>NC_059328.1:39883106-40186136 GCF_018350155.1 Leopardus geoffroyi
TTTAAACACAAGGCTCACTGGATTTGACAGGGATTTCAGAGACCAGCTCTTGATGTTAAAGGTACTGATTAAAAGTTTAGTGAACATTGCTGCAGTTAAAGTACTAGTTTGTGTATACTTGGATATTTCTTAATATGAAAATTATTTTAAACAGAAAAGAAAAATAGTGAATGGTAATAGGATGTGTTCAAAATTAAATAGTATCTCAAAATGTTTTCAAACAAAAAAAGATTAAATAGTAACTCAACACTACATAAAACTTGGGAACATTATAATCTACTAATACTTTGAATACCTACTTTGATCATGAGTAATTTTTCAGTTTTTTTCATATTTATAGAAAATAATAAAGAAAAGATTTAAAAGTGTTGTAATGTAGGGGTACCTGGGTGGCTCAGTTGGTTGAGCATTGACTTCAGCTCAGGTCATGATCTCATGGTTCGTGAGTTCGAGCAACACATGGGGCTCTCTGATGTCAGCACAAAGCCCGATTCAGACCCTCTGTCCCCTCTCTCTCTCTCAAAAATAAATAAACATTTTTAAGTGTGTTCTCTCTCTCAAAAATAAATAAACATTTTTTTAAAAGTGTTATAGCCATAGATCAGTGTATCTGGGCTTGCAGTATGTACTTCACCATTACTCCCAGTCCTTGAATCACAAGAGCCATTCTAAAGCAAATGAACAGTGGATGAAGTTCAAATACTTCAGAAATCATAAAAATTGTATTTCTGAAAAGATTCCTTGACAGTGCTTTTACATTTTAAATGTAAGTAGATATCAAATTTTGAATGAGCATTATGACTCTCAGAAAATTATTTTCAAAAGACCTGATGAGACTATATATCTCGTTGCAAATAAATACTAGAAATCTATCAAGACTCCAATGCCATCTTTACTGAAACTTGAAAATCATACATAAATGATCAAAGGATTTAGACAGAAAATTCCTAAATCAGATAATGTCACACCGTCACAGAGCACTTATTTAAGTTTAAAAGAATAACATGTAAGAAGCAAACACTACTGAATCAATGAACAATGTAAAAATCACATTCCATACTTTCAAGGGATTTGTAATCTATCATAAACAACCCATGTATTTGTCATTAATGATGGAAGTTTATTTATAATACTTAAAATGTTTTGGCTGCTCAAAATATTAAATGATAGAATTTTTCCATTTTGTTTTGTCTTACCCAAAGAATAATAACATTCCAAACTTTCTACCAAATTCTACCAAAGAATGAGAGTAAAAGCATTGCAAACTTTCAAGCTAAGGAGACTCTGGTGATCATCCAAATAATTTGTTAACCACAGATAAAGAAACTAAAGATCACAGACATGAAATAACTTGACCAAGTCAGTAACCTGAATAAGTCCTCTGATAAATCTTGGCATGTTGAATACTGGTATTTAACACAGGTCCTTTCTGAAATCTTCACTTAAATGCAGGAATGAGAGAAATTAAAAATTATATACGCCCAAAAGGAGAGGAGAAAAGGAAGTGATGGCAACAACACTTTGGAAGCTGAAAAGCTAACAGACAAATGGCAACTAAAAAGAACAAAGAAAGCACAAACCTATGGTAGCAATAGGGCAGAGCCCAGAAGCAGGCTGATTCTGACTACAGAAGCCCAGAAGCCCTCCGAAAATAGAAGTGCAAATAAAGCTAAAAGCAGAAGGACTGGTTGAGACTGCATAAGAAAAATGTACTCTTCAGAACACCTCCCTCAACCCACACAATCAGGAAACTGTCCTTTCTCCCATCCTGGCAAAAGACCAGAGATTTACTTTCTAGAAGTTTTAATAGATTTGCCAGGATATATTACATATTACACAACCCCAAAACCTCAGTAGTTTGGCATAACAATAGTTTATTCTTATTCAGATGGACAGCTCTTTAAGGCTGCTATCCTCCACATGCTGGCCATATCAACATGCGTTCACATAACTGCCACAGTACAAGTGAGTCTCACACCAGCAATTAAATGCTTCTGCTCAGGACCATCACCTCTACTTGCTTTTCATTAGAGCCAAAAGATATCACATGGACACACCTAACCTCAAAGAGAGGAGAAATAAAAATATTTGTGAGAAACATTCATGTTTGCTACATTGGACTCTGAACCTAAAATTACCAGGTAGAGCTAAAAGCAGGAAAACCTTACTAAAACTGAGAAGATTAAGTGAAAGTCTATTTACTAAATCATAAGTTTCTAAGCATGCTTCCTTCACTTACCAACAAGAATTCTTGCAACCCATTTTTTTCTCACTAGGCAGAAAATTAAAGAATCTCTTTCTGGGAAAAATTACTAGTCAATGAGAAACAATCTATGGATAGTTACATTAAGCCATCCCCCAGAGTATGACCCAGCCTAATCATTCTCTGTTCAGTCAATAAGCTTTATAAACACAAAAGTTCAAATCAGCTTTTTAGTGCATCAATTTTAAATTTTTTTTTTCAACGTTTATTTATTTTTGGGACAGAGAGAGACAGAGCATGAACGGGGGAGGGGAAGAGCGAGAGAGAGACACAGAATCGGAAACAGGCTCCAGGCTCTGAGCCATCAGCCCAGAGCCTGACGCGGGGCTCGAACTCACGGACCGCGAGATAGTGACCTGGCTGAAGTCGGACGCTTAACCGACTGCGCCACCCAGGCGCCCCTAGTGCATCAATTTTAAATATGGGAGTATGGGCCAGTGACCACACCAGACATTTTTGTAAAGTCTCTAACAGGAAAACAAAACTAAAAATAAATAAAAAGGAGAAAAAGAATGTAGAGAAATAAAAACAATAAAATAATTTTTTAAAAACACTTATACATATATTCATATATATCAAAGAAATACATACATACATACATACATACACTGGTTTGAGGAACGAATTTGCTGTTCTATAAATGAAAGACACATATGTAAGCATATCATGAGGAAAGAGCCAATAGATAGGGGCCTTTCAGCACACCCTTTGGCAACTCATGTGTTTCCTACTCAACTTTTCATAAATGATTGTTTGGTTAAATACAGTATCTATTCTTACCTACAGGTGCTCATCCCTTTGAATGTACTGACCCTTGGTCTTTGATACTTCTTTGATTCATTTACGAACAGTTCCAATTATACATATTTTAGAATACTTTAAAATCAACCATACTGTTAATCCTCACAAATACTATTTTCTCTATTTACAGCTGCGTCTCTGAGGTGTAAAGAAGAGAAATAATTTGCTTCAAACTAGTAGATAGCATGGTTCTCATGGGAAAAAGAGGAGAGGGAGATAAGAAAAGAAAGAAGGAAAGGAGACAGAAAGGGAGAGGGAGGAGTGGGGGAGAGAGAGAAGCCAAATTTCTCCTACTCTAATGCCTTTTAAATTATATCCTACTATCCTACTGTTCCTCTGTTAAGGGTATTCCAGATACTATAACAAATCACAGAGATCCTAGAACAGATTAATTTTATAACTCTTTTTTATCTAGATATACATAGAAAAAAGTACACAAATCATAAGTATGAAGACCAATAAATAATCACAATGGACAACTGGATCATTTAAAGACAATTACCCACATCAAAAAAAGAGAACATTTCCAGAACTTCAAAGTCATCAACTTGCTCCTTCTGAATCACTATCTCCTACTCTTCACCCAAAGGTTAATCCTGTTCTGACTCCTAACACTAGAGAGTAGTTTTTACTGTTCCAGGACTTTATATTAATAAACTCTTATGACATATATTATTTTGTATTTCTTTCAACATTATGGTGCCTGCAGTTTGTTCATTCTAATTGCTGTAGAGTATTCCACTGTAGTAATAGACAACAATTTATCCATTTAGGTTTTGCTCTAATTTTTTAGCTATCACAAATAGTAGTGCTATCAACATTCTTGTACATGTCTTTTTGAGCACATACATCTGAGGGAAGGGCATATACCTAGCAGTGGGGTACGCACATGAAGAACTTAAACAGATGCAACTAAACTGTTCTCTAAGTGGTTATACCAGTTTTATACCCCCAATAAAAATGTGTAAAAGTTTTGACAGCTCCACATCTTGTGTGGTAGGTTCACTTTTGAAAACATTCTGCACCAATTTGCCATACATTTTTATTCAATAATACATTGTTTAAAAAAAATTAGTGGATTTATTTTTTGAGAGAGAATCCCAGGCAGGCTCCATCCACACTGTTGGTGCAGAACCCGACGTGGGGCTCAAACTCACGAACCGTGAGATCTTGACCTGAGCCGAAATCAAGAGTCAGACACTTAACCCACTGAGCCACCCAGGAGCTCTAATAATACATTCTTTTAAAAACAAATACTTTGCTATTCTTCTTTGCTGAATCTTAAAGTCCCAGAAATTTCTTACTAAACTTAGTGAGTTGACTTACTTATGTGATACCAATGCCCATAGTAAATAAAATGATACCTATATTCTTGTATATACTCTGAATATATCTTATACCACCAGTTGTCTCTTATTTCAAATTATAATCTTCCTTTTCTCTTCTCATATCTCTGTGAGAAAATGTTTGTATGACACCTGTAGTGCCTATCTAACATCATCTATCCCCAAAAGTCTACAGAAGATTTGATGGGTGAGTCACTTATTCCTCTAGGAAACCACTTCCCTGCTGCTAAAGGAAATGATCTATGTACAATATAACCACTCTAGGGGAAAAAAAAACAGATCTATAAAACTCATCGGCATATACTAGCATGACTGCCAAATGTATTTAGTACTTTAAAATGCTTTGAAAAAATTTTTAAATAAAATGCTTTGTTTATACTCTATGCCAAATCATTAGAGTAACTCTATCCACAAATGTCAAAAAGAGGCAGAAAAATAGTCTCAATCATAAGAGTTTTGAAATTATTTATTTCACTTTCTAAAAAACAAGGCTTTGAGCCAAGGAGCTTTGGTACAGTGTTAACACTTTACATTATCACTAGGATAACAAGAGCTGAACTGTCTAAAATAGTTCTTCCTAAAGGCAAACCAATTCAGCAGTTTTTAACAACTAAGTGGCCGAGCTGACACATCTTTAAAGAAATGAGATTCAAATGATCTATTATCAGTATTCAGAACAAATCAAATACATTTTTCAGTGCTCCTAGAAAATATGAGAAGCTATGTAAAATAGCAGCGTAACAACAAATAAAAAATGGTGAGCATTTTGTGTCTGGTGTCATCCATCTAAAATTTGCCAAGGACGTACAATGTGTAAGGTGACCACAAATCCAAAAATGCCCACTGAACTCATACTTTGTTCAAATACTATGAACTTGAAAGTCATCTGATTTCTTATGATGTAACTTTTTAAATTTGCTTAACAAATACTTATATATTATGTTTACTATGTGCTTAACACCATACTAAGTGCCTTATAAATACTAACTCAATTAATTCTTAAAATAATTGTGGGTTAATAGCCAGAATTTGAACTCAAGTCTAACTGAACCACACAAATCCTCTTAATAATACAAATAACTGAAAATATATATATAAATATAACCAAAATAATTAACTTCTTTTTTCTTTTTAATAGTAAATCTGAGCTATACTTGGTCTTTGATCATTTATCAAAATTATAGGAAAGTAATTTTGATCATTAATTTAAGACAAAAAAAGAAGTATATACCAAGACTCAAAGGCAAGACATAAAGTCTTTTGCTATATACATATTTAGCTTGCTTAAAACAATTTCAATTTTATAAATATATTAAGAGAAAATATGAAAATATATCTACCTTTGGATAGTATGAAGCTTCTTTTAAGCAGTTTAGAACTACAAAACCTAGAGATGAATAAAAATAGCTTGAATTTATTCTCTAAATTCTCTAATCATTCTTGAACCAAAGATGCATTTTAAATCAAGTATTTATGTGGCCTTTTATCTAGTCTTTTCTAAGCATACTATCTAAGAGTACCAACAGGCAGTTTCAATATATGCCTCAGGAGAGAAGGCGGAAATAAGAGAACTGAAAGGTCATTTAGTTGATTTCCCATTCACAAATTTTATTTTCCCTATATTTTCCAGGGCTTTGCAGACCTACAATAGAGACAGGTCCTCACCAGAATAAAATCTTTCCCCTCAATGATATGGAGTATTTCTGGAAAAATAAAAATATATTGACTTTATCTTTTAAATTTGATAGTTTTAATTGAGATATACTTGACACATAACATTGTATTCATTTTAGGTGTACAACATAATGATCTATGTCTGTATTGCAAAATGATTACATGTTTAGTTAATATCCATCACCACACACAGTTACACATTTTATTTTTGTGATGAGAATTTTAAGATGCACTCTCTTAGAAACTTTCAAATATACAATATGGCATTATTAACTATACACATCATGATGTACATTACATCCCTGAAGTTAATTTCTCAAAAAGAAAAGGCCAGCCTGTATGAAGCAAAAGAAAGAAGGATCCAAGTCTTTGCTTTACTGATCTAATCAGATTTCTGCTCATAATGGTCCTGCTTCCTCAGACTGGTTTCACTATTAACATAAGTATTTCTAAATCAAATACATGTAGGATCATCACACATAACCAGAACAACCTAAGAAACATCTGGAAAAACCTTTGGTTCTACAGTTATGAAAATCTTTCCAATCCCAATTCTCTCTAAACTCCATCCTAGTTTCTTGAAAGTACTAGAAGTAGTAACTGCAAAAGAATTACATATTAAAACCAGACTATATTTTGTGGTATGTACTCAAAAATGTTTCTTTCTCCAGCAAGTCACAGCATGTGAAATTCCCATTAGAGGAAGTTCCTGAGTACTATCTAGATAACACTGCAAAAATGCCTTACTGATAATACCTTACTTATGTATAACAATACAAAATTAACCCCAGAAATAAACCTGCACTCATTATGTATCATAAGAGAAAATGAGACTCAGAAGTTACCATGCATGTCCAAGATCACACAGCTTTACTGTGCTACCACTCAAATCCTCAGCTAAGTCTAATGTAAATACTGCCTCAGTTCCCAAGTAGGCTGAAAGGATAATAGATGAATGTGCATCAACATAAAATAATGGATTAACTTCTCATAAAAGAGCACAAGACAGAGCTGTGAGGAAAGAGGAGATGAGACACATGCATTTTAAATGTAAAAAAGGTTGATCTTTGGGAGATCTGCAGCTTTATGCCCTGCCCAGGGAAAAGAGGCTTTGATGGGCTATCACTAATGAGGTAAGGTCTGGACAGTCAGGAACAACAAGGAGCCAAGTCAAGGAGGGACACGTTACACATGTAAGTAGCTTTCACAGAGTAACCTAGGCCTGTACTGGTAATTAATACTGTCTGTAGTACAGACTTAGTTGGTACTTTTATGTCTTCTAAGTAAACAGCTTGTTTCTTTTCCTCACAACATACAAAACAAAGGACAGATCAACTTCAGTACTTGCTCAAACACATCTAAATGTGACATCAATGAACTGCCTCTAAGTACGTAGACCATTTCAAGCAATATCAGAATTCTTCTTTGTTTTAAATCATGACATGTTTCTTTAAAAAAAAAAATCCAACAAGCTAAGGGCCCCTGGGTGACTTCGGCTCAGGTCATGATAGCATGGCCTGTGGTTTGAGACCCGTGTCCAGCTCTGTGCTGACAGCTTAAGAGCCTGGAGCCTGCTTTGGATTCTGTGTCTCCCTCTCTCTTTGCCCCTTACCCCTGTTCACGCTCTGTCTCTCTTTCTCTCTCAAAAATAAATAAAACATTAAAAAAAAAAAAAAGATTTGCCACTACATCCTTAAAAAACTAGAACCTTTGGGGAGCCTGGGTGGCGCAGTCGGTTAAGCGTCCGACTTCAGCCAGGTCACGATCTCGCGGTCCGTGAGTTCGAGCCCCGCGTCAGGCTCTGGGCTGATGGCTCAGAGCCTGAAGCCTGTTTCCAATTCTGTGTCTCCCTCTCTCTGCCCCTCCCCCGTTCATGCTCTGTCTCTCTCTGTCCCAAAAATAAATAAACGTTGAAAAAAAAAATTAAAAAAAAAAAAAACTAGAACCTTTATTTAAAAAAAAAAACAAGCTGTATGTCTACCTCTCTGCTCTTTAAAAATAAGTTCAAATATAAAATGTCATTCCAACCAGTTCAATCATACTGAAATGCTTCAGAAATTTCCAAAGTATTATCTCTTCACAGTATTATCTCCTCACAGAAACCAAAGATCTTACAGTAGTTGAGTAACAAAAAAATACAAGACAGCATCTGAAAAACCAAGGCAAGTTTTAATTCTTTCCTAGCGCATATGCTTTCAATTATGTAATTCCTTATTTCTCTTTCTTTCCTAAAAGAATAACTGCATGATATACTTAAGGAGTGAGGAGTTGGGGAGACAGTTAGAGATCATCTGTTAACTCTCCTACCTCTAGACATAACTGTATTTTAAAAGTTTTGTAAAATAATCCAAAGTAAAAAATAAATATCAAATATTGGTAGGATTTCTATAATGGCACTAAGCACTAAAAAGAAATGCAATACCAACGTGAGGGTGATATTTGCCTTTCACATTTTATTTTCTTTTAGTTACTGCATACAACTTTTTGTAAAGCCTAGGCTGATCGTGGTACTAACTGTAATGGCTTAAACTGTAATGCACTTAAAATCATCTGTGATCTGTCACTTATTAGGCATGCAACCTTGGCCAAGCTTTTTAACTTGAGTCTCACACATCTCACTGCAAATATGATGATAATAATACCTTCCTCACAGTAGGTCTAGAAGTATTAAATAAATGGCAGAATTCTATAACATACAGCACATGTTTAAGACAATGATTCTTGTACTAATATGAATTATGCATATGAAATTGCTGTGTAAGTTCTAAAGTGCTATAAAAATGGTAATACTATCACTGGCATATATTAACATTATAGCCTCTTCACTATTAAAAAAATCTCAAATCTAACAGGGTCATTTGAAAACTAAATGAAATAACACATGTGAAAAATGTTTAGCACAAAGCAGGCTCTCAATAAACGTTTGTTTAAAAATCTGCAAGTGAAAACTCCCAAAGCAGCCAGGGAGATTTAGTATACTACCGAATCTAGACTATTATATGACTGTAATATTTACATATAATAACCTTTCATTTATAAGACAGTATTATTTAGTATATTAAAATCATCAATTATTAATGTTTTGAGTCCAAAGACCACTCATGCAATGTTATTAGGACCAATATAATGTGAATTTCCCTTGCAGGACATTAGTCTTAGTATATGTTAAAAAATACATATGTGGGGCGCCTGGGTGGCGCAGTCGGTTAAGCGTCCGACTTCAG
Organism: Leopardus geoffroyi; assembly: GCF_018350155.1. NCBI lineage: Eukaryota > Metazoa > Chordata > Mammalia > Carnivora > Felidae > Leopardus > Leopardus geoffroyi. Next base: position 39,892,415 of record NC_059328.1, read on the forward strand.
CCAGGTCACGATCTCGCGGTCCGGGAGTTCGAGCCCCGCGTCAGGCTCTGGGCTGATGGCTCGGAGCCTGGAGCCTGTTTCCAATTCTGTGTCTCCCTCTCTCTCTGCCCCTCCCCCGTTCATGCTCTGTCTCTCTCTGTCCCAGAAATAAATAAACGTTGAAAAAAAAAATTTTTTTAATAAAAAAATAAATAAAAAATACATATGTATAAAATTGTATATATATGTTATTGCTTTCAATATATCTATAAAATAATTTTTCATATGTCTATACACATGACATACAATCTATTCTAAAAATGAACATGTTGTAATCTTTATAATAATCAGAAATTGAATATACCCCAATTTTTCAAAATGTTTAAATGATTCATTTTTATATCCAGCTTACTCTTTACACAACATATATCCATACTTACATTCAACCACATACATTTTCATTGGTTTTATCTCATCTCCTGGAACTCTCAAGAGTCAAATCTTAAATTTCTAACTGCATCCTCATCATGTCCACATGCATATCCCATTATTACCTCAAATTCAACATGCCTAAAATAAACCTATCCTGTCCACAACAAAACTAATTTCCTACCATTTCTATCAATGAACCACCAAGTTTAAAAGCTCAGGTCTTGGGGTACCTGGGTGGTTCAGTAGGTTAAGCATCCAACTCTTGATTTCGGCTCAGGTCATGATTTCATGGTTCCTGGGATGGAGCCCTGCATCTGTGCTGTTAGCACAGAGACTGCTTGGGATTCTCTCTCTCTCTCTCTCTCTCTCTCTGCCTCTACCCTGCTAATTCTCTCTCTTTCCCTCTCACATAAATAAATATTTAAAAAAAGAAAAACAGCTCAAGCCTTTTTTAATCCCTTTTTCTCGCCTCTCTGGAAAGACAGCATACAGAAGGAACAGCAAAGGATTTGGGAGTCAACTGGATTTGGGATAGTCCTGTTTTTACTTCTTAGTAGTTGCATGAGCTTAAGTCAAGTTATTAAACCAGTTTCTGAACTTAAGCTTCCATGTCTATAAAAATAGAAGTTCATCTCACTTACCTTGTAGGATATTATAAGGTTTAAATATAATGTATATAAGGTGCTTAATAAATACTGAGCATTCATAAATATTGATAAAGCAACTTCTGTTCCTTCATCACATCCAGTCATCAGAACTACAGACCCTTACTGTGAAACATATCCATGGTCACAACCTGTCTTGGGTCCTTCTCATTTAAATCCTCAAGTTTCAGGGGTGACCGGTGTCTCAGTCAGTTAAGTGTCCAACTCTTGATTTCAGCTCAGGTCATGATCTTGCAGTTCATGGATTCGAGCCCCACATCGGGCTCTGAGTATCCCCCTCTCTCTCTCTTTCTTTCTCTCTCTCTCTCTCTCTCTCTCTCTCTCTCTCTCCAGATCTCATCTAATTCCTTTATCCATCTGGGGCAATGGCCACAAAAAAGCCAGTCTGTCCAGAAGCCTCTTCTTACCCAGCATACTAGCTCCCAATAGCACTTAAACTATTTTCCCTCGATTTGGAAACCCAGAACAGTTCACTCCATCCAAGTTCCTTCTGCCCAATCTCCTTCATCCCTGTGATCCTTTATGATTCCCTTATAAGTTTCCTCTGAGAGAAACTTTGATACAAATCCTCCACTGTCTCATCTCCTCCCTTTCTTACACCCCTCTAATCATTCTGCCACCCTGCTAGCTCCCCATGTCACCCTACCTTCTAACACTAATATAATCTCTAGGAGTGCACCTCTTACAAGAACTCTCCAATGCTCTTATACTCTCCATTAAATGTTCCCACTACCTCCTTACTCTAAAATCTGACTCTCCTCAGCACTATTACTCTTGAGAAGAAGCTGCTCATTTTTTCTTACCTTGGAAACTCTAGGACAAGAGGAGGAAAAGTATTCGCAGCTCCACGTTTGCTTACAGATTATTACTATTCCATCCTTATTCAAAAATGCATTCTCTTTGGGAGGCAAACTCATGAGACCAAAAATCCCCTTCTCTAAGATAATAAACTGTAGGGGCGCCTGGGTGGCGCAGTCGGTTAAGCGTCCGACTTCAGCCAGGTCACGATCTCGCGGTCCGTGAGTTCGAGCCCCGCGTCGGGCTCTGGGCTGATGGCTCAGAGCCTGGAGCCTGTTTCCAATTCTGTGTCTCCCTCTTTCACTGCCCCTCCCCCGTTCATGCTCTGTCTCTCTCTGTCCCAAAAATAAATAAACGTTGAAAATAAATAAATAAATAAATAAATAAACTGCATTTAAGATAATAAACTGCTATAGAAATCCCTGTCAGTTCTTCATTGAGTGCTAGGAATACAATGGTAAATGTAACAGAATATTGTGTGGGACACATGAAGTTAAAAAAAATACATTAAAATTAATTTCACCTTTTTTATTTTAATGTAGCTACTAGCAAAGTCAAAATTACATATATGGATCACTGAACTACAGCTTTCCATTCTAATGTCTAGCCTTCAATGGAAGATGAGGTTAGCTGAATATGAGTGTGGAATTTAAAATCTACTGTACCTTCCCTCTTTTGTTTTGGTAGTCTCTACTCTTCTACCCACACTTAATCTACCTTGTACCTATATGTATTATACTCCTAAAAAAACAGGTCTACTTACTAACTCCCAAATATACTGTATGTATATTTGCCTCCTCCTACCCAGAATACCCTTTCCCTTTCCACCCAGATAATCTCTCCTGTCACAGAGTATAGTATTCTTGAAAATGTTTGTTCTGCTGCCCAATGACAGAATTATACAGCCCACTCTACAAATATCAAGCTTGCTATAAGACTGGAACAGAAATGTGAACAAAAGTGACATGTGCCATTTCTCAAGCAAAAGCTTTAATAAGAACAATTGCTTGTTTCTAGTACAATCTCTTTTCCTCTTGCAAGAAATCATAAACATCCCACACAGAACCCACTCTATCAGCTTGGTTCCTGACATAAAGATATGGAACAAAACTATAGCTGACCCACAGTGGACAAATACTGGAAGCAAGAAATAAACCTTTGTTGAATGAGATCTTGCAATGTGCAACACGGGTGGACCTAGAGGGTATAATGTTAAGTTAAATAAGTCAGACAGAGAAAGGTAAATTTCTTATGATTTCACTTATGTATGAAATCTAAAAAAACAAAATAAACAAAGAAAAGCAGAAACAAACTCAGAAATATGGAGAACAAACTGAAGGATGCAGGGGAATGTGGGCAAAATGAGTGAAGGGGAGTGAGAGGTACAGACTTCCAGTTATGGAATGAATAAGTCACAGGGATAAAAGATATTGCATAGGGAATATAGTTAATGGTATTGTAATAGTGTTATATGTTGACAGTTACCAGCTAGTTACCAGTCACTAAGTTGTACACCTGAAACTAATGTAACATTGTGTATCAACAATACTTCAATAAAAAAAGAAAAGAAAAAAATCTTTGTTGTAAATCCCTGGGATTTTTGAGTCATTTATTATCACTGTATAACTTAGCCTAAATTGGCTAATATGTCATATCCTTTTACCATAATCATTCTCATTCTTCAAGATCTATCTTAAGTACCACTATTTCCATGAAATTTTCCCAGATCAGTTTAATCCTAAGTTATTTTTTCCTCCTCTAAATTCCTAGAGTTCAGCTGTACCACTTTTTGGCAATTCTATTCCTGTTTTGAATTATTATTATTTAAATCTGAATCATGCATAATTTCTTTCCCCATAATAAAAACAGACAATCAAACATTATGTGCCTCCTAATAGGGACACATAAAACCACTTTTGGAATAGTCTTAAAAAAAAAAAAAAAAAGGAGCCCAAATATAATCAGGCTTCTACATATAATCAGTCATTTACCAGAAATATAGAGGACAAAAGGATGTTGAAGTACAACACAGGAAAGCAATCAGCAAAATCCAGGAAAATAATCTACTTTCTTCAAACAAAATAATACAAGGAAAAGAGAGACAGACAGACAGACATGGGAGAGGGAAACCCATAAATGAAATAGGCTCAGGTCATGATCTCATGGTTTATGGGATCGAGCCCTGTGTTGGACTGTGCAGATAGCACCAGGCCTGCTTGGGATTCTCTCTCTCCCTCTGTCTCTCTGCCCCTCCCCAGCTCATGGTCTCTCTCTCTCTCTCTCTCTCAAAATAAATAAACATTTTAAGAAATTAGTGGATGGTTGATATTAAGGAATTATTATTATCTGGGATGTATATATCACATCACATTGGCACAATTACATATGTGTTATGTAGTTTATATTTAGAAAGAATGTGTCCTGAAACTAATTTAACATTGTGTGTCAACTATACTCAAATTTGCTTAAATGTGTAAAGATTACACGTCTTTTAGAGATATATATTGAAATACTTGTAGATTAAATTATATATCTGTGCTGTACTTCAAAATAGTCCTGGGGAAAGAAAGAGAGCAGGAAAGATGAGCATGATTGATAATTGCTAAAGTTGGAAGATGAGTGTTCTTATATTAATTATATTATCCTTTCTACTTCTGTATGGGTTTGAAATTTTCCATAATACAAGGTTATTTTTTTTTAATTGTTATGTTTATTTATTGCTGAGACAGAGAGAGACGGAGCATGAATGGGGGAGGGGCAGAGAGAGAGAGAGACACAGAATCAGAAGCAGGCTCCAGGCTCTGAGCTGTCAGCACAGAGCCCGACGCGGGGCTCGAACTCACAGACTGCGAGATCATAACCTGAGCCGATGTCGGACACTCAACCGACTGAGCCACCCAGGTGCCCCTACAAAGGTTATTTTAAATGGAGTTAAGAACCAGCCACATAATTCAAATTACTTAATGATACAGGAAAACTATCTAAGTAGTAGCATTACAGATATGCTGACCCTATAAGATTTTGTGACCAAGTAAAACCCTGCTAGTCTAGAAGACTATCCTCTATGAGGATAGAAGGTGGGAGAACATAAACTTACCTCTCTTGGTGGGTTTTTTCAACTTAGCCTATCAGAAAGAAAAAAATACATAAATATAAACACATTCACAAAGATGATCTAAAGTGGGGGTTACAAAATTTATGAACTATGCAGATAATGCCAAATGAGTGAAGTAGAGAATAAGGAGAAAATAGTGAGCAATGGGGACCATGTAATACCAGAAAGCCTTTGCCCCCTTCTAAGGGTGGCACCAGCTACTCAGCTCCAGCTAACAGTGAACATATATCAATATAGGCCCAGTTTTGCCAACTCTCCTGATTTAAGAGAAGCCAGAAATTCATACTTTTATATCAAACTTCCACATTTTTTAATAGTAAAGGGCAGATTTTTTTTTAAGCTTATTTTGCAAGAGGGAGAGCACACAGGAGGGGCAGAGAGAGGGAGACAGAGAGAGAGAATCTCAAGCAGGCTCCACACTGTCAAACCCACGAACCATGAGAGCATGATCCAAGCTGAAATCAAGAATCCGTCACTCAACTGACTGAGCAACCCAGGAGCCCTGAAATCTCCCTATTGTTAAACAATTAACAACCAATTGAATCTAATTAATTCCTTGCTCATATGCCTCATGATCCCAACAAAATATATCTAATAGCTTGATCCATCCCATGTGCTGCCAAGTTTGCAACTACTGGTCTAAACAAAACTTAATTATGGTATAATGAAATGAAGGGAGATATATTCCAGCTCTGTCCTGACAGTAAGAATGTATTTTGTTCATAGCCATTAAAATGAGAGAAGACTTCATGTAATTCATTGCCATCATTGATGTTCCCGTTGTGTAAATAAATTATTGAAGGTAAATTGTGAGTAGTTGTCATTTATTCCTCTCTCTCATCCCAAAAAAAGGCCCCACTAAACAAGTCTCTGGTAAATTTATTTGAAAGAATCATCACAGGCTTCAGTTTGAGTAGATGAGTCAAATGAACCAAAAATAAATGTCCAATCTATGAAAAGATACTAATACTCCTAAGTCAGTCTAAGAACTGTACTGGTTTCCTCACATTTATGTGAGCCCTTAAGTCTGTCCTAGTTCTGACACATGCCCATAGAGATTGTCCACTGAGAAATTAACTATGGAGGACTGGTGTGTAAGAGACAGAAAAGACCACCAGAGGCCTTTCACTTTAAATGCTAACACCTTTTAGTTAATAGAGTTCCGTTATAGGTAAGGTAAGAGCCTCAAGTTTCTTATGCTCCTTCTTTTGGTATAAAAGCCAAATTTAAATTTTAGAACCTTATTATAATTAAAAATAATAATTAAAGTTATAACTCCAAGACCCAAGAAAGCCACTGTGGAGGAATTTAGGAACTTAAGCTCACAAATCCAGACATTCCACTCATGAAAGTCTTTTGTGCCTGAAATAAATTTGCTTATAGTCTTGTAAAGGAAAATGTACAAAATCAGGAAAGCAGGAAAGATATACACAAAAACCCTGACTATAAGTAATAATGTAGTAAGTATGGTTCAAGTAAAGCTATATATAACTTTAAAAATGTGAAATAATTATGTTTATTTAAATTCCACATAACTATTTGCACTTTTTCAAAAATTAATAATTAAAACTTGCGAAGTAGAGAGAAAGACAGCTTCAGAATTAAGAAATGTGGAAATTCTAGGGGGGACTGGGTGGCTCAGTTGGTTAAGCGTCCAACTTCAGGTCATGATCTCACAATTTGTGAGTTCCAGCTTCACACTGAGCTCTGTGCTGACAGCTCAGAGCCTGGAGTCTGTTTCAAATTCTGTGTCTCCCCCTCTCTCTGTCCCTCCCACCGCTCACACTCTGCCACTCTCTCTCAAAAATAAACATTAAAAATTTTTTAAATTTAAAAAAAAAAATGTGGAGATTCTCTGAAGTATCCAAGGATTATTTTTACTTTTCATCAGAAGCAGTTTTCCCCAACAGAAAATGGATTTTAAGCCCTGATTTATCATTTTTACAACTTTGCAGTATTCAAGTCAACTTTGATTTTTAAGAATCCTATACACATAAGAATTTTATTATATTTCTTAGCCCATTTCTTTTTAGGACTGAACATTCACAACAGTCAGAGTAGTAGGCAATAGTATGCAGCACATCCATTTCACCTGAAATACCTAAAAAGAGACTTCTATTGCCCTGCCAGACAGCTCATTACAAAAAAAGAGAGAGAATGTTTTTTTAAAAAATGGAATAGGGGTGCCTGGGTGGCTCAGTCGGTTGGGCGGCCGACTTCGGCTCAGGTCACGATCTCACGGTCCGTGAGTTCGAGCCCCGCGTCGGGCTCTGGGCTGATGGCTCAGAGCCTGGAGCCTGCTTCTGATTCTGTGTCTCCCTCTCTCTCTGCCCCTCCCCCGTTCATGCTCTGTCTCTGTCTCAAAAATAAATAAACGTTAAAAAAAATTTTTTTTAATGGAATAAAGGGAGGATCCAAAGATCTAGGATTTATTCAGTAGGAAAATCTCCTCTACTTAACTGGAGCAAGCCAGGGATAGGCAAAGACTGAGCAGGAAAATCAGAAAAGCTAAAGATGAAAAGTTTACAAATTTTACTATTTCTTTAAAAAGAGAATGGGGGCACCTGGGTGGCTCAGTCGGTTAAGCATCCAACTCTTGGTCTCAGGTCATGATCTCGTAGTTCATGAGTTTGAGCCCCATGGAATTCTCTCTCTCCCTCTCTCTCTGCCCCTCCTGTGTGCTTGCTCTCTCTCCCTCTCTCTTTCTCTCTCTCCCTCACCTTCCCTTTCTCCGTCTCTCAAAAATAAATAAATAAACTTAATTTTTTTTTTAAAAAAGAGAATGGATTAGAACATAAAAAGATAAAAAGCTTGAAGAAATTATAATCAGCAATATAAGAACATTTAGCTTGCTAGGACAGAAACAAAAGGAATTCATCTATTCCCCTGACAATATTTAACCCTGTTTTTGAAAATTAGTTTGACTGAATGCTAAACTTTCAAAGAATGTATTGCTCTGAACAGACAGGAAAAGGATAAATATTCTTTTGTTACTGTAATAACAAGAAAATTCATTCTTAGTTTTAACTGTGTAGTATGTTTTCAAGGGTGGTCGGCAACTTTTGATAACCTAAATGAGAAATGGCATTAAAATTAGGTATCTGAAGAAAATTTTACTTACTTCATTTTCATCAGGGTGACACTGCACTTAGATATAAACTTTATTGAAGACAACTTTTTGCCAATTTCAAACAACTTGGAATGTAAAGATACACAAATGACAAAGCAAAGTTTCTCCCTCCACTCCCCCACCAAAAACAATTTGACCCCTAGGATAATCTAGTTCACTAATTAGTTACAGCACCCATTGTCTTAAAATATACCACTTTCATACCAGATTTCAATTAAAAATATATAATATATTTCAATTATCTATGGAGTTCCTTAATTGAAGAAATTCAATAAATTAAAAAATACTAATACTAATCTACTTACAATGTAAAAATCTCCTCATGGTAAAAAAAAGATATGATCAGTACGACACGACTTAAAACTAGTCCCAACTCTAGTAAATGCTGATACAAAGGAAAGAAAATTCCTCTCTCTTAGGACCTTATTAAATCAACTTCTAGGAATTAATAAAAATATCATAATTCCCTCCTCAGAATATATGGAAAAGTTGCTTTCATAAAGTTGAATCTTTGCCTACATATAATTTATATTAAATTGAAATAAAAGATGTAGGCTCCTCAGGGAAAAGAATAAAAATTATCCGACTCCTTTATTTAATCATTTTATTCTTCATCCAGTTCCATAAAATGAGTGATGCTGATCTTTTTTTTTTTTTTTAATTTTTATTTTAGAAAGAGAGAGAAAGAGTGCAAGCAGGTAAGAGAGGCAGAGTAAGAGTGAGAGAATTCAAAGCATGAGTCATGCTCAGTGTGGAGCCCAAAGTGGGACTCATCTCATAACCCTGGGATCATGACCCGAGCTGCAATCAAGAGTTGTATGCTCAATGGACTGAACCACCAGGTGCCCCAGGTGATGCTGATCTTTAAGTCAAAGGCTCCATAATACTGATAAACCTAAAATTAGATGAGCCCTTTCAAGTCTTTTATAAGAAAATTCACGGGGCACCTGGGTGGCTCAGTTGGTTACATGTCCAACTCTTTTTTTTTTTTTAGTTTTATTTAAATCCAAGTTGGTAACATATAGTGTTATAATGGTTTCAGGAGTAGAATTTAGTTATTCATCACTTAACACATAACACCCAGTGCTCATCCCAACAAGTGCCCTCCTTAATGCCCATCACCCATTTAGCCCATGTCCCCAACCAACACACTTCCAGCAACCCTCAGGTTGTTCTCTGTAAGAGTCTCTTATGGCTTTCCTCCCTCTCTGTTTTTATCCTATGTTTGCTTCTCTTCCCCTATGTTCACCTGTTTTGTCTCTTAAATTCCACATATGAGTGAAATCATGTGATATTTATCTTTCTCTGACGGATTTATTTCACTTAGCATAATGCATTCTAGTTCCATCCACATTATTACAAATGGCAAGATTTCATTCTTTTTGATCACCAATTAATATTGTGTGTGTACATATACACATATACACCACATCTTCTTTATCCATATATCAGTCGACAGACATTTGGGCTTTTTCCATAATTTGTTTCACATACTGGGTCATAAATCAGCCTTCAACGAGTACAAAAAGATCTATATCATACCATGCATATTTTCAGGCCATAATGCTACAAAACTTGAAATCAACCTCAAGAAAAAACTTGGAAAGACCAAGAGTACTTGGAGATTAAAGAACCCTACTAAAGAACAAATGGGTTAATCAAGAAATCAAAGAGGAAATTAAAAAGTACATGGAAGCCAACGGAAATGAAAACAGAACAGTCCAAAACCTCTGGGATGCAGCAAAGGTGGTCGTAAAAGGAAAGTATATAGCAATCCAGGCCTTCCTAAAGAAGGAAGAAATGTCTCAAATACACAACCTAACCTTACACCTAAAGGAGATGGAAAAAAGAACAGCAAATAAAGTCCAAAACCATCAGAAGAAGGGAAATAATAAAGATTAGAGCAGAAATCAATGATATTGAAGTAAAAAAAAAAAAAACAAAAAAAAACAGAATGGGTCAATGAAACCAGAAGCTGGTTCTTTGAAAGAATTAACAAAATTGATAAACGCCTAGTCAGTTGATGAAAAAGAAAAAGGAAAGGACCTAAATAAATAAAATCATGAATGAAAGAGATCACAACGAACACTGCATAAATAAAAACAATAATAAGAGAATATTATGAGCAATTACATGCCAACAAATTGGGCAATCTGAAAGAAATGGACAAATTCCTAGAAACATATAAACTACCAAAACTGAAACAGGAAGAAATACAAAATCTGAACAGACCCTAACCAGTAAAGAAATTGAATCAGTAATCAAAAAATCTCCCAATAAACAAGAGTCCAGGGCTGGATGGCTTTCCAGGGGAATTCTACCAAACGTTTAAAAAATACTTAATATCTATTCTTTGGAAGCTGTTCCAAAAAATAGAAATGGAAGTAAAAGTTCCAAACTCATTCTATGAGGCCAGCATTACCTTGATTCCAAAACCAGACAAAGACCCCACTAAAAAGAATTGTCTGAGTCGGGCTCTGTGCTGACAGTGTAAGCCTGCTTGGGATTCTGTCTCTCCCTCTCTGTCCCAGCTTATGTGTGTGTGCGCACGCACATGCTCTCTCTCCCTCAAAATAAATAAATAAAAACTTAAAACATTTTAAAGAAAATTCAAAACATTTACAACAATTTTTATCAAGCTGCAAAAATTAAACCAGCATTTCTCATAAGCATTACTATTCCTGTGGTGGTACACTGATAATGACATTATTAAGATGAAAAATTAGAGTATTACTACTTTGAAAGATATTTCCAATTTTAATTAAAATCATTTTAAGTTTGGGGTGCCTGGGTGGCTCAGTCGGTTGAGCATCCGACTTCAGCTCAGGTCATGATCTCACGGTCTGTGGGTTCGAGCCCCGCATCAGGCTCTGTGTTGACAGCTCGGAGCCTGGAGCCTGCTTCCAATTCTGTGTGTGTCTCTCTCTGTCCCTCCTCCGCTCAAGCTCTGTGCCTCTCCCTCAATATAAATAAATAATCATTAAAAAATATATATTTTAAGTTTTTCATAATGTATTTATGACACCAGGACTCATGCACCATCAATACATTGCACTTTCCCAGTAGATGAGAAAGGCTCTTTAAACATGTATGAAGCTGCATATCTCATGAAAATGGAAAGCATCAATTAATCCAGTGAGTAGGTTAAGAGGATTTCTACTCTATCAGAGGTATTATTACATATACCCTCACAACTCTAATGAGTAAAGGACTAGCATCACCATTGTAAAGATGAATGAAACTGAGGCTCTAAGAAACACTATTACAATTAGGGAGTAGAGTTAAAATTTTAAATAGTATCTGGTTAATTCCAAAACCTATACTCTATTTACTACATATGTTGCATAAAGACACAGACACCTCCAAGGTTTTAGGGTTTTTTTCTTTTATTTTAATTCCAGTATAGATAACATACTGTGTCATATTAGTTTCAGGTGTACAATAGAGTAAAGCAACAACTCTATACATTACTCCATGCTCATCACAGTAAGTGAACTCTTAAATCCCCTTCACCTATTTCACCCATCCCCCTACCCACCTCCCCTCTGGTAACCATCAAATTCTTCTGTGTTGTTAAGAGTCTGTTTTTTGCTTTCTTTTTTTCCTTGTTCAACTGTTTTGTTTCATAAAACCAAATATGACTGAAATCATACATTTGTCTTTCCCAGACTGACTTATTTCACTTAGCAACATATCCTCTAGATCCATCCATGTTGTTGTAAATAGCAAGACTTCATTCTTTTTTATAGCTGAGTAATATTACATATATTCATATACAAACACACATATATATTTTTTGCACATACTCTTTACGTGTTCATCTATTGACGGACACTTGGGTTGCTGCTTCCATACCTTGGGTATTATAAATAACTTACTGCAATAAACACAAGGGCACTATAGCTCTTCAAATTAGTTTTTTTGTATTACGTGGGTAAGTACCCAGTAGTGGAATTACTGAATCATATGATAGTTGTGGTTTTAATTTTTTAAGGAAAATCTATGCTGTTTTCCACAGTAGCTACACCAGTTTGCATTCCCACCAAAAGTGCACAATGGTTCCTTTATCTCCACATCCTTGCCATGACTTGTTGTTTCTTGTTTTTTTATTTTAGCCATTCTGACAGGTGTGAGGTGATTATCTCCCTGTGGTTTTCATTTGCATTCCCTGATGATGAGTGATATTGAGCATCTTCTCATATGTCTGTTGGCCATCTGTACACCTTCTTTGGAAAAGGGTCTGTTTATGACATCTACCCTTTTTTGTTTGTTTTTTTGGTGTTGAGTTGTATCAGTTATGTATTTTGGATACTAAACTTTTATTAGATAGGACATATAAATGACAATGCAAATATCTTCCCCTATTCAGTAAGTTGTCTTTTAGTTTTGTGGCTGTTCAGAAGCTTTTTATTTTGATGTAGTCCCAATAATTTATTTTTGCTTTTGCTTCCCTTACCTGAGGAGGCATATCTAGAAAGATGTTGCTATGGTTGATGTCAGAGAAAGTACTGCTGGTGTTCTCTTCTAGGATTTCTTTTTTTTTTTTTTTCAACGTTTATTTATTTTTGGGACAGAGAGAGACAGAGCATGAACGGGAGAGGGGCAGAGAGGGAGACACAGAATCGGAAACAGGCTCCAGGCTCTGAGCCATCAGCCCAGAGCCCGACGCGGGGCTCGAACTCACGGACCGCGAGATCGTGACCTGGCTGAAGTCGGACGCTTAACCAACTGCGCCACCCAGGCGCCCCTCTTCTAGGATTTCTATGGTTTCGTGTCTCACATTTATGACTTTAATCCATATTGTTTATTTTGTGTATGGTGTGAGAAAGTGGTCCAGATTCATTGTTTTGCATGTTGCTGTCAAGTTTTCCAAACAGCATGTGTTGAAGAGACTATCTTTTTCCCATTGCATATTCTTGTCACTCTGTCAAAAATTAATTGACGATACAATCATGGGTTTATATCTGGGCTTTTTATTCTGCTCCATTGATCCATGTATCTATTTTTGTGCCAGTACCACAACTGTTTTGATTACTATAGCTTTGTAGTACTATACCTTAATATTGGAGACTGTGACACATCCAGTTTTCCTTTTTCAAGACTGCTTTGGCTATTCAGAGTCTTATGTGGTTCCACACAAATTTTGGATTGTTGGTTCTAGTTCTGTGAATAATGCTGTTAGTCTTTTCATAGAGATTGCATTAAATCTATAAATTGCCTTGGGTAGTATAGACATTTTAACAATATTTGGTCTTCTAATCCATGAGCATGGAATATCTTTCCATTTGTGTCATCTTCAAATTCTTTCATCAATGTTCTATATTTTTCAGAGCATAGGTCTTTCCCCTCTTTTGTTTACTCGTATTTTATTATTTTTAGTGCAAATGTAAAAGGGATTTCTTTCTCTTTTTTTTATGTTTATTTATCTTGAAGGAGAGAGAGAGCGTGAGCAGGAGAGGGGCAGAGAGAGAGGGAGACAGAGAATCTGAAGCAGACTGCAGGTTCTGAGCTGTCAGCACAGAGCCCCACGCAGGGTTTGAACTCATGAGCGGTAAGATCATGACCTGAACTGAAGTCGAACACTCAACCGACTGAGCCGCCCAGGCGCTCCAGGATTTCTTTCTTAATTTCTCTTCCTGCTTAGTGTATAGGAATGCAACAGATTTCTGTACATTGATTTTCTATCCTGTGACCTTACTGAATCTATTTGTCAGTTCTCATAGTTTTTTGGTGGAGTCGTTAGGGTTTTCTATATACAGTATCATGTCATCTGCAAACAGTGCAAGTTTTACTTCCTCCTTAACAATTTGGATGACTTTTATTTCTCTCTTGTCTGACTGTTGAGTGTGGGACTTCCAGCACTATGTTGAATAAAAATGGTGAGAGTATATATCCTTGTCTTGTTCCTGACCTTAGGAGGAAAGCTCTCCGATTTTCCCCACTGAGTATGTTAACTGAGTTTTTCATATAAGGCCCTTATTATATTGAGTTATATTCCCTCAAAACCTACTTTGTTGAGGGTTTTTATCATAAATGAATGTTATACTTTGTCAAATGTTTTTTCTACATCTACTGAAATGATCATATGGTTTTTATCCTTTCTCTTATTGATGTGATGTATCACATTGATTGATTTGTGAATAATGAAACACCCTTGCATCCCAGGAATAAATGCCACTTGATCATGGTGAATGAGTTTTTAATATATTGTTGGATTCAATTTGCTAATATTTTGTTCAGGATTTTTGTATCTATATTCATAAGAGATATTGGCCTCTAGTTCTCTTTTTTTGTACTGTCTTTTTCTGGTTTTGGTATCAGAGTAATGCTGGCCTCACAGAATGAATTTGGAAGATTTCCCTCCTCTTGTATTTCTCGGAATAGTTTGAGAAGAACAGGTATTAACTCTTCTTTAAATGTTTGGTAAAATTCGCCTGTGAAGGCTACTGGTCCTGGACTTCTGTTTGTTGGGAGTTTTTTGATTACTGATTCCATTTTATAGCTGGTAATCAGTCTGTTCAAATTTTCTATTTCTTCCTGATTCAGTTTTGGGAGGTCATACATTTCTGGGATTTTATCCATTTCTTCTAGGTTGCCCAACTTGTTGGCATATAGTTTTTCATAGTATTCTCTCATAATCTGTATTTCTGTGGTGTCAGTTGTTATTTCTCTTTCATTTCCTGTTTTATTTTTTTAATTTAATGTTTTATTTATTTTTGAGAGAGAGAGTGAGCTGGGGAGGGGCCGAGTGAGAGGGAGAAAGAATCTGAAACAGGCTCCAGGCTCTGAGTTGTCCACACAGAGCCCAATGCAGGACTCAAACTCACTAAGTGCAAGGTCACAACCTGTGCCAAAGTCTAGCACTTAACCAACTGAGTCACCCAGACGCCCCTCCTGTTTTGTTTATTGAGTCCTCATTTTTCAGGGAGGGGGGATGAGTCCAGCTAAAGGCTTATCAATTTTGTTCTTTTCAAAAAGCAGTTTCTGGTTTCATTGATGTTCTGTTTTTTAGTTTCTATATCATTTATTCCTTCTGCTGGATTTGGGTTTTGTTTGGTCTTCTTCTAGATGCTCATGTGTAAGGTTAGGTTGTGTATTTGAGATTTTTCCTGTTTCTTGGGGTAGGACTGTATTGCTTTAAAATTCCCTTAGAACCACTTTTGCTGCATTCCAAAGATTTTGGAGTACTGTGTTTTCATTTTCATTTGTCTCCATGTATTTTTTTGTTTCTTCTTGGATTTCTTGGTTGACCAATTTATTGTTTAGCAGCATGCTATTTAACCTCCATGTATTTGTGTTCTTTCCAGACTTTTTTCTTGTGATTGATTTCTAGATTCACGGTGTTGTGGTCAGAAAAGATGCACTGTATGATTTCAATCTTTTTGAATTTGTTGAGACTTGTTTTGTGGACTAATATGTGATCTATTCTGGAGAATGTTCCGTGTGCACATGAAAAGAATGTGTATCTGCTGTTTTTGGATGGCATGTTCTGAATATATCTGTTAGATCCATCTGGTCCAATGTGTCATTCAAAGCCACTGTTTCCTTTTTGATTCTGTTTGGATGATCTATCCATTGATGTAAGTGGTGTACGAAAGTCCCTACTATTATTGTATTACTATTTATTACTTCTTTTATGTTTGTTATTAGCTGTCTTATGTATTTGTGTGCTTCCATAATGGGTGCATACGTATTTACAATTGTTCTATCTTCTTCTTAGATTGTTCCCTTTATGATTATGTAGTGTCCTTCTTTGTCTCGTTACAGTCTTCGCTCTGATATAAGTATTGCTACCTCAGCTTTGTTTTCACTTCCATTTGTATGATAAACGGTTCTCCATTCCTTCACTTTCAATCTACATGTGTCTTTAGATCTAAAGTGAGTCTCTTATGGGCAACACATGATGGGTCTTGCTTTTTTCTCCATTTCATCACCCTATGGCTTTTGACTGGAGCATTTAGTCCATTTACATTCAAAGGAATTATAGATAAGTATGTAACTTATTACCACTTTGTTATTTGTTCTGCATTTGTGTTTGTAGTTCTGTTTCTTTGTTCTCTTGTTCTTTCATCCTACGGTTTGGTGGTTTTCTTTAGTAATACACTTGGATTCCTTTCTCTTCATGTTTTGCATATCTATTACTGGACTTTGATTTGTGGTTACCATTATATTTGCATATGACATCTTCTGCATATAGCAATCTACATTAAGTTGATAGTCGCTTACATTTGAACACATTCTTTACTCCTTTCCCCCCTCATGTTTTAGGTATATGGTGTCAGATACTTTACATCTTTTTATTTTGTGAATCCCTTAACTGATTTTTATAGCTAAACTTATTTTTACTGCCTTTGAGCTTCCTACTTTTCTTACTCCTACTTTCCATTCCTTTCCTTTGCTTACCCCTGGTCTTTCTTTCCTTTCCACTCAAAGAGTCCTCTTTAACTTTTTTTGTAGAACTGGTTTAGTGGTGATAAATTTCTTTTAAGTTTTGTTTGTCTAGGAAACTCTTTATCTCTCCTATTCAGAATTATAACCTTGATGGAGAGAGTATTCTTGGTTACAGGTTTTTTCTTTTAGCACTTGCAATGTCATGCCACTCCCTCCTGGCCTGTAAAGTTTCTGCCAAAAAATCAGCTGATAGCCTTATGGGATTTTCTTGTATGTAACACTTTTCTTTTCTCTTAATGCTTTTAAAATTCTCTATTTATCAATACTTTTTCCTGTTTTAATTACTATGTGTCTCAACATGGACATCCTTGGGCTGATTTTGTTGGTAGCCCTCCATGCCTCCTGGATCTGAATTTCTGTTTCCTTACCCAGATTTGGGACTTTTTCAGTTATTATTTCTTCAAATAAATGTTCTTCCCCATTTCTCTCTTCTCTTTTTGGAATCCCTATAATGCACGTATTAATTACACTTGATGGTGTTACTGAGTTTCTGGAGTCTGTTTTCATTTTTGTTATTTTTTTTCTCTCTCTCTTGTTGAGCTTGACTGCTGCTTTCCAAAACCCTGTCATCCAGGTTGCTGACCCATTCTTCTGCCTTCTCTAGTCTACTATTTACTCCATCTAGTGTTACTGTTAATTTTGGTTATTGAGCCCTGCATCTCTAATTGGTTTTTTTCTATGTTTTCTATCTCTTTGTTAAGGGTCTCACTTAACTCCTCCACTCTTCTCAAATCCAGTAGTATCTTTATGACCATTAGTTTAAATTCTATATCAGGCATATTACTTATCTCCATTTGGTTTAGGTCTCTTGCTGTGATTTTGTCCTATTCTTTCATTTGGGACACATTGTTCTGTCTCTTCATTTTGTCTAACTCTCTATGTCTGTTTCTATGTGTTAGAAAAGTTAAGTTATGTCTCCTGTTCTTGAAAGTACTGGCCTTATGAAAGGCATTACAGTGCCCTGAAATCCAATATCCCCTGTTCACTAGAATCTGGTGCTCAAGGTTGTCTCCTATGTCTACTGCATGTGCCCGGCTATTGTGGCTGAGCTGCATTTGCCTTCAGTCCAGTCATCTGCATGGCTTTCTTTGACTTTTGTAGGCAGTGTTTGGTCCTTGTGTTAGTGAGCCAAACTGGGGCCATCTTAGGCTTGAGTTGAATCAGACCAGGCATTTGCCAGAGATGTAATAGAACCAAACTATAGGTCACTTTCCCTGTGTTGTCCCCTGAGGACCTTTCATTGATGGGTAGGATCTGCACTCAGACCAAACATCTGTCCCCAGCCCACTGCCGGGGCCACAGTCAGATTGGTGTGTGTGGTTATCTTCTCCTCTCCCCAGGGAAAGAGTCACTGTCAAGGCTCTTGCACACTGCCAGGCTTGTGGCACCATTCTGGATGGGCTCCAGCCAAGAGTGTATTGGAGGGAGCAGGCCTGCAGGAGAACACAACAGTGGGGCACCCTGTGCTAGCAAGGTCTGTACCACAGTCTACTGTGAGAGGGGACCTCCAGCTACCAGGGACCAAGGCAAGGTTGGAGGTGGTGGTATACATGGTGTTTGCAATGTTCGCACGGGTCTTCTATGGGAGAAGACCTGAAACCAAGGCCTGCCTTGAGGAGGCGTGACCACAAGGAGAACTCAGGCAGGGCATGCCATTAGCAAGTTAGGTAGTGAGTGATGGTGCCATGCTGGTTCCTGAAGGGTCCCTGTGTCTAGTCTGGGAGACAGAGATAGAAATGGCACCCACCAGCTCCTTTGTTCCTGGAGAAGTCTCCCAGGAATCCCTGCCCCCTCAGCACACACTCTGAGATTATTAAACAAATCTCTCTCCTATATACCCTAGGCATTTTTTTCAAAATGCTGCTTCTATGCTGTATCTGTAAGGAGCTGTTTATTTTTATATATTTTAAGGGCAGGGATTCAGTTTCCTCTAGCTCTCCTGGCTCTCCCAAAGCTGAGCCCACTGATTTTTAAAGTTCAAGGTGTTAAGCCCCACTGATTGTAAGAACTCATGAATTCGGCCTCTCTGGTTTTCAAAGCCAAATGTTATGGGGATTCATCTTCCTCATGTAGGTTCTCCACCCCAGGGATATATGAGAATCTGTTTCTTTCTCCTCTCTGCACGTGTAGCATCCTTCCCTCCTTTCCTCCTGTAGATCCATTTAGCTCCCAATCACGTCTCTGCCTTTCCTATCTTCTTTGATATGGCCTCTTCTCTACACTTAGCTCCAAGGAGTCTGTTCTGTCAGACTTCAGGTTGTTTTCTGGGTTATTTACACCCATGTGCATGTTGTCTACTTGTATCAATGGGACAAGGTAAGCTTAAGATCCTCCTACTCTGTCACCTTCCCCAGAAATTTCCCAAATGAGGTTTTAATGAGCTTGTTCCATCCACGGTATATCAACTGTGTTTAAGCCCTATTCAACTAGGACATCTTGTTTGTAAAATGTCAAAAGTTTCTTCATTTTCCCCTTCATTTGTGTTAACATCCTCAACTTCCAATAGCCTAAGTTCTAATATTTAAACCTAAAATTTATGGATAAAAAAATGTTTCCACTCATTTGGTCTACAAATATTTATTGAATGCCTACTAGGTAGCAAGCATATACTAATTGCTATTTTAGTCCCTACTCTTCAACACTAATTTACTCAATGAGCGCATAGAGATGCCCAAGATGAGAAACCTCATTAACCCCATATTTCTACAGTAATTAGAAATAAATGTGCACTTTTGTTTCATACATTTGTCTGAAAATTGAGATATGCATTACCTCTTCCTCAATAACTCGATAACAAAAGAAAATTTAAGTTATTTTAACTTACTAGGAGGCAGAGTGGAGTAGTCCCATCAGTATGGACACAGAGCCAGACAGACTTGGATTGCAGTTCCAGTTCTATTACTTATGGGTTGTAGACTTAACTATTTTGCCCAAGTACTAACAAAAGATGAAAAAAACACTATTCTCATTTCTAAGGCTTTTTAAAATTTCAAGATTCTGTCTATAGATGATTTCAGGTACCATAAAATTACTTTTTTAAAAAATATTCATTTATTTCACAAATTGATCAAGGTACAGGCCATTTTTGAGAGAGAAAGAGAGAGAGGAAAAGAGAGAGAGAGAGAGAGAGAGAGGCAGAATGAGCAGGGGAGGGGCAGAGAGAGAGAGAGAGAGAGAGAGAGAGAGAATCCCAAGCAGGCTACATGCTGCCAGGACAGAGCCAGATGGGGGCTTGAACTCACAAAACCATGAGATCATGACCTGATCCAAAACCAAGAGTCATATGCTTAACCAACTGAGTCACCCAGGCACCCCAAAGTACAGGCCGTTTTTAACAGACTGCATCATTCTAAAATTTCTGGTCGGGGGGCGCCTGGGTGGCGCAGTCGGTTAAGTGTCCGACTTCAGCCAGGTCACGATCTCACGGTCCGCGAGTTCGAGCCCCGCGTCGGGCTCTGGGCTGATGGCTCAGAGCCTGGAGCCTGCTTCCGATTCTGTGTCTCCCTCTCTCTCTGCCCCTCCCCCGTTCATGCTCTGTCTGTCTCTGTCCCAAAAATAAATAAACGTTGAAAAAAAAATAAAATTTCTGGTCGGTATGGGCTTCCACAAAAGTAACACACTTGGCAATACAGGAAAAAATTATACCAGGTAATTCACACAAAGCTTTATTTTATGATAGTTGGAAAGGAAGAAGAATCTGAGAAATTGAAGCAAGTGCAATCTAGCCTAATACTCCCACATGGTTTCTTTTTTATTATTGTTAATAGTCAAATTGTTGGAAAAGAAGAAAAATTCAAACATTCTTGTCCTCATTTTAAAGTACAATGTTTTAGGGACACCAGGGTGGCTCAGTCAGTTAAGCTTCTGACTTCAGCTCAGGTCACGGTCTCATGGTTTGTGAGTTCAAGCCCCACATCTGGCAGTCTGCTATCAGTACAGAGCCTGCTTCAGATCCTCTGTCCCCCTCTTTCTCTGCCCCTTCCCCACTTGTTCTTTTCCTCTCTCTCTCTCCTCTCAAGAATAAACATACATACATACATACATACATACATACATACATACATACAATACAATATTTTAAAGAAACTTCCTTTTGCAAATCTGACCTTCTAACAGAGCTATCTGTATGCTTGGAAAAAAACTTATCCCTTCACTCCAAGAAATCCCTCAAAATCCACCTCATATAGAGACCTATTCCATGTCATTTTAGTACAAATAACAATTCCACATTCGCCTAAACTTGGTGTCTGTCTTTCTTCTAACAGTAAATAAATTATACCAATGGGAAAAAAATGGAGGAAAAAAAGAATGTCTTAAATTCATCACTGTGTGTTTAAATCTTGCTTAATTTTTTACATTCAAGCTTCAGGGGAACTAAGAAAATTTCATTTATTGTGCACTTCAGATATATTATCTCTAGAATTCACAACTATCCTGCAAATATCATCCCCATTTTATGATGAGGGAACTTTAGATCAGAAACTTTGAGTCCATGGTCCTCATCTAATAGATTACAGAAACAGACTTTAAACAAAGATCTGAATTCCAGTTCTTTCCATGTCACCTTGCTAACATATGCTTACCTTAGAATAACATTTCTTGTAGGGCAGGAATTTTCATCATGGCTATTATTGCTTCACTATGTAGAATATTGCAATACAAAGAGAAAGCCAAATAATGAATCTGTATAATGTTAAAATAATCCCCAAACAGGGGTGCCTGGTTGGCTCAGTTGGTTAAGCATCTGACTTTGGTTCAGGTCATGGTCCCCTGGTTCTTGGGTTCATGCCCCACATAGGGATCCGCACTGGTGGTGCGGAGCCTGCTTGGGATTCTCTCTCTCTCTCTTTCTCTCTCCCTCCCTCTCTCTCTCTCTCCCTCTCTCTCTCTCTCTGTTCCTTCTCCACATGTGTGCTCTCTCTCTCAAAATAAGTAAACTTAAAAAAAAAAGCCTCAAACACCTATAATCTTACACTTATTTGCAGATCTTGAGCAAGTTGCTTAACTTCTCTGTGCCAAAATTTTTTCAAACAGTAGAGTTAATACCTTAGAAAGTGGTTATGATGCTGACATAGATTAAAATATATAAAGCTCTTAGCACAGTATCTGGCACATAATAAACACTCTAGAAATGTTAGCTATTGCTACTGAGATGAAAAATCATCAGACGGACATGTTTTGAACCAGGTGATTCCAGTCAGCAATAGCTGGACACCTAATCCAAAAACAATCAATCCTACACTGGCTTGAAATCTATGACATGAGGGGCGCCTCGGTGGCGCAGTCGGTTAGGCGTCTGACTTCAGCCAGGTCACGATCTCGCAGTCCGTGAGTTCGAGCCCCGCATCAGGCTCTGGGCTGATGGCTCAGAGCCTGGACCCTGTTTCCGATTCTGTGTCTCCCTCTCTCTCTGCCCCTCCCCCGTTCATGCTCTGTCTCTCTCTGTCCCAAAAATTAATAAATGTTGAAAAAAAAATTTAAAAAAAAAAAGAAATCTATGACATGATCTGGTGAAAATATGATGTATTCCAATTAGTTTCTCTCTCTTGGGAATCTGAATTAAGAAATAAAGACTAAGCCCATTAATAGTAATTCAGAACTTAAATGGTTTGGCTCCTACCTTCATCAATTTTCTCTCATTAATGTTATCAACAATGCTAAATCTGTTGCTAAATCTAGTTTTTCAGTCTTCATTTATATATCATTTGGCAGCATTTGATTCAAGACCATTCTCCTCATTCTCTTTGGAAAGCACTGAAATATTGCAGCTATTCAACACTTAACCCCAAGCCTCTACTCCCCTCACCCCACTGTCCCCTCTATGCAATTTCATCCACACTTTTGACTTCACTAATTATCTTTCATGTTAGCTCCAACTTTTCTTACACATTCAACTGCCTTGTCAATCTCTCACTTCTCTGGATGGCTCAAAGATAAAAGATAACTCCGACTCCATATGTCCAAAACCAAACTCATGATCTTCCCTCTCAAACACAGCCAAGACCCCTTCCAGTGTTCCTTATCTCCATAATGGCACCACCAACTATCCAGATTCACGAATTAGGAAATTAGAAGCATGACCTGATACCTCCTTTTCCTTCATCCCCATCTTTCACTAAATCCTATTAATTTTACCTCTTAAATACTTCTCAATTCCTTCTCTCCATCTCCACTGCTACATTCTAACAGGTCTACCTATACCCATTCTTGTATCTTCTGTACTTCCCATACTGTAGCCAGTTATATTTTTCATGATTATAATCATGTCATGCTCCTACTTAAGAGCCCTCAGTGGCTTCCTACTATTTGGTGAAAATACATATCATAGTATTCAAGACGTGCAAGATCTGTTTCAGCTTCTTTCCCCCTCCTATTGCCCTATATGCAGCCATATTTGTCTTTTTTCAGTTCCTTAAACACAATACATTATGTTTCCTGCTACCTTAGGATCTTTGCACATGGTTTCCCTCTGCCTGGACCACTCCTTGTCCTTCTCTTTGCTTAATCAATCCTTATTGTATCTCATCTAAAAATATCACTTCCTCAGAGAAAGTTTCTTGAACCACTAGACTTTATCAGATCATTGTTATTTATTCAACAAATATTTAAGAATAACCTTCTCTTCACTTAATCCTTATTGTATCTCATCTAAAAATATCACTTCCTCAGAGAAAGTTTCTTGAACCACTAGACTTTATCAGATCATTCAGTTATTTATTCAACAAATATTTAAGAATAACCTACTGTACACCATGTATGGCTCTAGACATGTGGGATTGTTAAACATAACAAAACCTTTGCCTTCATGGAGCCTACATTCTAGTGGAAGAAAACAGGCAATAACTAATAAAAGTAATATGTAGACTATATAATATATGTAAAGCTAGTAAATGGGGGGGGGAGGGTGTGAGGGGGCAGGGAAGAAAAAAAAAAAGAACAAGGTAAGAGAATCACAAGCAGAGAGTTTCCAGTGCCTAAGTTGGTATCTAACATATAGTTGGCACTCAATAAATATTTGTTGAGCAGATGAATGAATAAAGGAATGAGCATGTTCAAGTCACAAGGAAGCTTAAACTGTAAAAAGAATAGAGGAACTACTTGATGGACGAAGCAAAGAGGTCTTGAGAGAGAACAGTCTCTTGAACCATTCACTCTCTGGCTTCATTCAGCTTCCAGTTCAGTTACTACAAGGTCTTAGTATAACCACTATCCATACCCTTCCCCAGTGCCAAGGGCTGGATAACTTAAGTGGGTCACTCTTGAAACCAAAATACCTAATCAGGACACATATACAAGATTTGTATACCACTTCCATCACTCACCACCACACTTATCCCTAAAGTCACTGCTTTACTACACACACAGGTATCACTTGTCTTAAAGCCTCAGTTCTTCGGTCCCCAGCCCCTTTCAGGTGCAAACTCCTTCCCATACACACAAGACTGAAAACCCTTGCTCTTTCCTATGACCATGTGAGACACTTAGGTCACTACTCTCCAAGACCAGTCAAACCCACAACTGGGGTCCCCTCAGGGATAGACACCTGGGTCTCCCCTTCCCAGCAGTCTCCTGCACCTTAAAGACTATCTTCTCCCCACAAATATATGGACATGCACACCTTTGTGATTCTAAATGACCTTCAAGATCACTGATCCCACATATACTCAAACTCAGGCTCCAGCATTCTTTGGTAAGGTTCTGAAAGACTGGGGCTCTGAGTGCCCCCGCAAGCCTCTTGTCTTTATCAGAACCTACGAAAGGATTTGTATACTTTCTCGATGGCCAGGGGTGACCCTAAGGCACTGTACTTCCCCCAAACACAAATATTCAGTGTATACCCCCTTTCCATGGCACTGCCTGATATTACAGTAACACTCCTCTCCCATATACCTGCCTCCTCAGAATAAGAGACTCCATCAAACCATGCCCGTTTAGGGAGCCCTCCCATGTTCCCACAAGACTATGTACCCCCGTCCATGACTCAGCCCTACTCCCATGATCAGCCCCATCACACGCGCCCCTCAGGATTGGAGTCCTGTATCTTCCCTGGAGCCCCAGCCTCTTCTGGGCCCATGCTCACTCAGGAGTGTGCACACTCCCGCATACATTCCTGCGCCTCCTCCGGGACTCCGAGGTCCCTGCCCGCCATTCAGAGCGGTGTGCACCTCCCCTGACCCCTGACCCCGAGGTCACAGCCCCACCGCGCAAACACACAGGGGTGCCTCCTCAAGAGTAGGGCCATGCCCAAGTCCCCTCTCCCCTCAGACCCAGGACCGCCGTGCTGCTTCAGCGCTTCCCCCAGAACGACCGCCCCCACAGACCTGCCTCAGGCGCCGTCTGGCTCCGCTCCGCCATTTTTTGTTGTCCCTCCGCCTCTAAGCCCACGCGAAAATCGCGGGGCAGTGGGGAGCGGGCGACCGGATCCTCGGGCTGACAGAGCTCCCTCAGGAAGACGCGGCACGACGGTTGCTAGGGCAACGGGCGGCCCGCGTGCCGGCGACCGGCGCGTGGCGGGGGGGCGGGAAGGCGGGCTGGGAGGGAGGGAGCGTGCGTCCGAGGCCCCGCCCCCGTGGCTCCAGCCCTCTCCGGTCCAGGCGCCGGCGGGGCTGGGAGTCCGCGGCGCTTCTCGGTTTCCCACTGAGCCACCGCGTTCTGGCAACTGAGCATGCTCAGCCGCCTCTGAGGAGCCAGGACCCGGTCGCCTGGGATGGCGCTCTTCTGCCGCTGAGGGGTTCTTCCTGCTGACCACAGACGTGGATGGACTGGCTTTTCTGTGTTTGAAGCTCAGTTTGGGACTTGAGACACAGATTTCTTGATTTCCCAACGCATCTCCTCCTGGCGTGCCTGGCCCTGGTCGAGGTGCTGGGTAACTTATGTCTTCAACTGAAATGCACCGAGAATCAATAATTCTGTGCCCACCCACACCAAACTCGAAGAGGCCCAAAGAGGTCGGGCTCCTTGCCCCTCTACAACCGCACCAGCCCCTAACCCTAGACTTTTGCTGCTGTATTTCTCAGTATACTTAGGATGCCTTTTCCCATCTCTCCGTGGTGAATCACCACTATCTTCTAAGACCAAGCTAAACATTACCCTTTTCTGAGCTGCTTTGTCCTCCCACTCCGCCGTGTATACCTGGGCTAACGCTGACAATGCTTTATGCATTATTTACTTCTATCTTCCTCACTTAAGGGTAGGGTGAGCTCCCTGATGCCAGGGGTCCGTCTTTTCATCTAGCTATACTCCATAACACAGTATAGTGCTTGACACAAGGTAAGTGCTCAGTAAAAGTAAATATTTGTGAAATGAAAAATGAATCCTAAGTTCACTCTGGCACATCCTACCAGTTTTATTGAACACTTAATTTTTTAACAACTACCATTCTAGACCCCTTCTCTTCAAAAGTCTCACAGAGAAAGGAAGAGATAATGGTTTTACATACCTCATAGAGACACCACCTCCAGCCTGGACTTCAACTTATTCTAGGATGATAGCCCACCAGATAGTGGACACTCAATACATATTCTTAACAAAAGGATGTAGTCAGAGAAACAAAAAGAGAGAAAAACTGGCTTTGGTAGAGGTTAACTAGTGTTTGAAGTGCTACAGAATCACAGAGATAACTCTAAATTAGGAGGTGGCAGGAGTAAAACAATGAAAATCCTAAAGAGGAGTGAGTCTTGAAGAATGAATAATTGTCAGCCAGGCAAAGTAAGGAAGACTGTGCCAAGCAGAGAGAGCAGCATGAGCAAAGCAGGGCATAGGGAACAGCAGTGAAACCATAAGAAGTCCAGTATGCTAGAGCACAAAACTCATAGGGCAAAACATTATCTCTAAAGAAACTACTGTATAGGTAAGTAGCATCTTTAGTTGGGTTCCCCAAAAGCAGAGTCTGAGGCCAGGATTTGGGTGCTGGTAATTTGTTTGGGAAGTAAGCTCCAGAAACAGATGTGAGGGGGAGAGAATGAAAGAGGGGAAAGCGGAAAAGCCAAGAAAAATGTGTGATATTGAGCTGATTGCTTTAGTAGACAACTGGGCTTAAGCTCACTGGAGACCCTCTGAAAACCATGTAGAAGGTGCCTCAGCATTGCACCACCAAAGAACAAGGAGACTGGGTCATTTACCTCTTAATTTCCATCTCCATTATTTGAGGGTTATCTCAATACGCCAGCTTGAACGCTAACATTTCCTGGTTATGCTTGCCCAGGGCTAAGCAGTCTTCTAGGATTTGAAAGAAAGCCTTGAGGCAGAAAAGCAAGAGGGACCAGAAAGCGTTTGAGCTAGCAACAGGCATAGAAATACACTGAAATCAGGAATAAGGTTTGGGCACCACAAGAACTTCTACAAAAAGTTACATAAAAATACTCATCAGAAATATCCCTCCATATTTGAGTAGTTTAAAAATTCACAAGCCATGTCAATACAACTATCAAGATGAAAACACACAAGCTTTCACACATCACTGGTAAAGGCTGTGAGGGCTGTAGGAATTTCAGTGTGGGAAGGGTCACTGAGGGCTGAAGAGGACAAATGAGCTTCATTAAGTATAAGAAGATGGAAAAAAGGAGTTTGAGGACCCAGGTTCTACTCAAACTCTTGGACAAATCACTTAAAGAGGCTGTGAGCCTCAGTTTCCTTTCCCAACAAACCCAAACAACAGTGCTGCCTACCACAAAGAGTGCTCTAAGTCACAAATAATGAGACAGGTTAAAATGCATTTTATAAGTATAATTATGGTAAATAAAGAACCTGGCATGTTTTAGAACAATTGACATTAACATACCTTGATTCCATTTCTGAGCCAGGTCTTGTGCAGATGCTAGTGTTAACCTTAAAAAATAGAACTGCCAGAGGCGCCTGGGGGGCTCAATCAGTTAAGCCTCTGACTTCAGCTCAGGTCATGATCTCAAGCCTCAAGTAGTGTCAAGCTCTGTGCTGACAGCTCAGAGCCTGGATCCTGCCTCAGATTCTGTGTCTCCCTCTCCCTGCCCCTCCCCTGTTCATGCTTGCTCTCTTGCTCTCTTGCTCTCTCTCTCTCTATCTCTCTCTCTCTCACACACACACACAAATAAACATTAAAAAATTTTCTGAAAAAACAAATAAAACTGCCAGCTGTTTTACCAATAAAAACACATTTATCTGGGAATAGAGAATTGCAGTCTGAGACAAGCAAACTGTGGCAAAACCATAGGCAAGGCCCCCAGCAAAGGAGAGATACACTCTCTCATAGAGAAAAGGGGGAAAGTTAGAAAGGCTGTTATAAAGTCCACTGGAGTAAACTAGGAGTCTAAAGTATACTGGCTTTTCATTGAGTATGTCGTGACTGTTTTTCATTGACTGTGTTGTGACTGTTTCTCATTGTTCCTCACTTCTAGTGGGTCTGCAAGTGACAAGGAGTGCTGGACTTGAGAGCTCCCTCTGCCCACCTCCTGACTCCTTTCTAAATGAGCTTTCCTTTTATTACTTTTCACACCAAAGGTAAAGAAATGAATATAGCACTGTCTATGGTTTCTAGAAGCTCACAACCCAAAAGGGAAAGGAGATTTAATCCATAATTATAACCCAGCATGATCAGTGTTCTGATAGAAGAAAGCATGGGAGGCTGTGGGAGCCCAGAGGGAGGCACACAACCCATCCTGGGGTAGAGGTGATAGGCTAAGGATATTTAGGGGAAACTTCCTGGAGGAGAGTGTCTGATTTAACTCTTCAAGGGCAAGTAGGAATAAGCTGGGCAAAGAAAACAGTGGTACAAGGGGAAAGGGTAGCTGGGGCAACAGGAATAGCATGGGCAAAGCAAAGGGACAGTGTGTCTGGGATGGACAGCAAGGCAGGAGTGGCTGCATCAATGGGTAAGGACAGATTCTGGAGAACTCATATATGGGGGGACTTGATCCTGACAGTGATAAAAACCCACTGAGGAATACTTAAGCAGGTCAGACACCTGGTCAGCTCCTCTGGTTGCTGTGTAGAGTATAGATTTGAGCCAGGAAAAAAAAGATTTGAACAGTGCAATTCTATACAAATGTGTTTGTTGACATTTCAAATTACCATTTGATGAGACCCTTTTATGTACAACATACACTTGCCCTGTTCAATTTAAATTTTAAGTAAATTTAAATATCAGTTATTTAGTCAGACTAGCCACATTTTAAGTGCTCAGTAGCCACCCTATATTGGACAGCATATATATACAACATGCAGAAAGTTTTGTCACAGCATTGAAAGACAAATTACAACTGGGCAGAAGAAATAAAATGCCTGGGAAAATTCAGGACTTAAAAAGACAACGTACAGGGTACCTGGGTGTTTCAGTTGGTTAAGTGTCTGACTCTTGATTTCAGCTCAGGTCATGCATGATCTCACATTTCAAGAGATCAAGCACCAGGTCGGGCTCTGTGCTGACAGCATGGAGCCTGCTTGGGATTCTCTCTCTCTCTCTTTCTCTCTCTCTCTCTCAAAATAAATAAATAAACTTAAAAAAAAAGGACCAGTTTCAGTTCTCCTGTATGTCAGCTCCTCCTCAGGAAGCTGGGCAGGAAGCTTCACACCTGCTGAAGTCCTCAGAGACTTCTTTCTGGCATATATAGCACAGCATGAGGAGTGGGGTAGAAATGCCCCCCTCATGGACTCCTGGGAGCTGTTTTTCCCATGCTATCATTCAGAGTGTACCCAGGAAGTCTGCCTTCCCTAGGGATTTCCTGGGGTTTCTTATCTCCACAGACAGCCACTACCCACCCACCATAGAGCCAGGGTGACTTCCTTCTAAAAAATATTCCCTATAGGATTCACTCACTCCCTCTGTAAACATTTATTAAAATGATGCCTTCCATGTGCCTGTCACTGAGTTAGATACAGTATGGAAAGAGAAATATTCAAATTATAATCACATTTCTCACATGTGCCAACTCATTTAAATCTCAAAGTAACACTGTAAAATTAGTATTAATGTCATCATCCTGTACAGAAGATGAAATTGAGATTCAGAGAGTTTAAGTCACACAGTCAGATAGCAGTAGCCCCAGGGAAGACTGGAATGGTGCTATGTTCTCTCAAGTAATTTCATATCAAAAATCCCATGCTTTTGATGTTTACAAACTAATTGGAAAGAAAAGATGAACACACACAAATCCAATTTACAATTTCCAAACAATGTAGTAAGAGCAGTGATACAAGTATGCTCAGAAAAGTGTAGAAGCATCAAAGAGGGATGCCCTTGGTGGATATCATGGAAGGTATTCTGGAGGAAATGACCCTGGAGCTGAGTATTAAGGATGAGGGGGGTCAGCTAAATGAAGTATAGGGTGGGAAGAAGAGAGATGAAAATATTTTTAAATTCAACCTGTCATTTGCATTTCTACTGTTTGTTGCTGTTTTGTCCTTCTAGAAATGTTATCATTCTTTTCTTATCTTCTAAGTTTTGTTTAAGAAAACAACTACTTGGGGCGCCTGGGTGGCGCAGTCGGTTAAGCGTCCGACTTCAGCCAGGTCACGATCTCGCGGTCCGTGAGTTCGAGCCCCGCGTCAGGCGCTGGGCTGATGGCTCAGAGCCTGGAGCCTGTTTCCAATTCTGTGTCTCCCTCTCTCTCTGCCCCTCCCCCGTTCATGCTCTGTCTCTCTCTGTCCCAAAAATAAATAAACGTTGAAAAAAAATTTAAAAAAAAAAAAAAAAAAAAAAAAAAAAAAAAAGAAAACAACTACTCTGTGCCAAGGCTATAAAAGAATTATTTGAGGATTTCTTCTTAACCTGGATAAACTATTTAAATGTTAAAACGTGACTAAACTTTACAGAAAGGAAAATATTCTGATGTTGAAAGAAAGAGAAAATTCAAAGGTGTGAAGTCATTTGTCCTTGCAGTTTCCTTGGCCCAGAATGCTCTTTTTTCGGAATATCTGCCTGACTGACTCTCATTTCATTCAGGTCTCATCTCAAATGTTACATTATTGGAGAAGTCTTCCCTGACAACACTATTTAAAATGCACTTCTTATAAAAGACTCTTAAAAACTGAGAACAAACTGAGGGTTGATGGGGGGTGGGAGGGAGGGGAGGATGGGTGATGGCTATTGAGGAGGGCACCTTTTGGGATGAGCACTGGGTGTTGTATGGAAACCAATTTGAAAATAAATTTCATAACTAAAAAAAAATAAAAATAAACGGATGTATTATCCTTCCCTGTAAAATAAATAAATAAATAAATAAATAAATAAATAAATAAATAAATAAATAAAATGCATTTCTTAGACATTTCATAGTTTTTATAGTATTACAAGTGGTATCTCAGGTACTATAATTGTTTTCTATGTGCTTTGCTCATGTAGACAAATGCTATTGATTCTGTAAGTTAATGCTATAATTGTAAAATTCTGTGAACGCTCATATTATGTCTAATAGTTTCTTGACTTTCAGATTTATATTAACCTATAAGAACCATCAATAGCAAAATAGCAGTTGTCTTTTCCCTTCCCATTATTTAATATATTTATTTTTCCTTTATTATTGCTTTAGCCAGAGCCTCTAGTATTGTGTTAAAAAGTAGTTTATAGGGGCGCCTGGGTGGCGCAGTCGGTTAAGCGTCCGACTTCAGCCAGGTCACGATCTCGCGGTCCGTGAGCTCGAGCCCCGCGTCAGGCTCTGGGCTGATGGCTCAGAGCCTGGAGCCTGTTTCCGATTCTGTGTCTCCCTCTCTCTCTGCCCCTCCCCCGTTCATGCTCTGTCTCTCTCTGTCCCAAAAATAAAATAAACGTTGAAAAAAAAAAATTAAAAAAAAAAAAAAAAAAGTAGTTTATAGTTGGGATTCTTGTATTTTCATGATATTAAAATACTGCATCTAAATTTTTTCCATTAAATGTAAACTTCGACATAAAGTCTAAGAC
This sequence comes from Leopardus geoffroyi, assembly GCF_018350155.1. Classification (NCBI taxonomy): domain Eukaryota; kingdom Metazoa; phylum Chordata; class Mammalia; order Carnivora; family Felidae; genus Leopardus; species Leopardus geoffroyi. The sequence goes on from NC_059328.1 coordinate 39,923,854, forward strand.
ATGTTGAGGAAGTTTACAAAGAGTTTTTAAATTACAAAGAGGTATTAAATTTTAAAACAAAAACTTTGTTTGCATCCACTATGATAATCATATTTCTCCTTTAATGTGGTAAAACAAATTGATAGATACTCTAATTTTAAAACATCTTTGCATCGCTGGGATAAATACTACTTGATCTTAGTTTGCTTTTGTAATGCATTGTTGGATTCAGTCAACTATTTATTTAAAATGTTTATGTCTATGTTAGAAAATAAAATGGACCATCTGAGCCTAGAGAATTTGGGGAGGAACATTTTTATATACCATTTCAAATTCTTCAATGGCTGTTATTTTGTATTTTCTTCAGCCAATTTTGGCATTTTATATTTTTCAGAAATATATGAATTTCATTTGTGTTTTAAGTTATCATATTTTTTTATTTTAAAATCTCTCTTGTGACTATATTTTTATTTTTTATTATGAATTTTGTTATTTCAATTTTTTCTTGATTGATATTACTAGAGATGTATCTATTTTATTGATCTATTCAGAGCTTTTAGTTTTGTCTATTTCCTCTGTCTCTAGCTCCCCCCACCACTGCTTCTCTCTCTCCCTCTGCCCCTCTCCTGCTCATTCTCTCACTCTCTCTCAAAAAAAAATAAAAACAAAAAAAGAAGAAGACTATATTTCTGCCGGCAATAAGGAAGAATGTCTTTTTAAGGGCACATTCCAGGAGCTGCACATACAATTTTACTTACATCCCATTGAGCAGAATTTGCAAACAGAAACACCCCTAGCTGAATAAAGAATGAGAAATGAGTCTCTATCATGGACAGTTGTGTGCCCAGATCAAGATTAGCTACACAATTGACAGGGCCCAGTACAAAAGGAAAATGTGGGGCCCCTTGTTATAGAAGTATTAAGAATTTCAAGATGGCAACAGCAAAACATTAAACTAATCTCGGGACACGCTGAGCACTGCATCCTGGGTGACTGCACAGGTCACATGCTCATGAAACTAATTCTGACCCAGGGTTCTCTAAAACTTGGGGTTCTCTAATGAAGAGGAGGAACAAAACAAATATTGAGGGACAACTCAAAGTCTATGCCTCTTTATTTAATTTTTGGGACTCATACACAATAAGAAAAACGATCCAACAAGTCAGATAATACTGACTTTTTTTTTCCAAGTTTTTATTTAAATTCCAGTTGGTTTGCATACAGTGTAATATTAGTTTCAGGTGTAGAATTCAGTGATTCAACACTTACATACAATACCCAGTGCTCATCACAAATGCCCTCCTTAACCTACTCCCCAACCTACCTCCCCTCCAGTAACCCTCAGTTTGTTCTTTATAGTTAAGAGTCTGTTTTTTGGTTTGTCACTCTTTTTTTTCCCCTATGCTCATCTGTTTTATTTCTTAAATTCCACATATGAGTAAAATCATATGGTACTTGTTTTTCTCTGACTGACATATTTCACTTAGGATAATACTCTCTAGCTCCATCCATGTCACTGCAAATGGCAAGACTTCAATCTTTTTTGTGGTTGAGTAATATTCCATTATATATATATTACATCTTTATTTTTTTTTAAGCAAAGGCTCTTTCTTTTAATGTTTATTTATTTATTTTTGAAGAGAGAAAAAGAGCACAAGCAGGGGAGGGGCAGAGAGAGAGAGGGAGACACAGAATCTGCAAAGGTGTCAGCACAGAGCCTGTTGGTGCCTGACAAAGGGCACCAACCCACCAACCATGAGATCATGACCTGAGCTGAAGTCAGACGCTCAACCAACTGAGCCACCCAGGCGCTCCTACATCTTCTTTATCCATTCATCAGTAGATGGATATTTGGACCCTTTCCATAATTTGGCTATTGTTGATAATGCTGCTATAAACATCAGGGTGCATGTATCCCTTCGAATCAGTGTTTTTGTATCTTTTGGGTAAATACCTAGTAGTTTAATGGCTGGATCATAGGGTAGTTCTATTATTAGCTTTTTGAGTAACCTCCATACTGTTTTCCAGAGTGGCTAACCAGTTTGCATTCTCAGCAACAGCATAAGAGGGTTCCCCTTTCTCTGCACATGATATAGGTTTTATCTCCACTTTACTAACCAGGAAACAGAGAGAGAGGGTCAATAAGTTGCTTGTAATACAGCTACTAAGTGGTAGAGGGAAGATTTGAAGCCAGGCATGATTCCAAAGATCAATCATGCTTTTCATTAATACATTGTATTAGTTCCCAGCCTTTTCCATATCAAACTTTCAAATCATAGTGATAATATAAAGGCAGCTCGATTTGATTGACAGAGTATTGTAACAATGACAGTGGGGGTAAGGAGATACCTGGATGAGTCAGACTTGGCATTGGCTTGAGGAAAACCTCACTAGTGTAAGAGACATTATGGCAATTTAAACTGAAAAATCTGTCCTCTTACTAGCTCCTACCTCTAAATTTATGGTTTAGTCATGTCATTAAAGTGTATGCAATTGGCAGTAACACAACTCTGGGTAGCAAAGAGGGAGAGCCATTGACAGCTGCTTCAGTGGATTCGAAATACAAATCAGGCTCAGGAGAGCACCAATGGTTTCTTAGTACAATAATGCCAGGGGCTACTGTTCTGAGAGGAGCATGGATAAATATTTGGTAATAGAAGAGAAATGCTGCCCTTGGTAAATCTTTATTGTTTCCAAGAAATATGAAGATCACACACACACACACACACACACACACACACACACACACACCACCCCTTGGTGAGATATGATTACTTCTTGGGTGAACTAAAGAGAAAATGAACAGTGATTATCTTTCTTTTAGGAACAGGAAATGACTGAGAAGAGTAGGGGCTGAGGGAAAACTGGTCCAAACCAGAAACATACAAAAGGTCAGAGGGGCAGATTATCTTCCTTCAGAAATGAGAAGTAGAATTCCCAAAGGAGGGAATGAGAGCATGGACCTCAGGGATTTGTTAGAAGATGGGGTTAAAGAGGAAAAAGTTCAGGGAAATTGAGAAGGGAAAGAGGTCCCAAGGTTAGAAATTCCCACAGAGGCCACCCTCTTTTTGAAGGCTCAAGTCTGGAAAGCTTCAGTTTTCCATACAAGGAACTGCTGAAGATGGATGGGTTCCAGTCCCTATTTCTCCTACTCCTTGCTAGGAGCTGCCTCCATAAGCAATTTTGTATACAGATAGTTCAAGAAGGGTCAGACTTCACCAACCCCCTGTACCCAGTGACTCCTGTGGAGAAGGATAGAATGTATTATACCCACATATAAACTTACTTTTTAAAAAAAATTTTAATGTTTATTTATTTTTGAGAGAGAGAGAGACAGAGACAGAGAGACAGAGAGCAAGTGGGGGACAGGCAGAGAGAAAGGGAAACACATAATCCGATGCAGGCTCCAGGCTCCTTCCGAGCTGTCAGCATGGAGCCGGACGGGAGGCTCAAACTCATGAACTGCGAGATCATGACCTGAGCTGAAGGCAGTTGCCCAACCGACTGAGCCACACAGGTGCCGCAAACTTACTTTTTTAAATTGAGATCTTAAACTTTGTATCATTTATGCCTTAGTTTCATCACTTAAGGTTAATTTATTATTTCTCATGTCAGAAAGTATTCTTTGAAAACATTATTTCTGTTGTTGCAAAATCTCCATCTCAGGGATGCATCATCACTAATTTAACCATTCACTTCTTGGATATTTGGGCCAATCAAGTCCTACTTTTTTTCTGTTATAAATAATGCCACAGTGAACATCCTTATACATATATCTTTGATCATCAACTCTGATCACTTCCTTGTTTGGATTTTTAGACATCAGGTCACTGGGTCAAAGGGGATGAACTTTTCAAGTCTCTTGAAACAAACTGAAAGCAGTCCTCCCCAAAGACCTCACCCCTTTATGCTTCCAGTGGCAGAGCATGTGAGTACCTGTCACATGATACACTTGCCAACATGCTGGCTGTGATATTTATGGGGAAAAAAATGTTTTACCCAATTAGCCAGGACACATGAACTGATAGAACTTAACCATCTGCCAAGAAGAAATTTGAGAAGTTTGGTTTAAACATGGATAAGCTGATTACACTTGTCACAGATGGGTCCCCTGCAAAAAAGGGGGAAAATTGTTATCAATACTTTATTTGCATCAGGAAAGAAGAGTTGTGCACCCCAGACTCCATGCCTCTTTCAGAGAAAGGGTGCATGGTATGAACTAGTTGTGCTGAGTTCTCTGTAGTTTAATGAGGTACAGATCAAGACCTCCAACTTTATTCATTCTCATGCCCTTAACTGGTACTTATTTATGGTGTATTTGGAAGATGAAGTAGGGTGTGGAAACCTAGTTTATTTTAATAACATGAGATTACTTGTTTAAATTTATTAAAGAAATAAAATAAAAGACTCGAAGCTAAATGACTCTAAGCTAAAGGACTCCATTTTGGTAGGTCACCCAGTATCATTAAGATTAGTTTTTCTTACTGATGTGACAAATACCTAAACACACTGAGCCTTAAACTTTAGGATATGAAACAAAGAAGTTGCTGACTTGTTCAAGGAAGTGAAGACATTTAGATAGAACATGAGTCCTAGAACTTCATTCTCCAGTACTCAGAGGAGTAACAAATTTTAGAATCATAGAGTCATATGGTAGAAATAGAGTGAAAGTTTCAGAAGAGATTCACAGATTATACCCATGAACCTAAATATCCAGAATTTTTGTTGGAGTGCAAATTTCAGGATGTGCTCAAATTAATATATATCTCTTCTATTAGTTTTAAGAGGGGGGCACCTGGGTGGCGCAGTCGGTTAAGTGTCCGACTTCAGTCAGGTCACGATCTCGCGGTCTGTGAGTTCGAGCCCCGCGTCAGGCTCTGGGCTGATGGCTCAGAGCCTGGACCCTGTTTCCGATTCTGTGTCTCCCTCTCTCTCTGCCCCTCCCCTGTTCATGCTCTGTCTCTCTCTGTCCCAAAAATAAATAAACGTTGGAAAAAAAAAAAGTTTTAAGAGGAAGTGATTGATATACAAGTTACCTATGTCTAGTAAACAGTCACAGTATCCCTAAAATTGTGTATGCAAATATATAAATCTCAGAACTATCCGAAAATTTATGCCTATGTAATGAAACACTAGGCCATGATTCTTTTTAATATAATATGTGAAAAGAAAGCTGAATATCATAAGTGATATAAGTCTGGAATTAGAATTGAGATGTTCTCTGATTTATAAACATAACAGTTTTCAAAATAGTTTAGCCAGATAAAAACCTATATCCTCACTTAAATGATCAAAATAAGTCAGTCACTAATAGTAGGCCTAAAACTGCATATTTCTTTCCTAATTAATACTTATGATTAATTTTTTCCAAAACACTTTTATTACACATTAATATATCTTTATTAGATATTTTGAACAGCTTAGACATTTCATTTCCCATCACTGTATTATAGAATGTGATATGTATAGGTAATATACTATGATAGGCACAAGCTTTGGAGTGTGACAAGTCTAGTTGCAAATCTTGGCTCCATCAACCCATACAGTTCTCTCCTAGGCCTTTAACGTCCAACATGACTTTACTGGGCCAGACTTTCCAAACTCTCCTCCTACCACATTCTTCCTCATTCACCAATGCTCTAGTCCCACAGGCTCCTTGCTGTTCTTCAAACACCTCAAGCTTGTTCCCCTTTGCATCTTTCACTGCTCCCTGTTCTCTCTGCTTGGACTTCTCTTCCCTATATTTTCACATCATTTGCTGTCTAATCATTCAGGTCTCTTTTCAAATGTCACCTTCTCAGAGAAACCTTCCCTCAGCACTCAATCAAAATAGCTCCCACCTTCAATCATGCATTATTACATTATGCTTTTTTTTTCACCATCTAAAATCATTTAATTATTTGCCTAATTTAATTATTTGCCTAATTATTGATTGACTATCTTCCCCACTGTAAGCTCTATGGAAGTAGGAACCTGACCTGCTTTGTGCCCTGCTGTATCTCCAGCAGCTAGAATAGCTTTTGACACAGAGTGGATGTTTAATAAGTAGTTTTGAATGAATGACTTAATAAATGAATAAACAAATAAAAGCTATGATAGGTCTGTGTACAGGTTTTTGGGGTGCACAAAGAAGGTGTACCTAATCTACACTTGCAATTTAAATGGAGGAATAATCGAAGGAGATTTCCTAGAGTCAGGTAAAATGTGAACTGAGTTTTGAAGGATAAGTAGGGAAGAGGGAAGAATCCTAGGTAAAGGACCCAGTAAGAGATGTAAAGAGTAGAGGGTAAGAGAGAACACAGCTTGAATACTCAGGAAATGCAGGTAATCCAGGATGACTCCACAATGAGGTGAACAAGAGAAAAAAGGCTTCTGTGTGGTGTCAGGAGTTGAGTATAGTCTCTGATGTCATATAAATGATTTGAACCCCAAAGGTGCTAAAAACATCCTCTGTCTAAATGCCCCCAAATGTGATCAAAATAATCTAGACTTTCTTTCCAGTAGAGTTTCCAGTGATACAAGAAGTTAAAAACATTTATTGGGGGAGTTCTTTTCCTCAAAATTCTCTGTGTATGCCCTGTCCACCTCCCTCCCATACCCACTCTCCAACTAAGATCTGGTAGAGACCTGGGTCCACTAACCCTCAGGACATCCAACAAGATCCATAATCGTAAGCCAGCTTCTGATAGGATTAGAGACAGATTCTGTACAGTAAGTGCATCTCACATAGCTGTGTTTAAGAATATCCAAATTACTGTTGTTGCTATACATGTCTCAGCTGACATTTTAAGTAGTAGATCCCCACTCCCAACACCTTTCCACAATAAACTGATTGCAAAAGACACAATTTCATACATGTATATTTTCACAGCTCCTACAAATGTCAGTTTAGGAGTTACATGTCCTCTGTATTTGGAGGGAGAAAGAGTACACATTGCTTTGCAGCAGGTAAAATGGTCCAAACAAAAAACCACATCCATACCCCAAGGAGTTTGTAATCCAAAAGCAAGAGTGGGCATGCTATGGAACACTGCAGAACAATACCCACACAATACAGGCAGATGGAGTGGCATATGGCCACCACAGCTGGAATGCTTTGTAAACGATTCCCAAACCATTGTTGGTCTTTGAACACTTCCCCAGTTCAAAGTACGAACACCATCTATTAGCAGCAAACTCTGAAAATCCAAATGAGATGTTTAAAAGTAGCCTTGAGTAAAGGTCATATTCCTAAAGCGTGCAGACCTGAAAAAGAAAGCTTTGTGATGAGAAGTAAACTACTGCCCACTCTCAGTGGTAACACATTTCATATCCTTGTTGTGAGAGACAAACACAATTCGTTGACTTTTCCTGGTAAGATGCTACTAACCAACACTTAAATAAAGATCTTAGATAAATGTCTTTTAAGGTCAAATAGGAAAGAGTTCAGGAATTATTCACTTGGCTTATGTTCATTAACCATTAAAACCCTATCTCTGTTCGTGCCTACATTGTGGCTAACATTTGGGAACATTAGATAAATATGTAACTGGGATGTGGCAGAAAGATCATTCAAACTAGAGTCAGATCAGTGTTTGATTCCCAGAAAGTCACCTCATCTTTTTGAGCTCTACTCTTTTTAACTGCAAAATGGGAGTAATTATTGTATCTACTTCACTAGATGGTTTAAAAATTAAATGAAATACTATATATCAAGTCATTTCCTAAGCTAGAAAGTAGTGTATAAATGTTAGAGATTATGTAACATTTGTTGTGTTCTCCTCAATCCCCATGGAAGCTTTTTGGATGACCCTATAAGCATTTTTATTTGTCAGTTTTTTTAATCAATTTTACTTTTTAGAAATTTTAGATTTACAATAAAATTGACAAGATAGTATAAAGAGTACCATATACCCCACACCCAGTTTCCTTTATTATTGACATCTTATATTAATATGGTATATTTTACAATTAATGAACCAATATTGATACACGATTCTTAACTAAAGTCCAGAGTTACTCAGATTTCCTTCATTTTTCCTAATGTCCATTTTCTTTTCTAAGGTAGCATGCAAAATGCCACATTACATTTAGTTGACATGTTTCCTTAGACTACTCATGGTTGTGACATGTTCTCAGACTTTCCTTGTGTTTAATGACCTTGACAATTTGGGAGAATGGTGCTCAAGTATTTTTATGGATGCCCCTTTATTGCAAATTATCTGATGTTCTTCTTATGATTAGGCTGCAGTTATGGATTTTGGGGAGGATAACCACAGAGGTAAAGTGCCATCTACATCATATCACATCAAGGGTATATACTATCAATATGATTTATGACATTGATGTTGACTTTGATCATCTGGCTGTAGTAGGGTTTGTCAGGCTTCTCCACCAAAAAGTTACACTTTATCCCTTTTCTGTACTATATTCTTTGGACGAAGTCATGATGTGCAGCTCACACTTAAGGAATGGGAGTCCTCTCTGTTTTGTTTTTACCAAATAAAAGCAGCATTTCCATGGAACAGAGCTTGACCACTTACAGTAGAGAATGTTGGGGCTAAAATATATTTGCAAAGAGCTGGTATGAGCTCACTGTTTTTTAGAAGAAAAACTACAGTGAGAGTAATTTTCTATTCCTTTCATTGAAAATCATAGTCAGTTCCCATTTTTCCTTCAAGACAATTTTACCTTAAAGAAAAAATCTTGTCAGATTTGACATTGAAAGCTTGAGGGGGTCTGTACTCTTCATATAGCGCTGTTTTTCCTTCCTTATTCTACTTTCTTATTTGCACCTTCTTTAAAAGGAGCACTCATGCATTCATTTTTTTCTTTTAGATTTTTCCACTATGGTACTTCAAATATGTTGCCTGTATAATTTTCTTAGATAAAATTTAGAATCCAAGCTTCTCTCTGAGGGAACATAACCTTTGAAGCTCAGGGAAGCATCAGAATCAAAGTGAAATCTACAATTTACTTCCTTACAACAAATTCTAGGAAGATAAAACTAACAAGCTACAAAAGGAAAAATCTGTTTTAAACTGATAATAAAGATGCTGTAATGAGTAGAAATAAAGAAAACATGAGAAAGTCATGAATAAAAGTCACTTGGTTTACAACAATTGCATTTCCCTAAACTCAGCAATGTGGGCCAAAGTATCTAAATCTCAAACTTCTGATTCATTCTTTCTTGGGCAAACTTCATTTCTCAAATACTAGTCTCTGTGGTAGAATAAAAACACCATACACATACAAATACACAAAGTGAAATCTGACACAAGGAATTTATATGGATAAAACCAAGTCATTAATATTTGTTTTAAATTTTTTAATGTTTATTATTGAGAAAGAGAGACTGTGAGCAGGGGAGGGGCAGAGAGCGGGAGACGCAGAATCTGAAGCAGGCTTCAGGCTCTGAGCTGTCAGCACAGAGCCCGATGTGGAGCTCAAGAACCATGAGATCATGGCCTGAGCCAAAGTCAGATGGATGCTCAACCAACTGAGCCACTGAGGAGCCCCCATTAATATCTGTTTTAAAAGCAAGCTGTCTAGAGTTAAGTAACATTTTTCTAATGACAGTCACGTGGATACACAATTCTTGCCATCTTCCCTATTAAAAATATGCACATAGCACATATCTAGAAAGAAATTTAGCATTTGGCTAACATACCTATTAAGGCAATTTGTTTTTTAACAAAAAGGTAACCAAGATTAAAGCTTTCCTGAGTTACAGACAATACGGTATAAAGGAAAGAAAACTAGTTTTGGAACTAGAAAGATCTGATATCAAATTCTAACCTCACCACTTGCTAACAATATGACCTCTCATGAATTAACTTCCCTGAATCTCAGTTTCCTCATCTATAAAATACCCACTAGGCCTAAGTTCTTAAGACAATTTCATATAATTGTCTTAATGTAGGCTAGATGCATAGCAAAAAGCCTAATTAATACATACCAGGCTCTGAATTAGAAAGAAAGAGAGAAAGAAAATACTATTCTGATCCCCACAGAGTTTATAATCTAGTGTAAGACATCGAGATTAGTCAAGGAATAACAACAACAAAAAGTAAAAATTTCAAAATAATGCATTCTACAAAGTGACTTAGAAAAGATAGGCTTCCCTAAGACAGCAATGTTTGAGCTAAAAGAAATCACTGAAAGAGCTATAGAAAAGGTAGGCATTAACTAAACCAAACCCTGAGTAAGAGCAATGGCGACAAAGGAGACAGAATGTGCAAAACTCCTGTGGTGCAGCACACGATGGTGTTTTCAAGGGAGTGAAAGGGTTTGGGCTCCTGGGACAGTACCTGAGAGAGCAGGCAGGAGCAAGGACAAGCAGGGCCTTGTATTCCATCTTAAGGACTTTGGTCCTTGCCCTACAAATACTGAAAAACCTTTGGAAAGTGTTGAGGAGGGGCACCAGCAAAGCAGGGACATAATCACATTTTTAGGAAGGCACCAGGCAGCTGTGAGAAGAGACTGGAGGGGAAGGAAAAGGGACAAGGAAGAGCTGAGGAGGCCAAGGCAGCAGGCCGAGCAGCAGCTTACTATGTGCCAGGTCCCAGAAGAGTAAATTTAGGCACAGAGTCATTAGCAAGTCATAGAGTCAGAATTGGCAGGTCCATTTTCCTCCAAAATTTGTGTTTTCTAACCTTCTATGTTATAATAAAATACTAAATACCTGCAATGAATGGGCATAGAAAGCAGGATGCTTGTGGTATAACCTGTTGAGTAAAAGAATTTCCCTAGCATCCAGAATTTAGATTTATTTCTAGCAACATAATTACATGGAGAAAACAGAATGCACAGAACAGTAGAGTTCACAAGCAACTAAGAAACTAAATACATGAGGGAGAGAGAGGCAGGGTGGTGAAAAGGGCACTTGATGGAGAAACTAGATTCCCAACTTCTAGTCCCACCTCTACGACATCTATTTTGACAAATAAATTACTTTTCCTCTTCAGACAATTCCCTTCTGCAATAGGACCAAGTGGAATTAGCTGATCTCTAGGGTCCCTTTCAGAGCAAATGTTTTCTTTCTTTCTTTCTTTCTTTTTTTCAATGTTTATTTTTTTTTTGAGAGAGAGAGAGAGACAGCCAGAGTGCAAGCTGGGGATGGGCAGAGAGAGAAGGAGACACAGAATCAGAAGCAGGCTCCAGGCTCTGAGCCACCAGCACAGAGCCCTACTTGGGGCCTGTGTGATCATGACCAAAGCCAAAGTCGGACGAAGGCCCAACCGACTAAGCTGCCCAGGTGCCCCAGGGCAAATGTTTTCTTACCGTGGAAGAAACATCTATGAACAATAAGGACAGTTTAGTACAGTGGTGTAGTATGCAGGTAAGTGCTTATTATGTGCCAGGCATTCTTCTAAGTATTATATATAAACTGCCTTAATCTTCCCAACGAATCTTGTGGGTAGGAACTATTATTATTACCACCAACTTCATTTGATAGTTGAGAAAACACATGCACAGAGATGTTAAGTTACTTGCTCCAGATCTCACAATTTTTAAGAAGCAGAGACAAGATTTGAATATAGCAGCCTAACTATGACATACACATCTTCTTAAGGATGCCTGGGTTCAAATTCTGGCTCTGCAGTGTGAGTCTTTCTGTGACTCAGTTTTCTCAACTATAAAACAGGAATAAAAATGGTTTTTACCTAAGAGTGCTTTTTTGTGTGTGTGAGGATTGAGGATACACATATAAAGTGATTAAAAGAACATTTCTTAATGCATTATATATTAACTAACTAGAATATAAATATAAAAACTTTAAAAATGAATGTAAGACCTGAAACCATAAAATTCTTACAACAAAACAAAAGCAATAAGCTCCTTGACATTGATCATAATGATATTTTTTGGAATCTGACTCCAATGCAAGGGAAACCAAAGCAAAAATAAACAAATGGGACTAAAAAGAACAAGAACAAGAAGAAGAACAAGAAGAAGGGCATTACCTAGGACTTAGTAAGTACTCAGTAAATGTTAGGTGTTGTTATTACTTGGTGTTATTATTACTTGGTGGCCCAAGGAAGAATGGACACATACATTTTGGGAAACACTCAGTGGCAACAATGATTCATTCTCACCCCAAGCTTTCTTCGTGTTTCCAAGGGCAAGAAGCAAACTTTTTTTTTTCTAAATTTTTTTAACGTTTATTTATTTTTGAGAGAGAGTGACACAGAGTGCTAGCAGGGGAGGGACAGAGAGAGAAGAAGACACAGAATCTGAGACAGGCTCCAGGCTCTGAGCTGCCAACACAGAGCCCGACACGGGGCTCAAACCCAGGAATGGCAAGATCATGACCTGAGCAGAAGTCAGACGCTTAACTGACTGAGCCACCCAGGCGCCCCAAGAAGCAAGCTTTAAAAACTATGAGACCCTGCAGAGGAGAGCTATTGTCTGTTCCATGCAAAGAATTTTTCCCCATATGTTTAAATTTATGTCCTCACTTAACACTTGAAATTTTTTTTTAATGTGGTGATGGTAAATAAAATAACCTATGTACAAAATAAAACGTAGCTCCTATACTTAATCTGATTCAAATTAGGTCTGGAACTGCTTAGGGTCATAAATCAATGTATTGGGTCATAATAAGCATTTAAAATAAATGAAATAGGATGGTGTAGGATTGGTAGCAAACATCAGAGTGTGTTGCAATTACTAAAGGGAAGTATTGTTTCATACAATGAGACAGGGTAGAGCATAAATTATATTTACTTTGCCCAGTTAAAAAAGTTTCAATAACACTGATTTAGATTATTTATTCATTCAACAGACATTCACTATGTGTAATTTGTGCTAAGCATTCTGCTAAGAGCTAAGTTCACAAGATATAATTAACAGAGTTCCAGCTTCAAGAAGTTCAAAGTGAAATGGGAAAAATAGACATTAAGCAAAATCAAACTGAACTTTCTGAGGCCTAGGCCTTCTTCCCTAGGAGAGGAGTGATGTTGTGGAGGGAAGGAATGTTTGAAATTACTAATGTATCATGGGAACCACATGGGTGGAGAAGGGGTGCTTATTCTGTCAAGGTCAATTGTAGCTTGGTAAATGTTCTTTGATTTTAGACTTACCTTGATTAAAAAATTGCAACATTTACACAGCTAAGGAACAGATAAACTGTTCTTGACATAAATCACAATTTATGTAGCTGATTTAATACATTTTCTTGCTTTTTGACAGGTTCTTTTCTTCTGGAACACTGAGAGGGACATAGGGTGGCACAGAAGACTATTAGATCCCTATCTACTTCTTCTCCTTTAGATCCTACCATTAAAATGGGTTAAAGATAGATGCTGTTGAATTGTTGGAACTGGAGATAGTTAAAACCCCACCATAATTATTGTGGGAGCCCCACAGATTGTTAATGAGGGTGTTTGAATTAGCAACTGCTCCTAGAAGGGTAGAGTGTGAGTCCATTGGCAGCCAGGCCCCCTGAGTCAGTGAGAGGAAAATGAGAGTGGAAGAAAGAGTCTATGTACTGCCTTATAGATGTTTTCTGAAAGTCTCTAAATCAGTATTTTATTTTCTATGAATTTTCTGCATTCAATATGTGCAAATGATTGGGCTAGATGGCAAAGGAACATAGCCCTGGCCCACAAAAACTCAAACAGAGGTACAAGACATTTACACAAGGGACAAAAATCCAAAGCATAAGTGGAACAACACAGTTCAGCACAAGAACACTGACCTTGGAGTGAACTGTGATCCCACCACTCTCTAGCTGTGTGACTATGGGAAGAGTCACCTAGCCTTTCAGAGTTTCAGTTTCTTATGTGCAAAATCAGGATGACCACGTATTTATAAGGCATAAAAGATAGCCATGAATGAAATGGGCAGCATATATTGAGTGAATAGTAGGTACTCAATAATTGAATTGACTGCAAAATAAAAGTGCCTGTAAAGAAATAACACTGAAATGCTTTGGAACTTCAAAGGAGGAAAGTGTCCTTTCAGGAAAAACTTCTTAGAGGTGACATCTGAGATAAACCTTATAGGATTTGTCTGATGTTAAAAGCAGGCAATGCAGTAGGGGGTAAATATTCCTAGGGAGGAATGGCATAAGCAAAGGCATGGAGGCAGGAAAAACTGAGAACTTCCAACTAGTAGACATATTTTTGATGGGAATTGTAGTTTTATAGATAAGTCAATCTCCAACCTCAAAAAGCTCAAAACACTCTCCTCAAAAAGTAGGGAGACAGATATAGGAACTGAAATTGACAAAGCAGAGTGACACTAGCTGTGACAGAGGACTGTACAGGTGCTTTGGGAAACCAACAGAGGCCCACTTGGAACAGCCTGGACTAGGAGAGAAAATATGGCAGAATTCTAGAACTTAGAGGTGGAGCCATTTAATGCCATAATGAAGCCTGGGGTCAACAGTGAGGCTGAGTGGCTGAAATGAAGGGAAAATGAGTCATTAGAGATGAGGGGTTGAAAGATTAGTGGGATTAAGTGATCAAAAAGATTATTATTGTCTGTTGATGACCCAGAGGGCAGAGATAGAAGGAAGGCTATGTGGAAGAAGTCAGTGAACCAGGTGTAAAAGTCACCTAGAAAGGTAGGATTATGTCCTGGAGGGCAGTAGATAATTTTGGCATTTGAAATGTGCTACCTACTTTCCATGGAGCACCTGCTTTATGCCAGGAGCTTAGATTCATTACAGTATCTCTAATTGTGTTGATTAGAATATTGGTTGGTTTGTTGCAAGAGAAAAGTCCAAATAAGTGGCCTAAAAACAAGTCAAGAGTTTGTTCCTCTGTCATGTAAAAGTGTGGCTATTGTAGTCCACAGCTGCTATGACAACATAAATAATCATCACGATCCCAGAGTCTTTCTGTTTTGTTGTCCTGCCAACTTGTATCTCAACTCCTATCATGACATCTGCATTCCTATCAGCTAGAAGGAAGGGACAATAGATAATGTGACCTAGAGTCACTAAGAGTGACCAAGACTCAAGGGGGAGGAGGATTAGAATCCCCTTTGGTGAGGGAGCAGCAAGGTCACATTGCAGAAGAACAGGTGAGTTGGGAGATACTGTTGTAGATACAGTTGGAAAATACAATCTGCCACACATTACAATAAATGACCTTTAACAGAATACTGCTCAGCCTAAAGAATATGAGTAATCTGCAGAACAAATGGACACGAACAAAGTGGATTCCCTTATTTCATTCATTTTAATCCATAGAGTAACCTTTTAAGGTATATTTAATTCATACCCTCATTTTACAGATAAGGAAAATAGGTAATTTGCCAAGATCCCCAAGACCAAGACGGTTACTTGTGGAGCTGGGATTTGACTCCCAAGCTTGTGATCCTTCCTGGCATGACACAGCCTCTCATGAAGCCTGACATCCAGTGAAAATGCAACAGAAAAGAAAGATTTCCTTGCTATCACAAAGACTCAATAAATATTTGTCAAACTGAACTGAATTCAAACTCCTAGAGGAGAATCTTAGAAACAAAATTTGAAATATATACATAAAACTAAAGTTAGCTTTGAAAGAAATACATTAACTAGCTAATGAAACAAACTATGTGAACACCATTTCTTTATTCACTGATATCCACATAACAAATATTTACTTAAAAAATTTTATATATTTTTTAAATTTTAATTTAATTAAAAAAAAATTTTTTTGAGAGAGAGAGAGAGAGAGAGCATACAGAGTGGGGGCAGGGGCAGAGGGAGAGGAAGAGAAAGAATCTTTTTCTTTTTTTTTTTTTTTTTTTTTTTTTAGGAAGAGAAAGAATCTTAAGCAGGCTCCATGCCCAGCCCAATGTGGGGCTCGATCCCACAACCCTGGGATTGTGACCCAAGCTGAAATCAAGTGTTGGCCACATAACCAACTGAGCCACTCACAAACATTTACTTTTTAAATGTGAGCCACTCACAAATGGGCACCCACAAACATTTACTTTTTAAAAGTACCTGTTCCAGGGGCGTCTGGGTTGCTCAGTCGGTTAAGCATCCGACTACGGCTCAGGTCATGATCTCACGGTTTGTGAGTTCAAGTCCCACATTGGGCTCTGTGCTCACAGCACAGAGCCTGGAGCCTGTTTCAGATTCTCTCTCTTCCCTCCTTCTCTCTCTCTGCCCTCCCTCCTTTGCTTGCATGCTCCCTCTCTATCTCAAAAATAAATAAACATTAAAATAAATAAATAAAATAATAAAAGTACCTATTCCGATGGGGCACCTGGGAGGCTCAGTTAAGCCTCCGACTTGATTTCAGCTGGGGTCATGATCTCACCGTTGTGAGATGGAGCCCTGAGTGGGGTTCTGCACTAAGCGTGGAGCCTGTCTGAGATTCTGTCCCTCTCTCTTCCTCTGCTCCTCCCTCGTTTGCCCATGCACTCACGTTTGTGCTCTCTCTCTCTCTCACTCAAAAAAATAAAATAAATTTAAAAATTAAAAATTAAAAAAAAAGTATTCTTTGCTCCATTCTAAAAGGATTCAAGGCATAGGCATTAGACTAGCAATGTCAATAAATGAAATAATATTTAGAGATTCCAGTTAATCACGTCAGCACACAGAATTATCCAGTAAATGGTAGCCATTGCCATTGGTGACAGCAATGTGCGGAAAGCCAAGAGAACTGGGATTTGCTTCTCACCAGTTGTGTGAACTTAGGCACATCACTGAACTTCTCTGGACCTGCCTTTCCTTGTCTATGAAATGAGGAGGATGATATCAATGATCTCTAAGGTCCTTTACAACAATAAAACCTATATGAAGACTGAGTACTCTTTTTATCATTTCCTGCATGTCATGATTGGCCAAGCCATTTTCTACTACTTAGCAATTAATTATCTAATTTATTAAGTGCAAACTGAAACAGTTAAGGAGCAACTAAGAATAGTTAATTAAAACTGTTACATCAAAGGTTCTAATAAAATGTTTCTAAACATATGCTCATGGGCTTATTTGAAAATAAAGCTTATTCATTGTTCCTAGTGAAATCTCATGTGATCAAACATTAGACAATGCACAAATTCTGTTATATCCATAATAATAACATTACAATGTAGCCTTAGTCTGACAATGGAATATACAAATTATTTCACAGCTATGTAGAGCAGGTCTTTTTTTAAAAGGCACCTCACCTCTATCAAGCTTCAGTGTTTAGTCTTTCACCTTCTAAATCCTACCTGTTCTTCAAAACTCAGTTCTAGAATAATTTATTTTCCACGAATCTTCCCAGGTCCCTCTCCCATCTAACCCCCTCTCCCCCAGGCTGTTTTGGATGCCCCTATGGCACTCTCAAGATCCCTGACCCTTCTGTTTTAGCACTTGTTAACAGTGTTACATTGTATTATCACTGCCTGTCATTTCCTTGTCTACTGTCCCCTCGGGCTGTGATCTTCTGGAGGACAGAAGACAACTCCACTGTCAGTGGTTAGCAGGAGGCCTAGATCTACTGCGTGCCCAGAAGATGTTGATGATGAAAATAATAGATGCATTTTTTATCTTATGTCAAATTTCCAAATCCCTCAAATATTATCCATACCTTCACACATGCCTATTCTTCTTCTATGGATGGGCATAGCTGGAGCTTTTTTGAATATGTCTCCTGCAGAGGAGAAAGGGGAAAAAGAAGCAACTTGTATTAATGGTTACTGCACACACTTTTTCCATTAACATTAAAAATAATCTTCATAAAACCTATGAGGTAAGTTTATCTCTACTTATTATCTCCATTATACAGAAACCGAGGCTCAAAGGGATAATAGAATTTGCCAAAGATCACAGAGCTCCTGAAGGACAGAGGTGGGATTAGCCTGACTCCATCTAATTTCACACTGCCTCTCCAGGGAGAAGAGTGGGGTGGTGCTGGGGTTGGGTAGATGGGGGTGGAGCCTCATGTTCTGAAACCTCTCCTGTGTCTTAAAAGCAATCTATCCCACAAGTTAGCTCTTACTACCCTGAATTTTAGCCCTTTACCTGAAGGGTAAGCAGCAAATGCTCTCCCACCATAACTAATACCTGTGTTCCTCCCCAGTCATTATTTGAGCTCCGGAGGTTGTACAGATGCTATTGTTAAGTTGTTCTCATTAAGAGAGAAATAGGGCGGGACAGGGGAGGAGTGTGGCAAATCAAATCCTCAGGTCCAACCAACCAGATAAACAAAGAAACACAGGTGCCCTTATAATTAAGGTTCACAATGAGCTTGTGATGCCTTTGTGTGAAGATTCAAGACTTTTAAAGAAAAATAACATTGTCCTTAATACAGGAATTGCCTTTCAGAGGAAGAAAGTAAGTTTCCATGCTCTTACTAATTGCTTGTTACATGAAGTTGACTATCCTAGAGTCACAATATGACATGTAATTGTAAAATTATAACAGATTCTATTTATGGTTTGTATTGGGAAGGAATGTAAATTAACACTATACTTTGGGGAATTTAAAGTAATTCCAAAACATTTGTTTTAAATAGTTAATACTAGGTTTATAAAATTAAATTTTAGTATGTTGCATTTAATGAAGTATGTGTGTGAGTGTGTGTGTGTGTGTATCAGCCTGAAAGATGTTTTCGGTTGATGAAAAATTGTTTTATTTTCCTGTACCATAATCCTTAATGCTATGATGATTTGTTTTTTATGAGATTTTTCATAAGTAGTATTACCTTAACATATCTGAGTATAAAATTGAAGATGTATTATTTTTTATGTGTAGAATTTTTCAGTTGCTTTCAAAAGACCTCATAAATCCAGAGAATAGATCAAATCTTTGAATATAATAAACAAAATGCATGACAAAGTGAAGTTCTAAATATGCCAGATTCTTTTCTTTGAAGAATTCATGGCTGAACTGATTTTGGAAAAGTTAGACTGAAAGAATTGGTATTTTTTGTGTATATCGTGTCTGGGTTTGAATTCTGTTTTAGTAAATACAAGCACATGTAATGCTACATGGATTTCTTTTAAATGGGGACAGCTTCCTCCTATGAATCCTGACAGGTTGTGCATTAACCTTTTAAGTTAAATAACAGTATCTTCAGATATCAACATAAGCAATGTACTAAAATCTTTGTATCAATGTAAAAAACAACTTATAATTTATAAAATGTATAATCACTTAAAGAACTCTAAGTATACCAGGCACTGTTCTTACTGCTCTGTTAACTCTTTAATACTGAAAACAACCCCCATGAAGTCAGTCTAATATTATGCCCATTTTGCAGCCAAGAAAACTGAGGAACAAAGAGGTTAAGTAACTTACCCAAGATCACTGAGCTAGTAAGTGGTAGAGCTAGAATCCAAACTAAGGCAGGCTTTAGAGCCAGCCCATGCTCTTACCCACCCCACTGAACAAATTAGACTCAGTAGAGAGGTGATCTGAGTAATAAAATGATTATAAAGAACAGACTTTGCTATAAGGGTTGTGCCTAAATTATTGAAAATGACAGTATATATACATATGCATACATATATGTATATGTATATGTATATGTATATGTATATGTATATGTATATGTATATACACACGCACACACACACACACACCTGGCAGTGTGTTAGGCTAAGTGCTTTAAGTATATCCTTGCATTTAATCCTCATAACCACACTGTGATGTATTTATCTAATTATGTAAACTAGGGCAAGTTATTTGACTTCCCTTAATTTAAGCCCCAATTTCCTCACCAGCTGATGTGGGGATGAAATTATATACAGAGTGCTTAGCATACTGCCTAGCACAAAATAAATTCTCTATGAAAGTTAGCTATTATTATCATCACTGGTTTTAGGCTTAGAAAAACCAAGTAACTTGTTCAAGATGACATACGTTGAAGAGGGAAGAGCTATAACTTGGAAGCTAGGTCTAATTAATGCCCTAACTACAGTGGCTAAAGAACATAGTCTTAGCCTTAAGTCTTAGCACAATTTACTGTGCTAAACTGCACTGAATTCTTATCTGCTCACCTTTGCCACAATGCCTTCTTGCTCATTGTAGGTACTTTGATAATAATCAGGGATATGGATTCATTAAAACAAAACTTGTTTTAATTCCAAAATAATAAAAATTTACTACAGAAACTTAAAAAAAAAGATAGAGGTAAGCAAAAGAAGGAGAACTAAAAATCACTCAAGATCCCACCTTCCAAAATAATCAGTTACTCTTTCACAAACAGAATAATTCTAAGCATACAATTTTGTGATCTGCTTTTTCTCTCCCTTTGAAATATATTGTGAACATCTTTCCACATTGATAAATATTTATCTACTGTATCATTCTTAATGTCTGCAGACTATTACATTGTATGATCAGTCCCATTTGTTGACCCTTAAAGAGGATTTCCAATCTTTCCACATTCCAAAGAATGCTACAGTAAACAATCATAGAGCTACATCCTTGAACACATTAATGATTACTTCCTTAAAATAAATTTATAGAAATGGAGCTATCAGATCAAAGGATACTAGTTAGCAGAATTTTGAGTTGGTATATCCCATCTTCTCCGGTACAAAACTCTTTTGTATTACATAGTCAAATGAGATTATAGGAAAACAGCTCTTACAAGAAACAGGGATTATTCAGTTTTAAGGAGGCACTAAGAATGAAATCATTTAAAACTTGGATTAAATGATATAATCCATGGAAAGTAAATAAGATAAGTGATCAATAACTAATTACTATTATTATATTGAAAAAACATCAAATTTGTTTCATATGTCATTCCAAATCCTTTGTTAAAAAATGTTTATTTTTGAGAGAGAGAAAGAGAGTGCACACACACGAGAACAAGCTCAAGTAGGGGAGGGGCAAAGAGAGAGGGAGACAGAGGATCTAAAGTGGGTTCTGCACTCACAGCAGTGAGCCCGATGCAGGGCTTGAACTCACAAACTGTGAGATCATGACTTGAACCCAAGTTGGATGCTTAACCGACTGACCCACCCAGGTGTCCCCCAAGTCCTTTTATTACCTAGGCCTCCTCTTAAGTTTATTTGAAGGTCTCAATGAATCAAGCCCTAAAACAAGAAAAAATTTGGGAATCCTGAGCATTACAAAGTAATTACTAAGTAACTTAGCAGTTTACTTAGTAATTCATATTCATACCTGTATTTCTTGTATTTTGAATCAAGGTAGATTTTCTGTAGGCAATAATGGACATTCTCTACAACCCTATGGTCTGTGAGTTTCTGAATTCAGAACATGTAAGTTTTATAAAGATCAGGAGAGCCAAAGAAGCCACTTGCCCTTTTTTTTTTTTTTAACTACCCATTTTTATTTTTATGTATTTATTTTTTTTAATGTTTATTTATTTATTTTGAGAGAGAGGGAGACTATGCAAGGGACGGGCAGGGAGAGGGAGAGAGAAAATCCCAAGCAGGCTCTGCACTGTTAGTGCAGAGCCCTATGTGGGTGGGGTTCAATCTTGCAATGGGTGAGATCATGACCTAAGCCAAAATCAAGACTCACTCACTTAACCGAATGAGCCACCCAGGGGTCCCTGACCTACCTTTTTTTTTTTTTTTTTTTTATGTTTAGTTTATTACTTATGTTCGAGAGAGAGACAGAGTGTGAGTGGGGGAGGAGCAGAGAGCGAGGGAGACACAGAATCTGAAGCAGGCTCCAGGCTCTGAGTTGTCAGCACAGAGCCGGAAGAGGGGTTTGAATTCATGAACCATGAGATCATGACCTGAGCCCAGGTCGGAAGCTCAACCGACTAAGCCACCCAGGTGCCCCCCACCCACATTTTTAATTATCATCACATTACCCAGCATGGAACTAACTTTGTATATTATTCAAACCTCTGGCGTGGTTTAGCAGGCCAGGCAGTAAACTGAAGGGCTCTCCCAAATCAGGCCAGCAAACAGTTTAACCTTAAATTATCATTAACACATTTATTTTAAATTGTAGAGCATTAAAGTGTTGGCCATTTTGCTTGGGGTTTAGTGATGTCATTGTCTCCATTTCTCACTTCTCTTTGGACATAACTTGGACAGGAGTCAACTAGCTAAACATGGCTTGAGGGACCAACTTAAAGCGCCCACACTGCCTGCGGAGACAGGCCATTTTCCTAGTGTGCCTTCCCACAAAGGGTAAGATTTATCCTAAGGATTCCAAAGTGGGCAAGTTTGTAAACTCTCAAGGCTCAGCACAGCGTTTTGCCAATAACATTGGTCCAAATGGTGTTGGTAGACATGAACGGCAAAGCAGCTACCACGCTTAAAATTTAAGAACAGGCAGCAGTATTGGAGGAAAGGGAGTTTTATTCATTCACCTTTTCCAGCATAGATTCCAGGCCAAGCGCCAGGACCACAAAGGGAGCCTGCCTCACAGGGGCCAGTCCTCCGTCTCTCGCGCGGGGCGCCCCCTGGAGGCGACGGTGGGGTGGCGGCAGCGACGGCGGCGGGGGTGGCGAAGCGGCCGCGCAGCGCTGGGCGGGCGAGCGAGCGAGCTAGCGAGCGCTGTGCGACTCCGCGGACGTACCCCCGCGCGCTGCGCGCCGCGCCCCGCGCCCCGCGCCCCGCGCCCCGCTCGCCGTGTCGCGCCCAGCAGCTGCCGCCTCCTGCCGGACCGCACCGCCAGGAAGATGCGCCTCAAGAATCAGGTAGCCGCGCCTCTGATCGGCCCCGCGCCCCCGACGCCCCGCCCACCCGCTGTCACGGGAGCCGGCGGCCACGCGGCCACGTGGCCGGGACTCGGCTGCCCCCGGCGCCCAGTCCCGCCGCCCCGATTCCCACGGAGGGAGTGGGAGCCCTTGCAGTTGGGAATCGCGCCGCGTGCCTTTGGTCGGAGGACTCCTGGAGACCCCTCCCTCGCCCATCTGGCAGCTCTGTACCCGCTGGGCTCCAGGTCACTCCCCCGCTGGCCTCCCGAGACTCCCCTGGCCTCTGGGGAGATAACCGAAAGTTGGGTGGGCGCGCGCCTTCTCTCCCGCAACTGCGGGCAGTGCCCGCGCGGAGAAGCCGCCGCCCTGCGCCACTCCCCTCTGCGCCTTTCGAGAGCTGTCCTCGGAGTGGTTTTGCTGAACTAGCTGGTGGCGCCAAAAAGTCCGGGCGGCTTCGAGCGAGCAAGGCCCCAGGGTGCTGGGCGAGCGGGCATGGATCCTCCGGGGGCCTGTCTCTCTGTGTGACTCCCGTTAATTGTTGAGAAGCTGCACTCTCCAATGGTTTCCCCCCATTACTGGCAGCTGTGGACCAGGGCTTGGGATATTTCTGGATGAGATTGAGAGGGCGCTTCTGTTTCACTAAGCACTGCTCTCGTTTAGCGGAGGAAAAAGAAGGCTCAGGTGTTGGCTAGGGGCTATCAGTGTTTTCTGATTGTTGTTTTCTCTTTGGGCTGGGGGTTGTCAAACGTTGGGGATTCAGTAAACACACGTCCTGAGGTCTTTAATTTACGGGAGACGAATTCGTTTCTAAAAGGAAGAGAACCTCCCTTCCCCCAACATATCTTAAGGGATTTAGGTAGACTACAGGGAAACCAAGGGTAAGGACTTCTAGGAAACACCTCCAGGTTTGGGGAAAAGTGAGTCTTATTGATCCCCAAGGTGTTAGCTGGTATCGTTCAACGGTGGTAATTCTCATAAAATCTTCCTCTTGGGGATTCAAATACTGCCTCCATAACGCAGTTTGGCAGGAGCCTTGTGGGATCCTGAAAGCCTATCTGTGCCCTTTACCTAACTGCTTTATTTTATTTTATTTTTTAAAATGTGTATTTATTTTTCGAGAGAGAGAGAAGCTCAAGCAGGCTTAGCTCTGTCAGTGCAGAGCCTGGGGGGGGGGGGGGAGGGGCTCAGTCCCCTGAACCTCAAGATCATGACTTCAGCCAAAATCAAGAGTCTCATCAAGATGCTCATTGGACTGAGCCACCCAGGCACCCCTAGCTGCTTTATTTTAGTAGTACCCCTTAAAGAGGCTGCCTCCCTTTTTGTCTTGCATTTGTGTGCCTAGTTTTTTATATTTTATAACACTTGCAAATTGACACTGAATAAGTTTTAACCTCAGTCATTTCAGAATAAGTTTGATGTTTTAAAGTTTTGAATGGAACTTCATTCATGAGGGAAGTAGTCTGTGTGAAGTGTTTTGTAAATGTGAGTGGGTAGAATTTTAAACTGAATAAAATCAGTGTAATGAAGAATCAAAAGGTTCAATCCAGATGTTTGCCTCCACGAATCCATAAAAAAATGACAGTGCAGTGCTGCACGCTGCCTTTCCTTGTGGTCCTTGGGTAAAGTGGGCTGTGGCACTGTGGTTGACTAAGAGCAAGTGGATGGTTGAATTCCTTCCATTCATTTTCTAAAGCACTAACCATTCTTTGGGACTGATGGAGTTGTGACCCACCCACCTATATAGAGGATTTTCCCCCTCTCCCAACTACTTTAGAAATAGGTGAGGGATTTACAAGCAGGTTTTCAGTTAAAGAATTTGCAAGTAATCCTCTTTAGTTATCATTAGTATTAGACCCTGAAGCCTTTGCTTGCTTGTTAAGATGAGGTACTTGGATGTGGTGAGGCTGTGTTGTAGAGCTGGTGGCCTCACTAATTCCACTATGTAGTGTGTGTTTTGAATTAACAGAGAACACCTTAGCATTTGTGTAGAGGCAATATAGTTTAACATAAGGGATTCTAATTCAGATGTTCTTGGTTCAGGTCTCATCTCACCACTCAGTAGTTATCTGACCTTGCATAATTAATTTATTGGTCCTACCATCCCTCCCTTTTTATTCCCAGTAGATCAACGGGGATAATACCAACCTTCAACAGGGAATTAAATAGAATACTATATAAGTACTGTGCCTGGCATTAGGCACTCAGCAAATACTCCTATTGTTCACTATCATTAAGCAATAGCTATTACCATCACTATTACTATATCTACTTAAAAATACCTACCTACCTATGGTTGGATAGAGAGGTTGACTGCAAAGGGCAGGAGGGAACTGTCTGGGGTGATTAAAATATCCTATATTTTGATTGGGGTGTTGATTAGAAGGGTGTATCCATTTGTCAAAACTCATCAAAACTGAACCCTTAAGATCTGTGCATTTGGTTGTATGTGCATTACATCTCAATAAAGTTAATTAAGAAAATTAATCTCCCAATATGTTAAGTATATATCTTTATGGAGGTGGTAGCTGACATACCAACCTAATTCTGCTTAATCTAGTGATTCATTTCCAGAGGCCTCTCTGCATATGAGCATATGTTCTTCATAAGTTTATGTTGGGTCATAGAAGGCACTCTCATTTTTCAGGTTGTTGCCAGGACTGATGGTCTATGGAGAAGAATGATTGTGTGGTTTGTGCTGAGATGCTACTTAATTTGAAACTTACATATAGCATTAGTTTTTACTAAATAGCTTTTTAAAATCAGATTAAAATGTTTTATTTGATCCAGTAGTGCTTGTTTGCATAATATATCCATCAAGTAGACACAGTTCCTGAAAGGCCAGAGTCATTTTCTATCCCTTTTCTTGTTTTCAGTAAATTCTTTGTATTTTTCATACTTAAGTGAGATACCTAACATGTTTTTAGCACAGCACCAGGCATGTAGTAAATGCTAATATATGCTAGATGTTATTATTAAAACTGATAGATTCATATTCATCTTTTTTGGAGGTCAGAAATCAACATTATGTATATTTTAATGTCAATTCACTATAAAGATGTGAAAAACAGGTGTTTTCCTGAAGCCTCTCTCCTTGGCTAGAAGA
The DNA here is from genome assembly GCF_018350155.1 of Leopardus geoffroyi. Taxonomy (NCBI): domain Eukaryota; kingdom Metazoa; phylum Chordata; class Mammalia; order Carnivora; family Felidae; genus Leopardus; species Leopardus geoffroyi. The sequence goes on from NC_059328.1 coordinate 39,949,483, forward strand.
TGGTTGTCTTTTTATCTTCACATGGTCTTTTCTCTGTGTGTGTATGTGCCCTAATCACATCTTCTTATAAAAACACTACTCGTATTTGAATTAGGGCTCACTCGTATGACTTCATTTTACCTTAACTACTACCTCTTTAAAGGCTTTATCTCCAAATAATCATATTCTGAGGTGGTAGGTGTTTAGGACTTTAACATATGAATTCTGGGAGGTTATAGGTCAGCCCACAACACATGGTATCTAGTAAAAAGCTGTGTTGGTTCTTTCAAAATAGCTCAACAATAGAATATGAAACAAGTCAGATTTTGATTCTTGTTTTAGAACAGTTCAATTTTGATCTAAATGGTGTAGTTCCCTACTGCAGTGAGAAACCCAAACATATCCATCACATACACACACACCTTTTACATGTAAGGCCAATTACAACTGAGGCAGAGTTAGGGTCATTGTCTAAGCTGAGTATTCCATGCATGGGTCCACTAAAAATCATGTCCTTCATTGATTGGGAAAGATAGCTATACAGCAGCGTCCTAATCTTTCTGCCTTTTTAGCACTTTGGATAACGGAGGTAGAAGGTTTGGCTCTCTGGAAAGAAACCACTTACTCCTCTGATACCTTTATACTTAGTGCTGTCTTTTGAGCTCTTGTTTGACTTTCCAGGTATCTCTCCAACAAAATAATTATACTAATACCTTTATACATATTTTGTACATATTCAAACCATGAATTTATGGACCCAAATTTACTGCACAAACAACCTTTGTTCCTTAAATCAAAGCCTAGAGATAGTTTACTCAGAGGTACCTAAATTGCCCACTTCATGGTTTATTCCCCTTACCAGTTTGAGGTTCATCTTGGCTCTTCATGTTCACGCATCAGGATATGATATTTTATCTAAAGAAAAAAAAACTAAACTTATGTTGTGCAGAAATGGCTCTCAAATGCATTCTGTGTGTTACTATCAGTTTGTGCTAATTTGCACAGCCTCTGAACAAACTGGCAAAGTGGCTAGTGTTGATGTTGCAGCTGCTGCAGTGTTCCCAGTTGCTTTAAGAATTTTTACATTTTATTTGTATAATGATAGAGTTTACAGTTATCCACAGCGTGTTAATTACAAACACTTATTATCTTTTATAGTACCAGCTTTATTCTTGATCTTACATTTCTTTTAATAGAAATGTTGCAGCTTTTATATTTAATTATAATGGGGATTAATCATCACTTGTATCAGTTTTTACCTACAAGCAAAAACTTGGAACAAATCATAGTTGAGGTGAGGCTATTAGACTTAGAATGCAATGCCAACAAAACTTTCTTTTTTTGACTTTAAAAATTTCCATTAAGAAAAAAATTGCTAATATCACTGAGCCTCATTTCACATGACTGATCGGATAATTGACTGACTCATCCATTCGGTGAATGTTTGTTGAGTGTCCAGTGTGGGCAAGGCTCAGTTGTAGGTGCTTGGGATAATGCAGTGAACAAAATTCAAATATCCCTGTCAATAAGGGTGCAAGGAGAGATAGACATTAAAAGTAGCCATAATAAGCAAGTACATTATATAGCATGTTAGAAGGTTATAAGTGCTCTGGGCTTGGAGGAAGTACAGTAGGATAAAGGAGATGAGGAGCTTGGGTGGGGGATTGCAATCTTGAATAGAGCAGGCCTCATTGAGAAGGTGATATCTGAACAAACTTGATGGCAGTAAAGAAGTTAGCCATATGTCTCCCTGGAGAATAAGCAGAGGGAATAGCCAGAGGAGAGGCCCTAAGGCAGGAGTGTACCTAGAAGGCTTCAAGGAACAGCAAGAAAGTCACTCTAGGCTAGAGAGGAGTGAACAAGAAGGAAAAAAAAGATTATAAATTGAATTATAATGTTTGTATGCTGAATAAATTTTGTCATGGTTCATCATACACTGCTAAGTAGATAGATGTTTAACCTATATACTACGCACATTGTAGGGGCTCTGCAAATGCTTCCTGAATGTTTCTTTAACAAATGTATTGGTGCTTTTAAGAACTGGTTCTGAACCACAATAGAAAATGGAATCACTTCTAGAATTGTTGCTGATTCTGGCGCCAGCAAAAGTTAGAATTGGAGCTGGGAAAGGAGAAGGGCAGGAAACTGACATGGAGATGCTGATGTGCAGATGACTGAGTCTTGCCTTACTGTTGTCACACTGACCTCACTAGGGAATCAATTTTTCACTTCGACTTAAACATTTGGTACTGAAAAATTCCTTTTCAATTTGGTTTGTGTCCTCATGACTTAAAATTTTAAGCAGAAAGTAAAAATTCCAGTGTAGGGGATACTTTTGATTGGAAAGCTTGAGATGTGTCAACCTCAGGATTCCCACACCATAGCATTTTCTTGTTTACTTCTTATTGGATGGATCCCATAATTATCATATTTGTTTACTTTATTTACAGTTTATGAAGCATTTTTTTACATATTTGTCCCTCACAACAAATCTATGTGAAGGTGGAGTGAGTGTCTTCCATTTGCTCTCTAGATCTACTCTCTACCCTTTTCCCCATCCTTTCTGTGGCTTTGGAGGCTGCCTTTCATAGATTGCATCAGTGAGGTCCATTGTCCTTTTGCTTTGGGAAGGATTCAGCCAGTGGTGTACTAGCAGGATATCTGAGGGCAGAAAGAAATTGAGTTCCAGTGCTAGGCTATTGGTTAATAGTGATGTGTGAAGGCCACAACTCCTACCATCCTACAACTGTAGCTTTCTCTCTGGATTTTCTAAGGTCTAAGGGATGGCAAAGGGTCTCCACTTCTGCCAGCCTGGGGTGCTTCATCTCCCTTGATGAATTCTCTTCATTAAACCCTGCCTAATTTTACGCTTTGAGTGTGCCCTCCATTTCCTGTCTGGGACCCTGACTGAGGCACAGCTTTAAAGATGACAACCTAGAGAAGTTGGGTGACTTGTCAATGAGAGAAATCTGGTAAATGATGGAATAGGGACTTGAATCCTATTTTTGTGACTCAGAGGCACAATTAATTTTAAATATACCACAGAGGAATATATTCCAGCTGGTGGATACTATTGAAAAGCCTTTCTACTTTGGTCTCTGGTTAAAAGTATATTATATGGGATATTATTTATTGGTATTTCCTTAAATGTGGAAAGGCTTTTGTAAAGAATAGGGCTCTTTAGAAAGAAATATTATTCACTTTCTTGCCCCCAGACAAAATCCTTAACATATCATATCTTCGTAAGAAAAGCATGGAGACAACATCAGGAAGCAATTAGACTGTTTGCTTTTGGTTATTCAGGGTGATGAAAAATAAGGACAATGTGAATAATCTGTGATTTTCCTTTTTCATCTCTCTCCTGGTCTACCATGAAGTCCTCTTTACACATTGTCTTACCTTCCTGTCTCCTCCCCTCCAACTGTTCCCCAGCACCAAACATTGTCTCTAAGTTGTAGATCTCAACTTAGAGATCATTTCCCTGTCCCCCACTCTCCACAGGATAAAGCCCAAGCTGTTGGTTTGTCATTCTCCATCTATCCTTACCTTTATATTTAACCTCATGCCCCTTCATTTTCTCCAATTCAAATCCTCCACTTGCTACAATATTAAATCATTTGCAGTTGACCAAACAAAGATGCTTCATATTTGCTTTTGCTTATTTGTATTTCTTGTTCTCTCTGCCTACAAAATCAACTACCCTTGCCCTGAGCCCCAGTATCTGTCAGGAGAACCACTTACCCATCAGAGTTCTGTTGGAAATCATCACGTGAAACGTTGTGGCCCCTGCAGGCAGAATTGCCACACTTGAGGAAAGAAGCCAAACTCCTTGAGGACAGAAATGGATTAAAAAAATTTTTAATGTTTATTTTTCAAAGAGAGAGAGAGAGAAAGCACAAACTGGGGAGGGGCAGAGAGAGAGGGAGACACAGAGCTCGACACGGGCTTGAACCCACAAACTGTGAGATCATGACCTGAACTGAAGTCAGACGCTTAACTGACTGAGCCACCCAGGTACCCCAAGGACAGAAATGGATTTTATTCATCACTCTTATCTCCTGAGTTCTGGGGCCCTCTACTTAGTGGACCCTTTACTGAGTTCTGGGACCCTCTACTTAGTGGACAATCAACAAATATTTATTCAGCAAATGACTTAGTATAAGGCTCTTCAACCAAAACCTTTATAAGAAAAGTTTTGAAGTTGTTTTTACTGATTTGAATTAAAATGTTGGGGCACCTAGGTGGCTCAGTCAGTTGAGCGGCTGACTTCAGCTCGGGTCATGATCTCGCAGTCCGTGGGTTCGAGCCCCGCATCAGGCTCCGTGCTGACAGCTCGGAGCCTGGGCCTGTTTCGGATTCTGCATTTCCTTCTCTCTGACCCTCTCCCATTCATGCTTTGTTTCTGTCTCAAAAATGAATAAAAATTTTAAAAAAAATGTCAGAAAGATGGGGTGAGGGTGGTAGCAAGAAAAAGATAAAAAGCAAAAATTCGGGGTTGTCATCAACTAGAGTTTCTAATTAGGGAGTCCATGCCATGGAGTCATGTTTTTGCTGCTAGAAGGCTGAGTAGGACTCTGTACAACTCTGGCCTCTTACTCAATGTATAGACACCTGTGGTTGACCTGTATTAGCTTGCTCTGCTGCTATTATAGAAGGGATTTTTCTTTTATTTTTTCCCCCTGAAGATGAGTTGGCCATCTTTTCCCTACATCTCTGATATTAAAGATCTTTTAGTTCTCACAGCATGAATTTCTCAACAAAGGGTCATCTGGGAAGCAGCAGTTTTGAGGATCTTACTCAGGTCATTGGAGCTAGTGTTCCTGAAAGTGCCTGGTGCATAACTGTAATAATAGAAGTCAGATCCCAAGTTTGTATTACAAGTGAGTGTTTTGTACTACAAACTCTCCCTGTCCACTCATACTATCACTTGTTGAGGGGAAAATGATACTAACTGTAATACTATACTGTAATTTGAAGTCAAATTACTATGTTGTTTGGAGACATAGGGCAGAAGAAAAAATTTTAGTATACATGGGACACTTTTACTGTGTGTTGAAATAGTATTTCTCTCTCCTCTGAAGATGTGATCTATTCTTCTCAGGTGTATATTATGCAAGGTTATAATATTTTTATACTAAAATAATTTCAAAATACAAGTGGTATCAAACATTTTTACCAAATTAAAGTAAGTTTGAATTATTTTTTCTGATTTTTGAAATGGAAGAATCACACTCTACAAGGGAGAAGTGATCGAAGTAAACAAAAATTCAGTGATCTGTCCTCTAGTTACAAAATGTTGTCATATGGCATCACAATGGACCTGCTTTTCTGCTTTTCTAGATAAGTTCTAGATCAGTTTTTTGCTTATCTGCTTTTCTAGGTAAGTTCTGTTCAGTGGGACATTCTCTGATTCATAAGACAGAAGAGACGTAATAAAGTTGCCAAACCAAATTGGGATAACCTGTACTGTAAAGACTGTCATAATAGTCTTTTTTTTCCTATGGAAAATTGGACATATGTGGGATGGAGAGATATTCAGCATGGATGAGGACAGGATAGGACCTATAAGAAGAAAAAGCAAACCATAAAAAATTAAGGTGAGAAATGTTTGTGAGTAGCAGTGTTATTACCTTATGTTTGTAGAGAATTCTGTCACTTTTCTCTTACATTTTCTGCATAAAAAGAGTAGTATAACGGCTCCGGGGTGGCTCAGTTAGTTGAGCATCTGACTCTTGATTTCAGCTCAGGTTATATGATCTCTTGGTTCATGAGATGGAGCCCCTCATTGGGTTCTACACTGACAGAGTGGAGCCTGTGTGGGATTCCCTCTCTCCTTCTCCCTCTGCCCCTCCCCTGTGTGTGCACGTGCACACACACACACACACTCTCTCTCTCTCTCTCTCTCTCTCTCTCTCAAATAAACTTTAAAAAAGAGTGGTATAAAAGGAGCATTAAAACTGAAGAACAAAAGTAAAAATGGAACTCTGAACCAATGGTAAGACTTCTGAGATAATTTCTTTATTATAAGTGTTCTTGTTCTTGTGTTCATTATCCTAGTTTATGGCATCATCATTTACCCAGTGAACCTGAGCAGAAAAATGCTAAGGAGTTACTGTAGATGCATCCTTTTACTTTACTATCTACATTTAGTTACAGTCTCTGAGGCCAGATAGTCAATTTGATTTTTTTAATTAATTGAGTGCTTAGTATGTACCTTATTCAGAGAGAATGATATAGATAAAAATTACTGCACTTGTGGAACTTACATTTTCTTAGGCATCATATATTTCTGATTTAAAGATAAGATTTCTGAAATGGAAACCTATTTTTACAATCAATGTTTGAAAAGAAAACAACCAAACTAAAACTTAGTGAGTTGTGGTGTGGTTATCATGACCTGTACATGGACGAACTTAGTGAAGCTCACAGTAGGTATCTGTTCAATCATCACCTCAGTTGCATTATTTGCATTTGGGAGTCCCATATGCAATTGAATTATAACTTAAATTTGTATCCCTGATTGTCATGTAAGTTAAAAAATAGCCAAAAAACACATAAAAAATGTTTAACAATATTAGTCATTAGTGAAATACAGATCAAAACCATGAGATACCACTTCACATCCACTAGCATGGCCATAATAAAAATAAAAATTAATAATAATAATAATGTGTTGGTGAAGATGTGGAGAAATTAGAACCCTCATATATTGCCAGTGGGATTATAAAGTGATGCAGCAACTGTGGAAAAGTTTGTCAGTTCATCAAAATGTTAAATATAGAATTACCATATGACCTCCACAGTTCCACTCCTACATGGGTACCCATAAGAATTGAAAACAATTATTCAGGTACATGTACACACGTTTATAGCACACTCTTCATGATAGCCATCAGGTGGAAACAGTCAAATGTCCATCAATGGATGACTGGATAAACATTATGGTATATACATATAATGAAATATTCTTCAGCTATGAGAAGGAATGAAGTTCTGGTACAGGCTACCGCATGGATGAACCTCCAAAATACACTGAAAGAAGTGAAAGAAGCCAGATAAAAAAGGTGACACATGATTGTGCTTATATGAAATATCCAGAATAGAAAAGTCCAAAGAATTTGAAGGGAGATTGGTGGTTGCCAGGGACTAGTTATGGGGGTGGGAATGGAGAGAAACTGCTAAATGAGCAAGGGGGTTTTACTTTGGAGTGATTGAAATGTTTTAGAACTAGATAGAACTAGAGAGAACAACATTGTGAATGTACTAAATGCCACTGATTGTTCACTTTAAAATGGTTAATTTCATAATATATAAATTTCACCTTGATAAGTTATTTTTAAAAATATTATACTATGATGCAAAATTCAAATAAAGGTTATTTTGTGCCCTCAAGTTTGTCTATCATATACTATCAGTGCAGTTAAAAACAGAGTAAATGGTCAAATCTCTTTATATAGATCTTAGAATTCAGAGTTCAGAGAGATTGGTATGACTTTTTCATGTGTCATCAAGGATGGTTATACAGGCACCTGACATCTAAAGTCAAAAGCTTGACTTCCAGTAGAAGCTTTATTATACGTAATCAGGTATAACTGGGGTATCCATGTTCCTTTTGCCCTCAGCAGCTCAGAGTACATCAGTATGCCCCACTCAGGACTCATGAGTGGTATCGCCCTTTGCAGCTAAGTCATGAGTAAGCACTGATGGCAGAGTGGCAATTTGCCTGGGCCAGGTGGATCCAGAGCAATGACCAAGGACTTTGTGAAGCAGTCTCCTGCTATTACCATGTTGAGGAGAACCTCGGCAGGCAGTAGCTGAGGATATGCTAGACTGGGTCCTCTTCTAACTGTGACACTACTACCAGCATGACCCCATTTGTAGCAGCAGTATTCCCACTGTCATCTGCCAAGTCTCAGACAGCCCTCAGAACCCAGTGGCACTGTGAGCTTATGTTTCCATGCCCTCACAGGCCCAGAACTCTGGTCATGCCACACCTACTCTGTCTTTTGGAGTCTGGCTGGACGAAGCTGTCTGCTTACTTCTTAAGGGACAGATACCCTGAGTGCCTTGTAATACTCAAGCATGATTTATATTCCTCATTCAAGGTAATCTTTCTTTTTTTTCTCTTGTTGGAGAAAAATTTAAATAAACACATGTTTCAAATCCAGCAGAGCATCTCCATACATTAAAAAGTATCAAAACTTTGAATAACCAAATACAGAAGAAACCCCAATATTCCTTGATGCCTTCTGAGATTGTAATATCACTCCTAACATATCAAAGAGGCCAAGTTCACCAGCATGAATTGTGAAAAACAGAGTGCCTGTGATGCCCTGCTTAGCTGTCAATGACCACAAATGATTGACAAGATCTTTGCATAATAGCTTCTGTTTATTCATAAAATTATATACAAATTAAGTTTTCAAAGTTTGAATCTTAGCCAGGCTTTAATAGTTGCTATTTTCTTTGATATTGTTTTTAATCTTAATATCATTAAGTAGATTATGTACTCTCCAGGTAAACTACAGAGACCATGGGCCCTCTTTCTCCCTTTTATTTTACTCAGGCCAATTTACATATTTATGTTTCCTGCCTAGCCCCTACGGTGTTCTGAGTTTATAATTCCCAAAAAAGACTGAAATACTTTAATAGTACATACTAAGTTTCTGGGCACTGTTTTAAGTGTTTTATCTGTACTGACTAATGGAAGATCACAACCCTATTAGGTACTGTGGCCACCATGGAGGTCTGCTATTCAGACCTCCCTTCAAGAGACAACTCACTTTATCTGCAAGGAGCACAGATAACAGCCTCCAATTGCAGTGCCTTAAGAGCATGCTTTTCCTGGACAGTCCCAGCCAATGACTGAGAATGGTGGAGATACCAGAGCCTGACCATTTCTGCCCAATGTGGGACTCCTCTTATTGAAAACCTTTGTCCCAGAGCTCCCCTTTGGGTTGGCCAAGCCTTTATCTGATCTTTACTGTGGTGTGAGGCTCTGTCTCTCCAATTATACTTCCTCTCCCTGTATTCTCACAATAAATTGATAAATCTCTTGCATCCCTGACCCTATCTCAGTGTCTCCTTCTGGGAGGACACAACTGATACAGGTAGGTACTATTATTATCCTTAGTTTACAGATAAGGAAGACAAGGCATAGAGAGGTGGCTCAAGGTCTCATAGCTAAATTGGTTTCAGTGCCTTTAATCATGTTCTTAAACCATTAGGGTATGTTACCTCTCCATTCTAAAGTTCTTATCCAATTGGGGCACCTGAGTGGCTTAGTCGGTTGAGCAACTGACTTTGACTCATGTCATGATCTCACGGTTCGTGGGTTCGAGCCCTGCGTTGGGCTCTGTGCTGACAACTCAGAGCCTGGAGCCTGCTTCGGATTTTGTGTCTCCCTCTCTCTCTGTTCTTCCCCTGCTCATTCTCTATCTCTCTCTGTCTCTCAAAAATAAATAAACATTAAAAAATTTTTTAAGTTCTTATCCAATTAAGTATCCTTTGTATGGCAGAAACTCTGCTGGGTTCTAGAAATAAAGAAATGAATTATATAGCCCCTTATCTCTCTCAAGAAACCCATAATATAGTGGAGAAAACAAGGAAAATAAGCAGATGGTTTCAATCTTTGCTCTCAGTGCAATGATGAGATGAATGCAGGGGGCCTGAGAGTCTAAAGGGAAGGAATCTAATTTGTGTCATTTCTCACTTCCTCTACCCCTGGTATGGACATCCCCTTCCTCTTCTTATCCCCCTGCCCCATGCCATCTGGGATGCCTGTCATGTTCTCTGATCCCCCTAAAACTGAGTTGGGCATGATTGTTCTGTATTCTTTCAGGAACCATCTGTCTTACCATACCACAACCACCTTAGTTGATGTTTACTGCTTGTCTCCTGCTTGTCCATGTGCCCAGTGCCTAGTGGCATGCCTAGCTACAAAAGTGTTTGTTGAGTCAATGAATGAGGAGAATCATTTGTTTGCTTGCCTGTTAACTCCCAAACCTAGAACCTTTCAACTGTGAATAGAAAAGAGATGTTAGAAGAGAATGCACAGGACGGGAATGGTAAGGAGGCAAATGAATTATACCTTTCTCTTGAGAGAATCTCACTTTTTTTCTCACTGTCATCAGCAGGCCTGAATTCAGGGATGTTTTTGTCTTCTTTAAAACTTGGGTTCAAACATGGACAAATGCTTTCTATCTTGTTTATGATACAGATATGGTAAGCTGATATTTTTATCCATCCATCCATTCATCCATCCATCCATGCATCCATCCATCCATCCATCCATCCATCCATGCATTTGTTTATTAAGACTGTAAACACATATCTATGGAGTGTCCCTTGTGTGTTAGGCACAGTGCTAGGTACTGGTAATAGTGGTGAATGAGAAGCACAGTCTCTCACCTCAAGGAGTTTTCATTCTAGCAGGGCAATTGGGTTCTAAACAAATACAACCGGAATGTCCCCTAGACTCCTCCAGTTCATAGATCTTAGATGAGGTAATTTTAAATCTTTGTCACTGAGTCCAGTATGTCTGTATTCTTCCATGTACCAGATGGCATGCTATCAGTTCTGTCCCTCTCTTATGTCTATGGGCATACTCAGAGGCTATTTTTTCCCTACAAATGAAATAATGCCTATCATTGATATGTGCTTTATAGTTGAATAAACCTTTCACAAATTGAATATTTTTATCATTATTACGAATATAATCATATAATATGTCCTCCTCCTACTTACGTTTCTAGTTTTCTTCTTCTTTGATGCCTCCTTTTACCATATATCCTGGCCATTGTATGCTGTTCTGTTTGTTGCTATAAAGCTGCCTTTCCACTGTGCTACCACCACTATTGGAAACACCTACATGTGACCTGCTTGTTTTTCAGCTTCCTCTGTGGCCCCTGTCTCTAGATTTCTGTTCCTTTATCAGCATCTGGAATGATCTAGTACTAAGACTTGCTGCATTCATCTCATCAGCTGACCACTGCTCTCCCCACAAGACCTCTTGGAGCATCTGCTCTTTCTTCTGCCAGTTTGAGTTTGTTGCCATTTTTCATACCTCCAGATCTCAGATGCTCCCCTCTCTCCAGTCACTGGTCAAGCATTTTCCTTTATTTATTTATTTATTTATTTATTTATTTATTTATTATTTTTTAATTTGCATCCAAGTTAGTTAGCATATAGTGCAATCATGATTTCAGGAGTAGATTCCAGTGATTCATCCCCTATGTATAACACCCAGTGCTCATCTCAGCAAGTTTCTTCCTTAATGCCCCTTACCCATTTAGCCCATCCTCTCACCCACAACCCCTCTAGCAGCCCTCAGTTTGTTCTCTATATTTAAGAGTCTCATACGTTTTGTCCCCCTCCCAATTTTTATTTTTGCTTCCCTTCCCTTATGCTCATCTGTTTTGATTTTAAATTCTACATGAGTGAAGTCATAATGACATTTGTCTTTCTCTAACTAATTTTGCTTAGCATAATACCCTCTAGTTCCATCCACATTGTTGCAAATGGCAAGATTTCATTCTTTTTGATTACTGAGTAATACTCCATTGTATATGTATACCACATCTTCTTTATCTGTTCATCTGTCAATGGACATTTGGGCTCTTTCCATACTTTGGCTATTGTCAATAGCGCAAGCATTTTCCTCTTTTTTAACATTTATTTTTGAGACAGAGACAGAGCATGAATGGGGGGAGGGTCAGAGAGAGAGAGGGAGACACAGAATCTGAAATAGGCTCCAGGCTCTGAGCTGTCAGCACAGAGCCCGACGCGGGGCTTGAACTCACGAACCGCAAGATCATGACCTGAGCCAAAGTCAGACGCTTAACCGACTGAGCCACCCAGGTGCCCCAAGCATTTTCCTCTTTTTATGTCGACCTGGTTTTGTAGGGATCCCATGATATTGTGACATGGGCTCCTAGTGACAGAGTTATTTTATTATCACACATCTTTTCTTGCACTGTTAAATGTGGCTTTCAGTTAGAACCGCCCACTGTACCTGGAACCACTGATCCCATCGAGGTTTTAGGCCTACTGTACCAGCCTGTTTCCTCCTTTATGGTGGTTTTTTCCCCCACAGGATTTCTGTTTTTCTTCTGTTCAACCTGGAAAGTTTAAACCAAGGATGCATAGGGTGCATAAAGGAGATGAGAGATCCAGTGGAAGGAATGGCTCTATGCAAAGCCCCAGAGACCAGGAACAGCATGGGTGTGTGATAGAGCTAGGTATGCTGAGAAAATGCAAGCATTGCAATGTAGCCAGTGCATTGTAGCATGGAAGGGCTTAGATGGTAAGAGGTAATCCTGGGAAGCTAAATTGTGTCAGAACAAGAAGGGCCTCTCCTGGATTCTGAGAACAGAAAAAAATAATCTGGAAATGAAACAGGTTGAGTTTTCTCAAATGCAGGTGTTTTATTGGTAGCTAATTTTTCCCTGACTCTCAAAAGCTGAAACACAAGCTGCTGACATTTTGTATGCATTATGCATGCCTTGCATTTCTTCTTGGTCCTTCTCTCCATCTTTTTTACTACCTAATGGGACTGGTCTAGACAATGTCTAGACTTATTGTCTGTTTTCTGAATCTGTTGATTGTCATGACCTGGTAGTTGCTTCAAGCTTCCAGAATCCAGTTATTAACCCTTCCAAGTTTTGGATATGCTAGGACTCTCAGATGAGTCTTTTTTTTTAAGACTCTATTTTATTTTTAAGTAATCTCTACACCCAATGTGGAGCTTGAACTTACAACCCTAAGATAAAGAATCGCATGCTCTACTGACTAAGCCAGCCAGGCACCTCTCAGATGAGTCTTTTTTGCCCCCCTGCAAGGAATTACTCTTGTCCAAACCAACCAGATTTGAATAGTCACCATGTGGATATCTTGAAGAAGCAATCACCATGACAACCCTACGACAAAATCATATTCCTACAGCAATGGAAGACTGTGCTCCCACAGGAAACTCCCATCCTGTGCATCCGTCATGGTCCCTCCCATGTGAAGCCTTGTCAGTCCATGTGTCTCTCACTTTCCTTTGAACCCTGGAATCTGACTGCTTATTCCATTCATTTGACAGTTACTAATACTTCTTAAATTTCAGTCTTTTTGTGTATTTCAGTCTTGAATCCCCAACTGATTGTGAGTTCCTTGAAGGCAGAGAACATGGAATTAAATGCTTTGAAGCCTCCTCAGGAGCCATTTTTATGGCTGGTGCAGATAGGAAGTGTTTGGTATATATTTGCTAAATGAAACAATTGGGCCACAGGCGAATGAACTGCAGGAAAGATTGAACTGCTTGGAGAACCCAGAGGTGGTTCAGAAGAGCAGCCAGGCAGCATGGGCCTGCGCTCTGGAGTTATCAGACTTGGAGTTACAGCCCTATGAGGCTGCTCACAGCCTGTGTGACTTAGGGAGGTGGATTAGTTTCTCTGAGCTCCTCCCCCCTTCGTTTTTTTTCCTCTTCTTTTTAAAACAAAGTTGGTGATAGAAACTTCACAGGTTTGTTTAAGGATTAAATGAGATAATGTATCAGCAAATTAAATCACTGCTGTTAAGGTTATTCTTCATAGAAATAGCTCTTTGTGTTGGGAAAATCAGAAGGACAGGGAAAGGTTAGGGCAGATTATTTGTTGTAGAGAAGACTGGAAAAAAGTTACTTATTTATCTTGGATTAACTAGAAGATCCTTTTTTTGGGGCTTGAGTGCTGCTCTAGAGTTGTACTGTCTGATTTGAATTTTGGCCCCATTTTCTGCTAGCTATACAACATTGGGGAAGTCAACTTAAACTCTCTGGACCACAATTTTGTCATCTGTAAAATGGGGATAGTAATATTTACTGCATAAAGTTACTGTGAGAAAGAAATGAAACAACCCCTGTAAGATGCTTATGAGCATAGTGCTAGGCACATAGTAAGGCTCCTGATAGGTTGTTTTATTTATTGCTACTTGTATCAGTTACCTATTACTATATAATTAACCACTCTAAAATTTAGTAGTTTAAAACAGTGAGTGTTTATAATTGCTCATGGGTATACAGATCAGCTGGACAGTTCTTTTGATGTCAGTTGTGCTCATTCATACATTTGCAGTCAGGTCTAGGGCAGAAAGGTAGCTCTATGATCTTGGCTGGGCTCTCTCACATGTGTAAGGTCAGTGGGCTACAGGCTGTTCCAGGATGGTCTTCCCAGGGCTCACTGGGATGTTTTCCATAGTCTTCCTTTCTCTGGAAGGACAGTCAGGGCTTGTTCACATGACAGGTAGGCATGAATCCAAGAAAGAATGAAAGTAAGCAAGAACTGACACACTGGGATTTCTACTGCATCCTGTTGGCCAAAGCACATCACAAGACCAGCCCAGATACAGGCATGGGGAAAAAAGATTACATCTCTTGATAGTAAGATCTACAAAGTCACATTGCAAAGGGCATGGATACAAGGAGGGGTGAAGATGTGGCTAGTTTCACAGTTGCTCTACCATACTACCTTTACATTCCTTCTAGAAATATAAAAACAAATATTTGTACCATGGTTTGTAGATTACAAAGACCTTTTGCGTATAAATACTGAGTCTTATAATGAGACTGTGAGTTAGGTATTTTTGAGCCTTTACTAGGTGCTAGATACTATCTTAGGCATGTACTTCTATTGAAATCTTTTTCTTACCCTTTCAGCATACATTGGTTGCTAATGCTTAGGCAGTAAGCTTTCCTTCTCGGCCAACTGCTCTCCTGACTCTTCCAGGGTCATTTTATTTACTTTCATGGGATTTCACTTTCTCCCTTTATGTAGAGACATTGATACTCCAGCCTAAATCTTCTTGAATTTTGTTCTTCTTAGTGCTTGTTAACCAGTGTTTCATAGTTATCACATGACTGCCTCAAACTCATCTTGTCCAGATGTGTAACCAGATGTGTTATCATTTTAAAATCTAATTAGGCTGATACTTTCCAGAGTGAAAATACTATGAAAATACAAATACATACAGTAATATTTTGGCCTTTCTGTGACTTTTATGTATGACTTTTAACTCCTTAAAGTTTTAGAGACACTGCAAATGGCTTTCTGTAATTAACATTCTTAGGAAAAATATCTCCTGGATAAAGGCATTTCCTATTTGGCCTTAATCTTGGGTTGGAAGGTAGGGTCCTGGATGTACACTGGGTAGTTTTTATTTAGGGTTTTAGTGGTGCTACTAAATATAGCATGTCCCATTTTTCCTTTTCCCTCAAACTGTCTCATTGATGTAACATAAAACCAAATAGAACAGTGTCGAACAGCTTGAAAGAGTGAATATCATGTGTTGAAAAGGAATATCACAGTATCACCTGATAAAAATAGCTATACCCACAGCAAGCAGAGATTGGTGCACTCTAGAAGAGTGCATGCTTTTTAAAGGTTTGATTCACTTTTTACCCCCAAGAAATTGGTAGGTGTTTGCAAAAGCTGTACCAGGTAAGGGTTTGCTGGATGGGGAAAAAATAACCTTTAAACTTGGTAGTCAAGTATAGTTCTTAAAAATAAGCAGAAGAAATGTAGTTAAAAGGTCCTTAACTTTTCTATGTTACCACTCAAATTATGTTCATATTTCTGAGGATTGAGGCAGAGGTTTGACAAAGTCAAGATTAAGAAGTCTGATGAGAAGGGGATCATATTATTTATTTATTCTACAGGTCTTAAGCAAGAGACCACATTATTTATTCAATAGCATTAATCAAGGAAACACTTTATCATGGGTATTAGAGGATACAGAGGTGAAACAGACAAACCCTCAAGGAATTTACTACCATGTAGGGAAGACGTATTTATGCATATGAGTACACATATAATATTACCATGCCAAAAGGGACAGATATTGTCAGAAAGGTATCAAGTGATATAGAATTTGTATGTTCTGTGAGTACCAACTGCATCCAGGCACTGTGGTAGGTGCTGGGGACACAGCTTACATTCTAGCAGGGCAGGCATATAAATAACAAGCTAATAAACTATTAAATAAAATAATACAGGTTAGAGGGGAGAGACCTAGGGGTGTTGTTTTAGGTGGTCAGGATTATGGAGAGATGAGGGTGGGAAATGGAGGTCTTCCCCCCACCCCCTTTTTTTTTAAGTAGGCTCCATGCCCAGTGCAGAGCCCAATGTGGGGCTTGAGCTTATGACCCAGTGATTAAGACCTGAGCTGAGCTCAAGAGTTGGACGCCTAACTGGCTAAGCCACCCAGGTGACCCTGAAGGTGTTTCTGAGATAAAAAAGTAGACATGACTAGACATAGAATAAGAAATGTATTTGGGGAAGAGCATTCTAGTTGGACTGGTTTTGGGGTGGATGAGATGGGGTAATCAGGTTCAGGGGAGTTGGTGAACCTCCATCTTTTATTTTGAAAAGGCTTTTAAGGGGGAGCAGTTAAGACTAACCTGGAACCAATGACTGGAGGTTTTAGGGGTTAAAGTCTATGCTGTCTAGTAGTAGGTAGTAGAAGGAGTTCTGGCACCATGTTAGAACAGCATGGTTAACTGCCTGTGAACTCTGCAGGGGCACAAGAATGGTGTCTTTTTCATCAAAATATACCTGTTGCCTATCCCAGAATCTAATACATAGTAGGTGATCAAGAGTTGAGTTTTGAATTCCGTTTCTGAACGTCACACACGTGGTTGTATGAAACCCACGGATCTTCTTGCAAGTATTCAGTTGAGATGGCTATGGATTTACATGGAAGTCTACAGATAAGTTTTCCCAAAAAGGATGGCCTATTCTGTTTTGGCTCCCCTGGATGAAATGAATTAAAAGTAATCCCTTTCTCATTTCACAGACATTTTCTCTTCTAGGATCAGAGATTGGTTTTGCTGTCCATAGAGCTGTACCTGATTTAAACAGTGTATAATAATTTAACTTCTATTTATTTTGCTTATTCACAAACATTTATGTATTTCAGAAGGAATAATTTACCCAGGATTTCACAGACAATAATCACCGAGGCCTTGTGGCTCTAAGTCCATGCTCTTTCTACTACATCCTACAGTCTCATATGAAACAGATTTCATTTCATGCAAGTTCTGTTTATATACCTCTGTGTCATATTTCAATTTCTTTAACAGCAGCATCATTTTACCAGCTAAGAAGACTGCCTGCTCTGGATGGCAACCTAATCACTGTGCTAAGGAAGACACCTCACTCTCTGTCCCCTGTTTAATGAAACCCTCTTGGATCTCTCTGGCCCCCATTATTCTCTCTTGTCTCTGGTTTCTGTAACATTTATACCCTGCCCTCACACCTTCTCACGCTTAGCTTGTTTTCCTACTGTTTCTTCTGGTTGAACCTTATCTCCCTAGATGGGTTGTCTGTTCTAACCCCAGAGCTCAATGTTTATTTATTTTTGGGAGAGAGAGAGAGCACACACGAGCAGGGGAGGGGCAGAGAGAGAGGAGGACAGAGGATCCCAATAGGCTCCACGCTGACAGCAGAGAGCCTGATGTGGGGCTCAAACTCACGAACTGTGGAGATCATGACCCGAGCCGAAGTCGGACGCTTAACTGACTGAGCCACCAAGCATCCTCCAAAGAGCTATTTTTTAAAGCAGGAACTCCATTTATGTTTTGTGTGACACTAGACATGGATGCTTATGAACTACTTATTTGATTCAGAACCATCCATTAGTGAAAGGAAAGTTGTAGTGAATTTCTCCAGGGCATAAGTCATATTGTCTACTTCATTTATATTCCTAGCCACAAGTATTGAGCCCAGAGTAGGTGCTCAATAAATATGTTTTAGATATGTCGGCTTGGTTCCCCTGTACCCTTGTTCCTGGCATCTCTGTTTAGTAGTATTCTTCTTAGTGATGTTCTTCACCATCCTTCAGGAGGAGTCTGGGGTTTATTTATCTGTGCAATAATGGTAATAAGAATAACAGCTTGGTTTTTAGTTATTCCTATGTGCTGGGCATTACACTAAGTACTTTACATGAATTACAGTATTAAACCCTTACAACCACCCCCTCAACCCAGGTAGTCTTCAGAGCCCAA
Source organism: Leopardus geoffroyi (assembly GCF_018350155.1). Classification (NCBI taxonomy): domain Eukaryota; kingdom Metazoa; phylum Chordata; class Mammalia; order Carnivora; family Felidae; genus Leopardus; species Leopardus geoffroyi. The sequence continues at coordinate 39,967,484 of NC_059328.1, forward strand.
CCTCCTAACCTTGGTACTATTTCCTTTGTAGCCCCTCTCTACACTCAGTAACTCACAGGGGATCAGTCATCAGGAATTTCTGGAGAAGGCCAATTGAAGGCATTGCCTAACCAGTTTAAACATTTCTAAGTCCTTTTTATTTTAGTGTCAGGGCTGTTATTAATATTTTCTATGAAATTCTGTAGTTTCTTTTTCCTCTTAGCTGAATTTGGTATAAGTACAGAATTATTACAGGGAATAGCTAGCCTAAGCTGGAATTGATGTATCTGCCGCCCCTGGCTTTGCCAAGCAACAAGATTTCTTGTTTTCTGAAGCTATCTTGGCATTGTTAATGTGGTTGGACATAGAAGTATATCTGTGATATAAATAATGGTCACTAGGATGGAGAGGATAGCAGTTTGGGAATGGTATTTCTAGTTCTGGGGAGTGCAAAAGAACTGCATTGGTCAGAGAGGATTGAACACTGCATTTATTTTCCTGAGTCTTCATTGAGATTTCTACTCATTTAGCACTATTGAAGACTGGTTCCTGGTGGAGGGTGGTGTGGGAGGATTGTGGGCTCTTCTATGGGCTCTTTTTCCCTATCATTTTCATTTTCCTCTTAACTAACCTGTGTTTTCATTTGATAGCAAGAATATAGAATATGAAACTTCCACAGCTGAATGGTGAGATTTCATAGGGGCAGGGAAAGTTGTATAATCATTTTAGAACTCAGTGTTTTCCTCTGTAAATACCATGTACTCCAAAGAATTGTTGGTAGAATAAATGAGATCCAAATTCCTAACCTTGGCCTGCAACATCCAGTATTGTATAATTTCAGCCTGCCTCTCACAACCTTCTCAGATCACCATTCCAGCCTCACTGACCCTCTTGTCTTGTTCCAGGATGCCCAACTGGCTCCTGCCTCACTGCCTTCCTGCTCTACCCACACCTCTAGACCCTCAAGCAGCTGGCTGGTTACCTCCTTAGCTTGACCCAGGCCTCTGCTCAAATTACTTCTCCTCAGAGAGCCTTCCTATTCATAGTCCAGAAGAACTTTCCTTCCTTCCCTGTTTTGTCTATCTCCCTTATCCAGCATTATTTCCCCTATACTACTCACTGCTATCTTAACCTATTTTATTTTTTATTACTTGTTTGTTCTCCCTTCACTTGAATGGAAGCTCCATGAGGGCAGGGTATTTGTCTGTCTTGTTTCCTTATCTCCTCAGCCCCTCCAGTGGTGCCTGGCACATGGTAAGTATTCAAACAGTATTTCCTGTCAGGGATAAATATGCCTGATACTATCCATTCCTCGTGGCATGGATAGACTTCTTAATTTCAACTTTGTAGCAACTTTTTTACTGGGTAATGCATTTTCTATTTTTACTAACGTAACCAATAAAAGTTTATTGAACAATTTGATTAAAGAGAGTCAGGGTCAAGTTGAGGTCCACTATGGATACAGCTTCCTAAGGATTAGGTGACTAGGAATTGTTAGGTTCAGGGTTATCACTGGCAGATGATTTTTAGAGAGGCAGCTGAGGTAGGTTGGAAAGAACTGGATTCGGGTATATGAATAGAACACCAAAGAGTTTTGTCTGAACATGATGGGGCTGGAACCAAACTGGACAGGCAAAGATTTCTAAAGGCCTTATACTTACTGATGGTGTGACTTTGTTCAAGTCCTTTGACCTCCTCTGCAGTTCAGATTCCTTGTCTGTAAAATGAGTCTCATAACTGGAGAAGGGAGATGAGGGAGGGACTGCTTACCCTAAAAGGGTTGTTGTAAAACTGTTGAGGGAATGTATGTGGTAATCGTTTATATCAAGTGGCACTCACATAAACTGACATAAATGCATATAAAGTGCTTGGCACCCAGTAAGTCCTCAACAAATGGCACCTATTATTTGTATTAAAATTATTAAAACACTTGGAAATTATTTGAAACACTTGTAATGATTTGGATATCTTAATGATTAGCTTTTTTTGAATTTCGACAAACTTTAAACAAACTGTTGGATTGTCTCCTACTCCCGGTTTGCATTTAGTGAGCATGAGAGGGCCCTTGAGCATCGCAAGAATGTGGACTTTGGAATCAGACAGAAATGAGTGCAAATCTTGAAATGAATGAATAAATGAGTAGGCAAATGGACTAGTGTCCAAGCCTAATCTTACTTAGCCCAGGCAAATTTCAATTTCCTTTCCCCCTCAAATTGCTGTCCATCGTATGAAGGGAGCACTGTGGGCAAAGTACCAGAATAAAGAGAAATAAACTGTAGCCTAGATAATTCACAGATGCCTTTTGTACCCCTGCGTGAATGTGCACCACCCTATATTTCTTCCCTCACAGACACTGGGGCATGCTTGTCCACACAGCCCTACTGGTTCTTCCTACTGTTTTATGAGACAGATGCCAAGACTCACTGGGTATCAGCCACTCACTGTCACCATCACTGGTGAATGACAAGAGTCCTGGAAAAAAAGTCATCTTTTCCTTTAACTTACCAAGGCAGGGTACATAGATCCTCCTCTTCCTGGTAATAGGATTCCAACTTAACTTTGAAGGTCCCTCAAATCTGTGGTCTTTTGCAACTTCCGGGAATAACATGAGTAATAATCTTGACACAAAGATTGATTACTTACTAATGTCAGACATTGTACTCAATCCTTTATCTGATTCCTTCCACAACTCTAGAAGGTATAGGTACTATTGTCTCATTTTTTTCAGGTGGGGAAACTGAAATTTCAAGCTAGGAAGTAACGTTTCCAAAGTCCCCCAGCTACAAAGAGGAGGAGTTGGGAGGTCAATCAAAGTTATCTGACTCTGGTGCCTGTGTTGGGTTGTCATTCACTAAAGTCTGTCATCTCTGCCAGACTATGAAGTCTTTGGGAGGAGAGATAGATCTTACTCACCTTAATCCCCATTCATCCCCAATGCCCAGCTCAGTCAATGGTTCTTAAGATGAAAAATTTAAATTCCCTCTGTGTGGATGGTGCCCTAGTCTACATACAGCTCAAGCTTCAAGATAGAAAGTGGCTACATCTGTGCATCCTGATGTAAAAATGTTGGCATTTGGAGCCGAGGGCGAAGAAAGAATTCTTGAGACATCTTTGGTGCAAGAAGGTGGTTTTATTAAAGCACAGGGAAGAACCTGAGGGCAGAAAGAACATCACTCTGCCTATTTTAAGGACATGTCAGTGGGCTGTAAGTTGTAAGGAAACTTACTTTTTTCTTTTGCCTTTGTTTCCCACATCACATTCTACTCAGCTCTTTGCTCAGGCAATCTCCTCAAACCTCATAGCACCTGGGGAAAGGGTGGGGTTATTACTCCATCTTTACACGGGAAGAAGTATTCTCCCAATACTTTTTTGTAGGCACCGAAGTTGGGATATAAACTCAGCGTCCTTAATTTCATATTTAGTCATTCCCCTTCCTCTGTATCTTTAAACTTTTAAGAGACTTAGAAATTTTCTGGGTGGGGGCAAGGACATTTGACACAGTCTCTTATATTGTTTTTAAAAAAGCCTACCTTAATTGTGTGGTAAAAGCTATTTTAATCTCTAATACAGGCACAAATGCTCTATTGATTTTTTTTAAAGCAAAGTCACAAAAACCCATGTCCCTCTTTTTGTGAAAAATCATTATTACTAGGTGTTGTGGTCTGCAAGATGCTAAATAAGGATTCTAGCTAAAATGCTTTTGCAAAACTATTTCAATACAAAATCAATGATATACCTGAAAAATTTATGAAAAGATGAATTAAGGATAAAACAACTCCTTACCTGTTAGTGAATACATACACATGTATGAACATTAACATGCAATGTTAACTTTTGGTTGTTTTCTGGGGTTTGAGATCTAGTGGCTTTGTAGATGAGGAACATACCAAGAGTCTTGCCTGAAATACAATGGTAGCCATAACTATACTGGGCAGGCCACAAGTACCAAAGGCCTTAAGCACTTAGAAAAGTAGAAATCTAACATGGGGCCAGACTCTGGACTTCCATGTAAGACTCCTGTGCTCCCATTGGCTTCTGGACATTTTCAGTGGACCATGTGAACAAGACTATGAGTTGGTTTTTGGCTAGTCATGGCTTTAAGGCATGGTATACAGTGTAGAGCCAGGAGGACTAGGAATAGAGAGGGATGGAGTGGACTTGAAAATTATTTACGGGTACAATGCCTGGCTCATAACAGTTGTTTGATGTTCCCTAAATGAATGAAAGTGCCATCAGCAGGACCCAGAGAGTTCCAGTGATGAAGGATAAAGAAATAAGCTATAAACCGTGCAAAGGAATTCAACCTCTAGCCTCATCTGTAAGAGGGGAAAGGTGAGAATACTTCCTGTATTGGTTACTTAGTCAAGAGTTTTCCAGAGGATGTATGTACATATAGAGAGATTTATTGGAAGGAGTTGACTCATGTGGTTATGAAGGCTCACAAGTCCCAAGAGCTGCAGTCAGCAAGTCAGAGACCCAGGAGAGTCAACAGTATCATTCCATTCCGAGTCCAGAGGCCTGAGAGCCAGGAGAACTGATGGTGCAGTTCCAGTCTGAATGCTTGCAAACTCAAGACCCAGACAGAGCTGATGTTTCAATTACAGTTGGGTGGCAGCAAAGAACTGATGCCCCAGCTCAGTGCAGTCAAGCAGGAGAAGTTGCCTTTTACTCACAGGAGGGCCAATCTTTTTGTTCTATTCTGGCCTTCAACTGATTAAATGAACCCACCCTCAGTGGGGAGAGCAATCTGCTTTACTCAGTACATTCATTCAAATGCTAATCTCATCCACAACACCTTCACAAACCCCCAGAATAATATTTGACCAAATAGCTGGGCACCCTGTGGCCCAGTCAAGTTGGCATATAAATTAACCATCCCAATTCCCATGCTTGTTGTAGAAATGTTATGAGAGTTAAAAAAAATACTGTACAAACATAAGAGTGTCACCATTTATTCAAGGGAAAAGGTATTTATTTATTCCTTAATGATAATACCATGCATTTACCTAGTGCTTCCCACATGCCAGTTAGTGCCCTGTTTTACTTGCCTTATCTCATCTAATTCTCACAATGACCTTCTCTCTCTCCTTTTACCCTCAGAGGGGTCCATGTCTATAATTGTTACTGCATACAAACTGTCTGTGACATGGTGAGGAGGACCTCAGGCTCTGGAGCCAGCCTGCCATGGTTTCAATGCCAGCTGTTTCACTGGCTACACAACCTTAGGGGCAAGTTATTAACTTCTCTATGCCTCAATTTCCTCTTCTATGAAATGAGATAATTGTAAAGTGCTTAGAACAGAGCTTGGCACCTAATGTGTAAATATATGCTATGTATGTATATATGTACAGGTAGCATGTATGTGTGTATGTATGTGTGTTGCAGTGGTGGGGGTGACAGTGATCACACACAGACAAACTTACTTGTCTTCATTGGCCAGTCAGGTAACATCAGTGTGTAGGAAGCAGCGGAGAATAAGTTAGTAAGGAGTGGTAGGGTGAATGGAGAACTAGAAAGTGTCCTCTTCACTTAAAGCCATTAAAATTGGGGAATTTACAAACCATGCAAGGAGTTGACCCCCCACACCCCAATGTGCCATATGCCAAGCTGCTGTAATGTGTGTTTTACAAAGAGTTCCCTTAGTGATCCTGCTAGCAGGATGGTCCATTTTATAGATGTCAAAAGCAAAGTTCACTCCCCAGGTAATAAGTACCAGAGGAAATAGAGACTGAACAAAGGGCGCTCCCTATGCAGATCCCACACCTTGATCACTGTCTCTATGCCATTCTCATGCCTAACACGGAGCCTCTGTTGGTGGCCTTGGGGGTTATGGCTATGTTTGTTTGTGTTACTCCTTTGTGAGCTTAGAAGGGTTGGGGCCTTATTCATTTTTCTATTTCCTGCCTCCCTACCACACTGGTGTCCATTGAGTAACATCTGATGGGTCTATGTTCTGGTCATTGGTCATCTCTAATCAGGTGGTGAACTTGGGCAATTAGTTTACTGTCTAAGATGTCCAGTTTCTCCATCTTCAAAATTGGGATAATAACTCCCACAGGTTGTATTCCTTGGGAAGCAGACTTTTGAGATGTGGACTAGCCTGCAGGAGATTTATTAGGGGGTACTTTGAGGATCATCACCATGGAAGGAAAGAGAAAGGGAGGGAAAGGGAGTGGAGGAGAGCAGAGGGAAGTTGGGGGGAAGGGAAGAAGCAGGATCAGACAGAGGGACCAGTGGGGCTGGGCAACAGTCTCAGTGAAGGCCTCAGCCAACCCTATAAAGGGATGGAAAGCTGAGATAGCCCTTCCAAGTGTACTTAGAGCAAGGGTTCCAGGTCTTCATACCCTATGTCAACCAGTCACTAGATGTGGGGTGCCCCAAGAAAGGGGCATGACTTTGGGAGAGACAGCTCTCTCCGGTCAGCTGAGCACTATCTAAGGGACTAAGTTCTTCAGTCGTGAAGGAGGATCTGGGCAGCTCACCCCAGCCTCTACTGGAGAAATCTGATACATGTAAAAGCATGCTGTGAAATGCTAGACAAATATAGCATTTTTGTTGTTAACATTAATAGTAATATATTCGGGGATCAGGAAAAAAATTTAAACCGAGTTGAGTCTATTTTTTTTAATAGGTTCTCAGTAAGAACCATGAAGTTGGTATATACCCTTGTTTTTATTCCTCTCACTTCCCCAAAGACACCCTTTCTCCTCTCTCTTTTGTTATTAATCTCATCTTAAAAGTGCTTATGCCATCCTATTTTAAAACCTCTAGGATTGGTTTGATTTGATTTCCTTTCCACTAAAATGACTGTTCTGACCTCTGACCTTAATCCGGGATGGTTAGAGCAGCTGGAAGCACTTTCTTGACTATCTATCTATCTTCACACTTTATATTCCATATAGGCTCAGAAAAATTCTAAGTCCTAGTGCAGTTTTTAAACATTGCTAACATTAACTATTCCTGTTATCAGTGAGGTTAATTAAACATAATTGAATGCCAGCCCTAGCATTCCCAACTCTGTACTGACCCTGGAGTCAGTTCTGTCACAGTTCTGTCAGTTTGTAGGGCTCAGACATGAGAACAACACAGCAAAAGCCATCAACATGAAAGATGAATGTTCCAGAGATCAAGAATATTGAGCAACTCTGAGTCAATTCCAGGGACCAGCTGCTTATAGAAAGAACTATGTATGTGAGTTCAAAGGTGTAATACATTGTTCATTTCACATACACGCGCACACACAAACTCACACTCACATGCACACAAACACAGCACTGATGTATTCAGGCAGTTACACTGTGAATTCCATCATATGATTTCTTTCAAACATACGTGTGTATATATTTCTAACTCACACATTTCATCATGTCACTTTTCTGCTGAAATGCAACATCTCCACCATAAAATCTAAAGTCTTAGCAAAGCTCTTTTAGTCCCTGAATATGTCAGAATCTTGTATGCTGCTGTGTCTTTGTGCATGCCCTTCCCTTCTCCCCAGAAAGCCTTCTCATTGCCTATGCATCCTTCAGGTCCCAGTTCAAATGTCGCCTCTACTAGGCAGCCTTCCCTGGCTTCCCCACAATGTCACATTGACACTTGGTGCTCTGTACTGGTTTTCCTCTCACTGAGCCACTGGATGGGAGGGAAATAAATTCATGAACCTGTTGAAGAGGTGATAGGGTCACGGTGGAGAGAGAATGGGAGAAGAAATATGCAAAAACCCTTTTACTTAAAACTTAAGTCCTGTAGAGGGGCACCTGGATGGCTCAGCCAGTTGAGCGTCTGACTCTTGCATGATCTCATGGTTCTTGAGTGCAAGCCCCAGGTTGGGCTCAGTGCAATGCAGAGCCTGCTTGGAATTCTCTGTCTCCCCTTCTCTCTGCCTTTCCCTGCCCCTCCTCCAACCCCCTGCTCGCACTTTTGCACGCTATCTCTCTCTCTCTCTCAAAATAAATAAAACATTAAAAAAACTTATGTCCTGTAGAGTCAATATTCAGTTATATCTCTAAAAGTGTAACTTAATGTATCTGATCCTTGATTTTGGTTTTGGTTTTAAGAAGAAACAAGAACCACCTTCTGACCCAAAGATTAGGAGAGCTTCTAAGGAGAGGCTTTCTGACAGAAGTAAAACTTTCCCCTGACTGCCCTCTTGTGGAGGTGCTGAAAGAGCCCAGAGATGATGGATAAAAACATAAACCTTGTTCCCTAGGTTGAGAGAGTAGTATATTCTGCATTGTCCATTGTTCTGTTTAATCAAGCTGCCGCTTGTAGATAATTACAGATTTTTAAAGAATTAGAGTATAGCAAGTCATACCCCAAAATGAATTCAGTTTGCCTCTAATGAATCAGATGGTCCATCAAGAACATTAGAATATCCAAAAAGAAGGCTATGAACAGCACATAGAGAAAGGCCACGTGTGGTTAAGAGAGGTCTCTGGCAGATGAAGTGCTAGATGCACATGACTTTTCACTTGCATGCCTTCACAGACTGAAGAAATCACAATTAAGAACACTTTCAGTTCTGTTTCCCTTAGATTAATGGCTCTTGTCATGCCCAAGAATCACCTGATGAGCTCTGTTAAAACACTGATTTTTGAGCCTCTCATCCAGATTCTGGTTCAGTGGGTCTGGGCTGGAGCCTAGGAATATACATTTTAATAAGCACCCTAGGGTTATTTTAATGGATATGACCCACACACATCTTGCAGTGGGGATGGGTTTTACAGAGTCATTTACACACTTTTCCATTACCAGGCAACTTTCTCTAGCAGTCATGATTTTAGATATTCTGAGCCATTGTCCCTTGATAGCACTCTTTTTAGACCTCATGCCCTGATTTTCAGCTTGCAAGACATGGTCTTCATTTCTGTACATGGGATTGCTAGTTAGAATTATTAGCATTTGATCTCTATGGAACAAAATTTCTCCTTTTCCGCCTCCCTCTCTTTCTTTGTAGCCACCCACCTGCCTGTCTGCCTGCCTACCTACATACCTTTGTACCTACCTACTCATATTTATGGAATAGCCTACATTTTATGCTTTGTGCTTGGTAAACCAACACGAACCACAGAAGGAGCCAACCTTTTGAGACAGGGGTTACCCTAGGATTCTGGCATTCTTGATGCGGAAAGGTGAGATGTGCTGGCCAGGAAGTAACCTCCCCTGAGAATAATACCAACTATCATTTCCTGAGTGCCTACAAGGTACCAGGTATTCTATAAGTCTTTTTAGGTACATCGTTACTAATCCAGAAAAGTAGCTCACAGGTGAGGAAGCCAGAAATTTAAAGAGATTATATAACTACTCAAGTCTTCCAGAGTCTTGGAGGTTGAACTATAACTTGAATCCAGGTGCGTCTGACCCCAAAGCTCCCTGCTCCCTTTCTCTGGATGAACATATATTTCTGGCTACCCACAGGTGGGCACAAGAGCTCATCAGACTTTTCTAGAGCCACCAGTTTTGTTCTCATTAAACATAGAATTTTAGGTGAAAAGTCCATTTTCAAGAAAGTTAGCAAATCAAAAATTTTTAGATCAGCTGGATTGAAGCAAAAAGAATGTTTTCTGTGATTTTTTTTTAAAGGTTTCTGAAGGTTGTTTTAGGACCAAACTGGGCATCCATCCATGTACCTTAATTTTGTATTTTGTAGAGAACCTGCGGCATTGTTGATACTCCTAAAAGGTCAATAACAACTTGTTTGATATTTCGAGTTAATTGTGAGTCTCTGCATGTTTGCATAGCTGAACCTTTATTGCTAAAGGTCCCTTATAAATGTTGCATTGCCCTCAATGTTTGGGGCTGCCTTAAATGCCTTGTATGCCAGTGAAAATGCATTTGTTGCAGTGGAAAGGCATTTGATTTAACACAGTGTAGTTCATACACAGTGATAGTTTAGCTATCAGAACCTTTTAAAAAACAAAGTTTGTATTTTTCTGATTATGAAACATGCTTGAATGTTAAAAATTAGGAAAGTCTAAAACAGTGTAAAGAAGATAAATCACCCATAATTTTCTTTTCCAAGAGCAGTGGCAGTAATAATAAAAAATGCTCTTTAAGTAAGGTATGCTTACTATGTGTCAGCTCACTGTTGTGAGAAGACCTAATTCTAATTTTATAGATTTGGTAACTAAGGCTTAGAAAGGTTAAATATCTATGCTCCTAAGTGGTAAGTTAGTGAAGCCTGGATATAACATGAATTTTTCTCGTTCCAAAGCCAATACGCTTTTTGTGCCTCTCCCACATAACCACTGTTAACATTCTAGTAGGTTTCTTCCAAGTCTTTTTTTATGCATATTTTTTCATGGCTGAGATCATACTGTGAACATAATTTGCGACCCTCCCGTTTTCACTTAACATAATGGCATAAGCATTTTTCTTATAGGATCTGGCTCTGCCTTTGCATCTGACTCCATGTCATACCACCTTCCACCTTGCATGTCACACTGCAGCCACACTGGCCTTCTGTCGGTTCCGGGAACCGGCCAAGAATGCTCTTGCCTTGGGACCTTTGCACTGGCCTGGCTCAACTTCTCTTGTCTCAGTTCTCAAATGATTAGTTTTTTTCTCATCACTCAGGCCCCAGCTTCAATGTGGAGGCTTTCCCTTAATGTCTGTCTCAAGTAGATCCTGTTCTCATTCTTAGCCCCGTGTGGATTTCTTTCGTAGCACTTATTGCATCTTACCATTAGTTTGTTTTATTTGCCTTTTTACTGTATCCTCATGTCTCCTTTTTATGTCTAGCCTAGCGTGGGCTTACACATGATTCTATACTGGACATTTTCATATGTAATATGCTTTCTTTATTATTTTGGTAGTTTCATGGTTGTTCACCTATGAGGTCAAACTGTAGGAACATTTTTAAGGCTCTTGCTTCATATTACTGCAAAAATTTCATCCCAGCAGCCCAAAATGTATATAACTACAAGCTCTGTGTGAGGGTGCTTCTTTCACTCTACCTTTGCCAGTGTGATCAGTTTTAAAAGTCTTAGCTAAGTATATATCTGTGAAACCATCACCTCCATAAAGTGGTTTAAAAATAAATAAATGAAGAAAAATAGACCACACACACACACACACACACACACACACACACACAGCCTTAGCTATTTTAATAGGTGGCTCAAATGATGCCTGCACATTGTAGGTGCCCAGGACATTTTTGTTGAAGGAATAGAGGAATAGAGGAATTTCACTTGATAAGGGGATGATATAAGGTTGCATTGGGCCAGAGTTCCAAGAACACTCAAATCCTTTTCTGGACTCCTTTTCCTGTGAGGTCACACAGAAATGTAAGTGAAGAAAACAAGCAAGAGATGCACAGATGAGCTCTGTCTTCAGTCCTTGTAATCTGGGCCGGAACTTGTGAAAAATTCCTTTTGCTGGGCCTAGACGTGGCCAGAGGCTAAAAATGGGGTTGCCCCTTGTCCCTTTTCCCCATCTGCATTGGATTGGTGAGGAAAGTCTTGTTCAGAGCAAAGGAAGAGCCCTATCGTTGCTGGTATAGACCTGTCCACATGCCATTCCAATATCATTTCCTTGACAGATGAGATACCATTTTTATTCAAATATACCAATTCAACAAAGCCTTTAAAAATTGATAATATGTCATGCATGGCATGATTAAAACTATCCCCTCTGAGATCGTGATCCAATAAAAAGCTCTTGAACCTGACTGGATTTACTCCTGCAAGCATCTTCCTTAGGTGGTCAGTGAAGGGGGAGATAGATACTGAGATCTCCCCTTATCAGTGTTGTTTTAATGTAAACATTTTTTTTTACAACTAGTTGTGAAGTTAAATATTTTCCATATTTATTAACCAGTTTTAAGTCCTCTTTTAAGTAACTGTTTGTGTGTTTTGTCTGAGTCTATACTGATAACTTCTGTGATTTATGTGAGTGCTTTCAAAAGCAGTAGTCCTTTTTTATACCTGTGGTAAATATTTTTTCAGCTCATCTTCTTTATAGTTTTTATTGTTTTAGACTTATGGATGTTTTGAATTTACATGTAATCAAGCCTATCAATATTTTTCCTTGTTAATTACTTTTAAGCTTAGAAAAGTCTAGGATTTGGATAAAGGGTTATTTTTTCTTATTTTACAGTTTGATAAGCATATCTTGTTTGAAGGTGCTTTTTAATTGTATAAAGGAACACCAAAGCTGTTTGGGTTGTAAATAACTGGTTCTGTAGTACCTTCCCAAAAATTGGCGTGAACTTTTTTCCAATTTGGCTTTGAAAAAATAGATTTCAAAATTAGGTGTAACTATATAAGCTTTAAAGATGTTTCTTTGTTTGCTTCCTTGGAATCATTCAGCTTTTTTTTTTTTTTTTTTCATGCTCTCCCTTCTATCTCCTAGAATAGTACGCAGAGGAACTCTTTAGCATACTAATATAATAAGGATGCTTTTTATGGCTTAAGAGATCTTGGGAATCCTTGGGAAATTGTTCGGTGACTCTCTGCAATGGAATTAATGTTTTCAAGCCAGAAGCCTGCATTCTATATAAGATATATTTTCAGAGCTCTTCTTGCAATGAGCTTTCCCAACCCCTCCCTCCTGCTGGCTGTCCTGGGAGTGGTGCATCTCCCCCCATAATTGGATTGTGGCCAGTGTTCCTTTGTTGTGTGCTGCTCAGGGAGGGGAGGTTGTGTATTATATTCCCAAAGGGATGGGGGCTGCTTAAGTGTGAGTGCATTGTCTCTGGGTCTCTGCAGATCCAAGGCCAGTGCTTCATTCTCGGTCCCTCAAGTCACTTCTCTAAAGGGAGACATTCCCAAATGCTACTGATTGTTCTAATCTTTTTTTCCAAAGGGAGAATGTTAGTATCAAGGAGGAGGGTGGGTATAAAGGGGCAATCAATTATCTTTTGGGCTTAAAAGTAAACAAAAGGAGAAAACTAAATGGATTAATGATATTTATTTTACCATCCACTATTTTCCTTATGTAGACCCCTTTGGAGCAGGAGATTCTTTTCCTAATCACTATACTGATTTGGATCCTCAAAACAACCACCCAGAAATGGCATTCTGAAACACAGTTTATTTTAAATTAATAATGTTTTCTTATTTATTTTAAAAAAAATTTAATGTTTATTTTTGAGAGGCTGAGAGAGACAGAGCATGAGTAGGGGAGGGGCAGAAAAAGAAGGAGACACAGAATCCAAAACAGGCTCCAGGCTCTGAGCTGTCAGCACAGAGCCCGACACAGGGCTCAAACTCATGAACTGTGAGATCATGACCTGAGCTGAAGTCGACGCTTAACTGAGCCACCCAGGTGCCCTAATGTGTTTTATTATTTAAACCAGCTTGGTATAATAAGGAAACAGAAGCACAGAGAGGGCTGGGGACTTAGCCACGGTGGCACAGCTAGTTAGTTACAGGATAAAGATGTTTGATGTTCATGCCTTCCACTCCAGTACTTTCCATTGTTTCTCTTCTTACAATCTCCAGAGAAACATATTTTACAACTTTGATTATGAATAGCAAACAATATACATCTTCTGGATTGTATTTTTTTTTTAATCTTAGCTATAATCCATCAAGGGAATATCTAGCTGGCTCAGTTGGTAGAACATGCCACTCTCGATCTTGGGGTTGTGAGTTCAAGCCTCATGTTGGTCATAGAGACTACTTAATTAAAAAAGAATTTTAAATAACCCATTGAGGATAAATATATTTTTATTTTTGTGAATTTCACCTTAGTGATACGACTTAAACTATAACCACCTGAAATAGACACTGAACTTTGCATGTGAAAGTTTCTATGGCCAGAATTATGTCCCTCTAAGATCTATATGTTGAAGCTCTATCCCTCCAATGTGACACTATTTGGAGATAGAACTTTTAGGAAGCAATTAAGGTTAAATGAGCTCATAAGAAAAAAAAATGAGCTCGTAGGAGTGGGGTCCTAATCCAATAGGATTGATGGCCTTATAAGAGAGAGATCTTTCTCTCTTCCATGTGAGCACACAGTCAACACGAGGCAGTCACATCTGCAAGCCAGGAAGAGCATCCTCTTCAGAACCTATGGCACCCTGGTCTTGGACTTACAGCCTCCAGAACTGTGAGAAAAAAATTTTCTGTTGTTTAAACCATGCAGTCCATGGTATTTTGTTGTGGCAATACAAGCTGACTAATAGAACAGTTTTATCGCCTTATTAAATTCTGGTTTCTAGACCCAATAGACCCAGGATACCCTGGATACCTTTTGTGTGTTTGGGTTGTAAGCACTTCAGAACACTTGCTTTACTTGTAAGAAATAGCTTTTTGTTGACTGGAAATATCCTCGCTCACAAATTGAACTGGTGGATGGAACTTGGCCTGTCTTCTGCTGAACCAGGAATAAAGTATGCATTAGCATTGTGATGTCACTGCAGCCAGAGGTCTTTGCTGGGCTGGGAACTCAGTTCTTGGCTCCTGAAATCACTTAATTAAAGGCAAACGCACATAATACCTAAACAGCACTACTGCACTGGTTTTGTTTTCCCTGCCATGCTGAGTTATTCGTTAACATTTGCGTAAAGCATCTGAATCATAGAATCTTTTTAGGAGGTCATCCAGCTCATCCTTTTCTCTGTAGACTAACTCTTCCACAAGCATCTGTAGCAAAATTCTGAGCCTCTGATCGTCCCCACTGCAGAGTTGGTGCCCTTTCCTTGATTCAGCTGATGTAAAAATTGAAAACAAATATTTAACAATGCAACCTTGGACAAAGTATGACATCTGAAAATGCATGGCCTTATGCCTCATAAAGTTCTTAAAATAAAAGAAAGCCACCTGCTGGTCTTTAGGTCTTAGCTGGGTAGTAATGCTACTTACACAATGTTAGCCACTGAATGTCCTCCACCTGTTGGGATGGTCAGGCTCCTTAGATCACTCAGGGCACTAGAAACCAGGAAACAATAAAGGGCACCCACCCACATAGCCAGCCAGTACCTCTTACTTCTTCCCACAGACCCTGTTCTCCAAATGTTAGAGGGTAGAATAATCAGTTAAACCTTGGTGAGCATCAGCGATACTTTAGATCCATTCAAATGATTGTGTTTGGTTCTGACTCAGGGTTGGCAGTTACTCTGTAGAGTAGGCTGGGTGCAGCGAGAGCCCCATTTCACAGCTGATGATGCTGATCCAGAGCAAGACTTGAGGGCTCCACAGCAAAGGAATTGAGCGGCA
Source organism: Leopardus geoffroyi (assembly GCF_018350155.1). Taxonomy (NCBI): domain Eukaryota; kingdom Metazoa; phylum Chordata; class Mammalia; order Carnivora; family Felidae; genus Leopardus; species Leopardus geoffroyi. The sequence continues at coordinate 39,982,630 of NC_059328.1, forward strand.
TTGCTACTACGAACCACACTGAAAATTAACCAGCCCCACAAGGATTATCTGGCACACTGCCAGGCACTGGAATAAAGAGGAGTATCAGCTATGGTCCCTGCCTGGCCTTGCAAAACTCTTAAATGTAGTGGGAAAGAAAGATCCATAAACCGGTCATAACAGTGGGAAAAGTACTACAGTGTTGGAAAGGAAGCGGAGGAGGCTATGAGGCAGGGCAGAGGACACCTAATGCAGATTCTTAAAAGGTGGTCAACCTAAGTTAAAAAGATAAGGTATCGTTACTTTGGAAGGTTTTCCTTTTGATTCATAGCTTCTAATGCGATTAAAAAAAATTACGACTTTTGATATACATTGGCTTTCCAGTATTTTAAGAACTTTGGTAGACATAGGGGCATACATTTTTTAAATTTTTTTTCATGTTTACTTATGTATTTAGAGGTAAAGAGACAGAGCACAAGTAGGGGAGGGGCAGACAGAGAGGGAGAGAGAGAATAATCCCAAGCAGGCCTTGTCAGCACAGACCCCAACATGGAGCTCAAACCCACAAACTGTGAGATCATGACCTGAGCTGAAATCAAGAGTTGGTTGCTTGACTGACTGAGCCACCCATACATTTTTAGATCTTAGACTTTTTCCAGGGTTGGGCCGTTAAATATTTGTTTCCAATTTTGACATCAGCTTCATCTATCAGCACAAGGGCACCAGCTCTGCAGTAGGGAAGATGCGAGGCTGAGAATTTCAAACTTTTTGGAACTTTGATTCAATTTCAACATTCCCTCGGGTGTTTAGGTGTTGGCTTTTTTTTTTCTTCTTTTTTGGGGGGGAGAGCATGAGTGGGGAAGGGTAGAGGGAAGAGAGAGAATCTTAAGCAGGTTCCATGACCAGCATGGAGGCCGACACGGGGCTCAGTCTCACAACTGTGAGATCATGACCTGAGCCGAAATCAAGAGTCAGATGTTTAACCAACAGAGCCACCCAGGCTCCCTGATGGGTGTCAGCTTTTAAAAAACACCTTTCTTTTTCACCCTTCCTGTAGTCAGAATGGGCTGTGGGGGCACATTTTCTCAGCAGATGCCACCAGGTATGGGAAGGATGAGGCCAGGTGCAGGAGAACATAGCAGTTTGCTAAGGCCACCTGCAGAAGAACAGCCAGATGGGGAAACCCAGTGTCCAAAGGACTCAATTGTTTAAGAGTCATGAAAACACCTGGCATTTGGAGTCCTAACATGGCAAGCATAATAACAGGGATTCTGAGGTTGGTGTTTGAGGATCAGAGAGGCAGGTGGAGGTTGTGAGGTCTGTTCACAGAAGGCAGTTGGTAGGTTCAGGTGCTGAAATCAGTGGGAAATGGCTGAGCCCAAGCATAGTTGAGTTATATACATCAACTTGCGTGAGTATCTGTTTCTGCCTGTTTAAAATGGTGGTGATTCCATTTCATAGGGTTATTGTAAGAGATAAATGAAGTTTACATGCATAAGGAGACTGGTTCTTGAGAGAATGTGGCCTTCCCCACCTCTCCTTCCTTCCCATATCCTCTTCCCCTGCCTTCCTGCACTACTCCTTTTCACTTTTCAGGAGCTAATAGTACATAGCTTATAGTACATATGTTCTATACAAAGTATAGATCATACTAATATCACTAAGGCTTCTAAGAGATATGATGATACAGTAACTACTAAGACACTTAGTCTGGTGTTGCCACTTAAAAAAACCGGATGAAAGGTCTCTATGTCAGACTATGAATTATTGTAGCAAACAGCCTTCAAATCTCAGTGGCTTAATGCAGTTAAGGAACTTCTCACTCATATCTCATATCACAGTTCAGATGGGTCTGCAGGAGGCCGTGCTCTACATGGTCATTCATGGCCCTGGGGCCCCTCCGTCTAGTGGCTCTGCTCTCCTTTCAGCCTCAGAGTTCAGCATTGTACCCTCTGCATCTACTCTAGTAAAGGGAGGAAACAGAAGAAGCAGCACCATACAGAAGTTGTTGGGGGACCAGGCCTGGAAGGATGCACATCACTTCCACCCACATTCCAATGGTCAGATCTCAGTTACTCAGCCACACTGTAGTCTAGCTGGGTGGCCAGGCAGAAAAGGAAACAGGATGGATACATGGTGGTCCCTGCCCTATAGTCAGAGCTAACCCCAAGTTGGGCAAATGATTAGAACAGTAGTGAGCTCCCTTTCACTGAAGCTATGTAAGCAGAGTTTGGTGAACCCTTTTTTGGAGTGTCCTGCGGGGTGGGGTGGGACATGTTCAAACTAGAAGAATACAGAGGACATTTCTCTGTTCTGAGATCCTGTAATTCAGTAAAGCAGCAGAGAATTAAAGCCGAATTACCCAGCCGAATTTCCGGTGCCTTAAACTGAGTTCTTGGATTAGAAATAGAACATTGAATTTCATTTCATAAATTGTTCTTCCAGCTTGACGTATTGGAGATTTTTAGCACGCACACTCACACCTGGCTACCCGCCACCTTCTGCCATTGCAGATACGCTTACAGGAAACCGTAAGTGGATCTGCTTTTGATGCTGGCAGCATCTTACTAAAATGCTTTTGCTGGCATCATGGAACAGGAGCAGAATTCAGCTGGGACCAATAATGAGGCTATTTAGAAAGTTCTTTCCTCCACCCCCTGACAAGGCAGATGTGGTGGGGATTTTTCCACTCCCATTCTGTCGATGGTGGCCGAAATTAGTTCAAGGCCATCAAAAATGTTTAGACCTGGAGAGTTGAAGCCCCAGACCCACAAAAAGGACAAATTCTTATTCTCCTGTCTAGCAAGAGAATAAGAAACTCATCCCAGAGACTCCTAGCACAGAGGTTTGTCACCTATTTGTTCTGTTAGCAGACCTAGAAAAAGCACAGCCATGTGTCAGATTAGAAGGAAGGACGTATTGGCTTAAATTAAAAATATCTCCAGATAATATGATGTGGCTGATGCTCCCCCCCCCCCCCCCCGCCCACCAAAATTGAAGCAACATTTTATTGTAAGCATTTTCACTTCTTTCATCTCATTTAAAACTCCCGGTCATTTTTGCGTGAGGTAGGGATTTCATGCTTTATCCCAATTTAACAGATAAAACTAATTGAGGTCCAGAGAGATTAAGTGACTTCATTTAAGATTAAGGGACTTCAGGATTGGTACCCAAATCTCTACACTTACAAATTCTTTCACTAGACCACATGAGGTTATATAAGCTGATGCTCTTTTGCGGGGAGGGGGGCAACACACAAACTCATAACTGAGTCCATCTGTATGTTGATCCATTCATCCATCTGTCCATCCACAAACTCCATGCCAGGCATTGTGATTGAGATACAAAGATGAATGAAGGTCTTTGCTTTCAACAGATTCATAACTTAGTAAGGGAGATGGACCTATAGATAAATAAATGATGGATACAATTAAGTGTATAGACAGAGTACAATGGGTATATATGTGGGGAAGGAGCAGGGTTAGACACACAGTGAAAGCATGGTCAGTTTTTCCTAGGGAGTTCAGGGATGGTATCACAAAGGGGGCCACATTTGAGCTGAATCTTAATGACCATTACACATACAAGGGGTATAGAGGCATCCCAGTTAGGGCACAAGCTTGTGCAAAAGCATAGAAGCTTAAGAGAATGTGTGTGATCCATGTAAGGATATCCTGGCATATTTGGGGATGGTTTTGGAAAGTGGTAAACCCCAGGGGGCAGCCTGGCAACATTGCTGGGCTAAAGTGAAGGTTGATGTTCTCTAATACTTGTGTTTACCCTAGTTTCTGGGGCCCTTGTTGACATCTCAATTCTCAGAACTTAGGGAATGTTTTGAGTCTGATCCACACAATCGAGTCCTTGATTATGTACTGTCTTGTTCTTTTTTTTTTTTTTTTTTTTTTCAACGTTTATTTATTTTTGGGACAGAGAGAGACAGAGCATGAACGGGGGAGGGGCAGAGAGAGAGGGAGACACAGAATCGGAAACAGGCTCCAGGCTCTGAGCCATCAGCCCAGAGCCTGACGCGGGGCTCGAACTCACGGACCGCGAGATCGTGACCTGGCTGAAGTCGGACGCTTAACCGACTGCGCCACCCAGGCGCCCCTGTACTGTCTTGTTCTTGATTATGTACCGTCTTGTCTTGTTCTGTCCCTGTTGTCATCAATAAACCTGGCCTCCCAAGTCTGATTATAAATGCTCAAAGATCCTGAACCATATCACATTCTTGCCACATTGCTATCCCAGTGCTAAGAACAGTATTTTGTGGATGCCAAGAGATTGCTTGGTGTTTTTAAAATGTTCAGCAATCAAGCAGTGAGCTCAAGGGAATGTTAGTAGCTATGGCATCATGAGAAGGAAAGCATGTGGACTTCAGTTCAGTTGGGTAACCCAGCACTGTGTCAGTCCTGGGGCACATAGACAAAGACGGGTTGTTTCTCAAAGAGCTCACAGTCTTTTTTTTCTTTGATTTTTTTTAACATTTATGCATTTTTGAGTGAGAGAGAGAGAGAGCACGAGCGGGAGAGGAGAAGAGAGAGAGGGAGAACCAGGATCTGAAGCAGGCTCCAGGTTCTGAGCTGTCAGCATAGAGCCCAACGTGGGACTCAAACCCACCAACTGCAAGATCATGACCTGAGTTGGACGAAGTCGGTTACAAAATTGGACACTTAGTAACCGACGGAGCCACCTAGAGGCCCCAAGAGCTCACAGTCTTGAATGGAAGGCAGCCATTGCAATTCCATGAGGAATGGAGTAATCTGGAGAACAAGTTCTATGAGAAGTCAAAAAAGAAACTACTAATTCTTTCTGAGGAAATTTGGGAAGCTTTATTGTCTGCCCTCAGTTCGGTGTAAACTCTCAAGGCAGGGGGTTTGTGTGCCTTCTTTAATGTTAATTCTTTAGTGTCTGGCACATAGTAGGTGCTTAGTAAATATTTGCTGAATGAATTAGTGGGAATTAATACTTTAACTTTATTTTGCAGGATGAGTAGGGGTTCACTAAGCAGAAGAAGAAGGGAGGTATTGTGTTCCAGACAGAGAATAGCTCATACAAAGATACATACATAAGTGTGCATCTTTATTTACCTAAATTATTTCCCTAAATATAATTCCAGAAGGGATTCTTGAAGAGTATGGATATCAATGGGATTTCTTGTCCTTGGACAGTGCTGGTTTATGCCTGTTGTCTTGGTGTAATTATTAATAGAGCCTCCTTGCACTCTAAAAAGTGTCTGAATTTAACCAAAAGAAGGAGAGGTCCTTTGTCTTAAGCATCAGTCAAGAAAAGTAGTTGATGTAGAAGGGCCCACTACTAGATTTCAGAGGCACTAATTCAGTTCTTATTCAGCAGATATTTATTGAATGTGATTCTCTTCTGGGTACTCTAGGGACCCCTAAGGATGAACAAGGCATGGTTTTGCCTTTATTTTAAAGTGATGATTGTACATATTCTTTCCTGCTAATAGATGATTGTGAAAATAGCACAGTAAACACTCTGAATGTTTGTTGAATGGTTATAATGAGTCAATGTATATTATTTAACCTCTCTCTGTCCTCATTAGTTGTCTTTATCTGTCAATGTAGGGTTAACAATCACAGTACCTACTTTATAGGATTATTGTGATATTAAGTGAGTTAATACATGTAAAGAGCTAATACTAATTCCTGACATAGTAAGTGCTCAGTAGATAGTAGTTGTTATGTAAAGCCACTTTGCAAATGGAGGAAAGCTACCTATAGCTCTCTGCAGCTTAAAACGGAGAAAAGCAACTATTTGGAAGCTTTGTTTAGGGAAAGTTTCATTTGTTAATCTATTCATCCATCATTTATTATGAATCATATATGTTCCCCACCCTTTAAGGAGTTCAAGCTTAGTAGGAGAAACAGACATGCAAGAGAAGACTTTGAACTTATATACATTTGTGTTATGAAACAATGTCCTATCAACATGTACAGTTAGAGGTCTGCTGACACACCTTCACTGGAAATCTCAGCAGAAGAGGGATGGACTTTGATTAATATTAATCAAGGAAGCAATGTGGTTAAAATGGAATTTTAGAAAGGTCAGTGTGTCTGGCTAATGGGGTTCAGTCAAAATTGGAGGTAAGGATATGTTGATAAAAATCTAGGAGAGAGATACAGAGATTTGAATCAAGCAAATAGCAGTGGGTATAAGAAAAGTTAAGGAGATGGATCTACACAACTAAGTGGTTCTCAGGACTCTTGAGAAGCTTACAGATAACTTTTCTTGACTAGAGAGAGATATCTTGAAGGACAAGAGCAAGACACCAGGTCTATTTTCTAAGCCCGCTCTGGGTACTTGTGAAACCTGTGTTGTTAACCTTGTGTGTCCTCACTGTCACCATTGTTACACCATTGTTGGACTTTGTGTAGTTGAAGAATGATTGGGAAACAGATTAATTGGGGAGATTTAAGGTAGGTAGAAAGTAGGAGAGGAGTAAGCACTTTTATCCTGTGTGCTTGAGAAACCCCAGAAACTGAGGCATTATGCTTGTAATCTTGGATAGCAATTACCAAATGCTTTGAATTAGATGTACTAGAGGAGGAGGCTTGGGCCTAAGGGTGGTCTCATTGGTGCTAGAACCCAGGTCTTTTGATTCCCAATTAACTTTTTTCCTACTGCACTATAGACTGGACAAGACTAGATTTAGACTAGACTATATTGGTTTAGTGGGACCCACTCTTTTCCCAACCAGGAGAGCAGTACTGTTTTATTTGTTTATATATTAAGAATTCTAATAAGCTTTTACTTAGATAAAAAGCACTTATTGGGAAAAAAACCTTGAAAGTAAATCCTCTGGAGTTACAAACCAGCTAAATAGCCTGCTACTCCTATAGTGCAGAAGTGTTGACTCTTGACTCTCCTTTTAAACTAATTATACATATATATTATATATATAAATTATATATATATATACATACATATATACAAATGTATATACATACACATATCCATAATGATGTAATTTCATACATGCATACATATACATACACACATTAAATATTAACTGTTATTATTCATATAGGCAGTAACATTAAAGAATATTTAGAATACGTTATTAATTCTCTCAAGCACTTGCACATCCTAGCGTTATTCCAGAGTCCTGATTGTGTAGAGCATGGTAATGTGGGCAAATGATGAATTCACACTCTAGGCTGCAGCAGTATCCTCCTCTTTTCCATGCCTTCCACATCATCCAAGACTTATTGGAGTTCTCTGCAACTGGTACTTCTCCAGCTATGGAAGCACAGATTCAGTGTGCAAACTCTCATATTATAGCCATTAAATGAGGTTGCAGACAGAGCAGTGCCATCTCTAGTAGTAAGACAGTGGTCTTTGTTGAAAGCTCATGGCTTCAGCTCGATGGATTTGTCCTGAAGAATAACTTCCACTTTAGAGTTTCTGATTTTAGTCATTTGAGGATTTCCAGAGGGATAAAGACCTTACTTTGGTAGAGATTTCTCACATAAAAAAAAAAACGGTTCTCTGGAGGGGTGGGTTCCAAAAGTTAAGGTTTTTTTGGAGTCCTCTTTGGTACTCATCTATTTTTTTTTCATGTTTTTAATTTTATTTAAATTCAGGTTAGATAACATATAGTGTAATAATGATTTCAGGAATAGAATTTGGTGGTTCATCACTTACATATAACACCCAGTGCTCATCCCAACAAGTGCCCTCCTTAATGCCCATCACCCACTCAGCCCTACCCCCCACCCAGCACCCCTTCAGCAACCCTGTTTGTTCTCTGTATTTAAGAGTCTCTTTAATGGTTTGCCTCCCTCTCTGTTTTTATCTTACTTTTCCTTCCCTTCCCCTATGTTCATCTATTTTGTTTCTTAAATTCCACATACGAGTGAAATCATATGATATTTATCATTCTCTGACTGACTTATTTCTAAGACAAGCCATTTCTTTTTTAATGTTTATTTTTGAGAGAGAGAATGCAAGCAGGGGAGGCGCAGAGAGAGAGGGGGACAGAGGATCTGAAGCAGGCTCTGCTGATAGCAGAAAGTCCTGTGCAAGGCTCAAACTCACAAACTCGTGAGATCATGACCCGAGCCAAAGTCCAACCCTTAACCAACTGAGCCACCCAGGCGCCCCTAAGAGAAACTCTATTTTAACCTGCCATGTGATTATGTTCATTTTACTTTAGCACATATTTACTGAGCACAAACTACAAGACAGCCAATGCGCTCAACTGGAGGGAAACAAAGACACATAAGAACAGCCCTTGCCCTGGAGTATCTTTTTGTTTCTTTTTTTAGTTTATTTATTTTGAGAGAGTGTGCATGTACCTGTGTGTGAGCAGGAGAGGGGCAGAGAGAAAGGGAGAGAGAATCCCAAACAAGCTCCACATTAACAGCGCAGAGCCCTATGCAGGGCTCAATTCCAGGAACTGTGAGGTCATGACCTGAGCTGAAATCAAGAGTCAGAGCCTTAGCTAACTGAGCCACCCAGGTGCCCCACCCTGGAGTATCTTGAAAGCAGCTCAGGGAAACAGACCCGTAAACAACTGTGATGGTGGAGGCAGGAAGAATAAGCTGCTGTAAAAGCTCAAATAATGAATCAGCTCATTTTGCTTTGTGAGGTTGAAGCCTTGAAGGATGAATGTGATTTTCCAGGGAGAGAATGCATTTCACATGGAAGAAATAGCAGGAACAAAGGCATGAGGTAGAAGGGCCAAGCAACATGGGAGAATAGACTGGCATGTCTAGAGCTGTATATATGGGAGGGAATGTCCCAAAGGACTCAGGAAGCTTAAATGAAGACCAGATTGCAAAGAGCCTTGAATTCCATACTGAATAATTGGACTTGATATAAGCAGTGAGGATCATGGAAGGTGTTTTAGGCAGGAGAAGAAAAACATAGCTTGAGCGAAATAGAAGTGACAGTATTTGATTCTGTTTAATCTATAAAAACAATTTCATGTGTTTCTACCTAATACTAAAAATATTTAGCATCTTTGAGTATGTAACAGCATTTCCTATACCCTATAATAATACATGCTTTATGTGTATTTTTTCACTTAAGCCTCACACCTTAGGCATTATTATTGTCCCATTTTGAACATGATGACACTAAAACTCAAAGAGAATCTTTAAACTTGATCAAGGTCCTGGTCAAAGCTTGCAAGTTTAATGATTTTAACCAACTGTCTCTAGTTCTGTATTTTATTAAAATAACTTTGGTCACCAGACTGGATATCGGAGGACCATAATACCAACCTGGCTCTTCATTTGAGATAGATTTTAAAATCCTCAAAAGCTTCACTTCCCTTTAGCCAGCATTCTTACACTTTAATGTCAGTTGAAAATCTGAGTTAACCTTACCAAAAATTTTTTTTGCTAATTAAAAACTATTTATTTATAGACTCTGACATATTAGAGCTGGCAGGACTTCAGAAATCGCCTAGTTTCAGTTCTTATTTAATCAAGAAGATTCTGGTCCAAAGAGGAGAGTGATTTGCCCAAGGTCATAGAATTATTAGTGGTAGAGATGTAACTGGCCTTGAGGTCTTCTGGCTCCTTCTTGTATATTCCCTAGTGATTTAAAATGGATCTTACTTTCAGGAACACACGTCAAGCACCTACTGTGTATAAAGGTCATTGCTCTAGGCACGTCCTTCAGTAACACCCTGACACGTGGAAACATATAAAACTTCATGTCAGGTGAATGGTACAGTTTTGTTATCTACTGATACCAAGTAAAAATATGTCTTTTCTCTGTCCACATCATGGAATTGGCACACATAGATCAATAGTGAAGATGTTCATTGCTCTAAGCCCTTGTGCATTTTGTGCCCCGAGGGACCCATGTGCTAATAGACAATAAACAAATTTCAAGCAGAAGTTTATATATTATTTGAATTATGAAAACTTAAAAAAATTTTTTTTAATGTTTATTTATTTTTGAGACAGAGAGAGACAGAGCATGAACAGGGGAGGGTCAGAGAGAGAGGGAGACACAGAATCCGAAACAGGCTCTGGGCTCTAAGCTGTCAGCACAGAGCCTGATGCGGGGCTCGAACCCATGGACCGCGAGATCATGACCTGGGCTGAAGTCAGACGCTTAACTGACTGAGCCACCCAGGCGCCCCTGAATTATGAAAACTTTAAGATGACAAAAGAGCTTCAAAATTTTTGAACAAGATAAAAGTTTTAATGATAGGCATAACATATATGACATGAACATTTTATTTATTTTTTTCTCAACGTTTATTTATTTTTGGGACAGAGAGAGACAGAGCATGAACGGGGGAGGGGCAGAGAGAGAGGGAGACACAGAATCAGAAACAGGCTCCAGGCTCTGAGCCATCAGCCCAGAGCCCGACGCGGGGCTCGAACTCACGGACCACGAGATCATGACCTGGCTGAAGTCGGACGCTTAACCGACTGTGCCACCCAGGCACCCCGAACATTTTATATCCCTAAGGGTTCTTGATGGTTAGCAAAACCTTTTGCAAGCCTTCTCATTTCACTGACAATGTAAAAACAATTAAATGTGATATTATTCGATATCCCATCATCCAGTTTATAGACAATGAAGTAAACAAAGTAAGTATTGAATAATAAAATCAGTAAGTACCTATTTGGGGTAAAGTTGAAATTTTCTTTTTATATTTTTCTTTAAACTGTCCATAGCATCTTAGGTTACATATAATAAATATAGTTTGTAAAACCCTGATGTAGGTTTTAAAAACTGTGATTTAAGTTGTTCACTCTTCTCAGTAGGGAGCAAACTGAATAGTGAGGTCAATATCAGTAACCCTTTTTAAAGAACTTAAGTATAATTTCTGTAATAACCTAGGATTAATGGTGACTTGATAAAATAAAAGTTATGTATTTGTGAATAATTTCAGAGTAAGACCAGGGCTTTTCCAGAGACTGAAATTTCACAGGAGCCCAGCATCATTATGGTTACCACATAATATCATAAAGAAAAGTTAGCATGAAATAGATATTTGTAGCCTACAAGGCTTTGGGGGCTGTAATGTTAAAACATCTGTTCAAAAACCTTACATTAAAAAAAAATACTCATCTTCATTAAAGATGTGATCCTTTTCAAGGAGGTATTTTGAACTTGAAGCTGCTGTTGCTAAGGGGTTGCTAAGGGAAATGAGCTACTCAGCACTAATGTGCAACTTTACTCTTCTGCTTAAAAGTAGTTAAATCATTCCCCCAGCTTCAGAGTCAGAGAAGAGAACTAAAAAGGGTCAAGTGGAGAGTTGCCTCTTTCTGACAGGTATATAGCATGCCTCTCTTGTTTTTCATGGTTTTTCTTCATCTCCCACAGGGAATGGAAGCAACTTTCTTGGGCATAAAAAGGGTGAAAAGGTAAACAAGACTGCTGTGCAGGGCAGGGCTTATAATGAATGTAGACTGTTCCTAAGGCAGAAGGAAGTACCTGACCACTGAGAGAAATGCAGCTGCTGATGAGCAACCTCAGGAAAGGGCTTTTTATAATAACCCTGCATTAAGGGTGACTTGAAAGAGAAAGTTGTTTGTTAATGAATAAAGTACCAAACAATTGTGTCCTAAGCATTTGGTTTTAAAGTTTTTCTAAAATATTTGGAACCTAGGGGCGCCTGGGTGGCGCAGTCGGTTAAGCGTCCGACTTCAGCCAGGTCACGATCTCGCGGTCCGTGAGTTCGAGCCCCGCGTCAGGCTCTGGGCTGATGGCTCAGAGCCTGGAGCCTGTTTCCGATTCTGTGTCTCCCTCTCTCTCTGCCCCTCCCCTGTTCATGCTCTGTCTCTCTCTGTCCCAAAAATAAATAAACGTTGAAAAAAAAAATTAAAATATTTGGAACCTATTATTTCTGTTCTTTTACCGAGTGCCCACTATGTTCTAGGTACTGACGTTCTTCGTGCTGGGATGATAAGGCAAACAACATGCAATTTCTACCCTGCAAGCTCACAGTAGAGTGTGAAAATAAAAAAGAACTATAATTCATTGAATACAATCTGTAATAAAATTGTTTGAAAATTGATGACATTTAGAATTATGCTCAGAGTTGAATTTTTGATAAAATTTGGAAAATATTTGGAAAGATTAATGTCTTGGGGCTTTAGTAGACAAGTCCATCTGAGGATCAGGCACTCTTTCCTCCACTACCAGAGATGGAGGAAGGACTAGCACACACACAAAATTATAGCAGGCAAAAACATGACCTTGGTAATTCTCATAGGACCAGGATTCTATCATCACCTGGTGGCAGAATACTGAAATTGCCAGCATAGGTTAGGTTTTTTGTTCTTGGGTTTGGTTTGGTTTTTTACTGTTATTGTTATAGTGTCAGCAGATATCAATGACATTACTTTGAATGTTAGTTTCTGAATATATAATAACATAGAGAATAAGACTTAAATTTCTCTAGATCTGCACTCTTCTATATAAGGTAGTATTTATAGTGAAGAGTGTGGATTGAGATTGGATATGTATAAATATGCCTCTTACTAGCCGTGTGATCTTGAGCAAATCATTTAAATTCCCTAATGTTTAGTTTCCCTATTGGAAATCTCAGAGTTATGAGATTAAATGAGATGTATAGGCAAAGTGTCTAGTGCAATGTTGGACACAGAGTAGATGTGCCGTAACTATTAATTCCTATTCTTTTTATGAAAGTACTTACTGAATAAAAGGCCTGCTCTCCCACAGTCATATCATAATGTTCCTCTTTTTATAACTTTAAAAATATGGAAGAGATTGGAATAGATTTAGAGGAAACCTCAGAGGGGGTCTAGCTACAATGAGCTGGCTGTCAATATCCCCTTCCTTCCATACTCCCCCACCTTTGTTATTATATAAAATATCTGGAATTTTCCTAGACAAATCCTATCATTCTTTAAGCCTAGTATTAGTTCCAGCTTCTCCCCTGAAGGCTTTCCTCATCAATGCAGAAGGCATCCTCACCATCAACTATCCTTCGGTATTTTATTTTGATACTATTCTTTTTATATTCCTCACACTATCAAGATTCATGCATAAATATGAATGTTTCTTTCCCAACCAAACTGTAAGCTTCTTGAAGGTGGGAATTATGACTTGTATTTCTTTTTATTCTTCACACTCAGAATTTAGCACTGAACTTTACCTATTGGACTAAGTCCTAATCTGCAGCAGACATTTTGGTTAGAACTGGGAACAGCCCATTCAGCCTTTCTTAGTTATTATTGTCTTATTATTCTCTAAATGTTTTTGAGAGTCTTTGAATTGTATCTTCCTCAGCAAGATTGAATTATCTTATAGCTAGGTACTAATTCATACAGTTTTCCTAATTTTCCATATTAATAACAAGTACCATATAGAGTGCTGCCTCTACCAAGCCTATCTGTTTTAGTCTTGGCAACAAACCTTAAGGGAAGTATTACTGTGCCCATTTTACAGGTGAGGAAACTAAGGCTTAGGCAGCCTAGCATATCTTTTTCCCTAAGATGGTGTTTAGTGCCTCCTAGTTGAATCACATGAAATAGGCCTTGGGATAGTTTTTGAGATGATGTTGAATGGAATCGTTGATCTTTATTCCTTCCTCATAATTGAGTGTTGCCTGGAGCCTGGCTCTGTCCTGTAAGGGGCTCAGGGCATCAGAGTTCATCCAACCGATGTTTGCCGAGCAGCTACTGTATGTAAGGAATTTTGCCAGATTTGGAAGAAGTAAAGAATTAGGTCTGAATCAGGTACTCATCCTACCTGCTAAAATTTTTTGCTTTCCAGCTTTAGCTCTGTCCTGTAAGGGGCTCAGGACATCAGAGTTCATCCAACCGATGTTTGCTAAGCAGCTACTGTATGTAAGGAATTTTGCCAGATTTGGAAGAAGTAGAGAATTAGGTCTGAATCAGGTACTCATCCTACCTGCTAAAATTTTTTGCTTTCCAGCTTTAATCCTTTGTCTCACTCGCTTCAGATTTATAGCCTGGTCATAATGACAGGCTAAATGAGATACATTTTGAGGACATGTTTAGTTAGAAGCACTTCACAAAGAAATCTCTTGGTCACTTTTAGATGAGAAAAAATTACATCTTTTTCTTTCTCTTCTAGTCTGTATCCTCATTCATTCAACAGATATTTATTAAGCATATTCTTCTATGAAGTGATGGAGAGGAAGTCTTACTTTTAGATAAGGAAAACACCTTTCTAGAAGAATGCTTAGATATAACCGTTGTGATTCCTATGATGTTGTGTGAAATTGTGCATATCAAGTGCCTAGTGTAGTGTTCAGTATACAATAGACTGCTGGTAAAAAACAGTTTTTATTTGTACTTTATAAGTCCTATTATTTTATTTCTTCTTCTCCTCCCTCTCCTCATCTTCCCTTCCTTCTCCTTCTCCTCCTCCTCCTTCTTCTACAATACTTTTTTACGATACTGTACATTTTTTCTTTATTTGTAGTTGCAGAATTATGAGTCCAGAATTTTTTTTGAAAAAACCCTTGTGTTGAATTATTTTCTAAACTGTATTAATCTGGTTAAACACTGAATCCTTTGATGGTATGGCTATTCCATATTTATCTGTTCAGTGGCCTTTGATTTGTAAAGATTTATATTTACATGAGGGTATTTTGTTTGTTTCTTTTTTTATTATTTTTAGTGAAGCTCATCTGAGCTGAAATGGAAAGGCCCCAAATCCTTTAATGCAGGGATCTTCAGAAATCTCTGTGTGTTTGCACATTGACCCTGTTGAGTTTTCTTAGGCTGTGATGGAGAATATAACAGTGAAAAGTCCAGACAGGGACTCCACCTAAATTAGATTTTTTTTGATAAATGTGTATTTACCTTTTTCAGAATTTTGTAAGTAAGGCAGTTTTCCTGTCCTTTAAATTTTCTTTCCCAGAAAGACATCCTAGTGCTTTAAGGGAATGGTCAAAGGCACTTTTGAAAAAGCGTACCTTAATTCTGAAAAGAAATCTTCTGCTTTCAGCTGCTTTTCTAGCATAAGGCATAGGAATGGAAAGAAAATGGGAAGATCAAGTGTGAATCAACCCAGAGGTTGGTTTACCTGCACAGGTGAACTCTAGGCAATTTAAGTGGACTAGACATCCATTTGTCACATTTTCCTACACAGGAGCATTCTTGTAGCTCTTTCCTGCAATCCATAGTAGACAAAACTACTTAGGAAAGAGAAAAGCATCATACGGTCAGGTCATATATCTCTAAGAGAACATCGACAGTGAATTAATTCCAAGACTCCATGTCAGTCTGGTGCATTTTTCTTGCCTCTATGGTATGTTTCCATTTTCCTATAAAATTTGATTTAATGTTTTTAACAGGAAAAAGAAAGACAAAACCAGTGCCACAGTTCATCAAAGAAAAATTAGGCTTTAAATTTTATCCAAAGCCCTTAAATAGAGTATACCATTGTCTGGGCATACTGATTGTATTTTCTCTAAAGGAAGAAATGCCAACAGTTTTGGGTCTATTTTTCAAGGGAAGAGGGAGAAGATAACAAGAAATAGCAAGCACTACAGGAAAATGTCAGGTCATAGTCACTGATGATGCTATTTAAATGGTGTGCCATAATCATATTAGGACAGAGCACGTGGAATTCCTGATTTCTGCATGACAGTGAAGAAGGGCCAGCAATTATGTGTGTGTGTGTGTGTGTGTGTGTGTGTGTGTGTGTGTGTCTGTTTGTTCTACCTTCCCACCCTATTTTGCTAATTCAATTGAGGTGCAAGAAGAGATAATCCAGATACCCAGAACAGGAGGAAAAAAGTCTGCAGCTGTGCTGGTAGGGACTGGTGTGAAGAGAGAGGCTCAGTTAGACTTGGAGTTTTGTGCTATTGCACGTGAATGCTCTGGAACTGCCCTAATCGACTGAAAATGAACCGGCTACGGTCATATGGAACAGGTCTGTTTAGCCACATCGCTGGGTAGCATGGCAGATGGTAGACCGTCAATGGGTGGTATTGATTGGCTGGATTTGCCTTAGGGTAACAAGACTATGGTCCTTAAAACCCCGCTTCATCTTATTTTCCTTTGTGTAACTACGTACAGTTGTGGTTTACTCTTCTCACTCCCCAAGCCCCCAATATCTCCCTTTTTCTTTTTTCAAATCAAAAGCCTTTCCTGGTAATCAAAATAGAGAGGTTACCTTGAGATAAACACTCTTTAAATTATCACCAAGGCAAGAAAACTTGGGAATATTTTATTTACTAGGCTGATTACATTTTAATGTTTGAAGAAAGTGACATTTTTTAATTAGTGTTTAAGACATATGGTGAGTGTACAAATTAGCTTATTTCATACAACCAGAATTTGATGAGAGCAACTCCTTCTCATTCCCCAGTTAAAAATTGTCACTTGAAACTTAATATATGCGAGGAGGTTAAATGGTATTAAGCGAGGCAGCCTAGACTTAAACATGAAGGAGACAGTCACTATTGTATGTGGCTAAATATTGCCTGGATGGGCTGGAAAAATACTAGTATCGACATTTGTGTTTGTAAGAGGATGTGTAAGTTCTAGGGCATTAATTTTGTCCAGCCAAGAAAACAAAATTCCAGGTATCTGTGTGTGTTGGTTTCTTTTTTAGATACGAGAGAACGTAAAATAGTGCATGCATGCTCTTTAATAATATCCTCCTTTAAATCAGGCCATATAACAATATAAGGGATGAGATTTATTTATGTCCAGGTGATTCTTTATCTTTGAACATCCACCCTCCATCACTTGGGGCTTTCAGCTTGGGACATTCTATTTATTCCTGGCAGAGGAGCAAATTAATTGGAATAGAATTGTACAAAGGAGACACCAAGTTAGCTATACATCCAAAATAACACAGGACAGAAATGTTCCACGTTGAGGTGGATCTTAGGAAAAAAGAATAGGACTGAGGAGAGATATGATTCATTTGCTCTTGTGGTCATTTATAGCTATTGGTATAATTGTATTTTTAAAAGAGATGCTTAAGATTTTGTTTCTGTTTTTTTTTTCCAGTGTCTTTATGTTTAAGCTTTTGGTTATTTCCTATCATAAAAGACCCTATCAAATAACCTCATGCTTTACTCAGAAGAAAAGTTGTACCCTTAAACTCTTTCCTCCATCTTTTATGTGATTCATCCATATGCTCACTTTTGATGGGTTTTTATCACGTGAGTCAATATTCTTCTCTTTTTGCTAAAGGAAAATATTTCCAGGGAGTTTTTGGTCCCTCCCCCACGGCCCTGCTCTGTGTTGATTGCATTTTCCTTGTTCATCCTTTGCTGAATGAAACAAAGCGTGTTTGTGTTTCATTCTTCACAGTTCTTATTAGAATTGGTGATGGTGTTTTGTTTCCCCCCTATAAGTCAGGAGAAGGAATTTTATTTGTTTATTTTGACAAGATACAGAGAGATGCGAGACACGATGCCTATCATGTCACACTGTACACCTAAAAGGCGGGGGCGGGGGTGGGGGGGAACACCACGATCCTTTAAGATGGTTCATTTGAATCTGTGCACTCTACCCACCTGGTGGTTATATAGTGAACTGTTACTTTAAAGAGTAGTTTAAACACCAGCCATGTTTGGGGCAGGCTGTTCTTGCAAAGAGAGCAGTACATATAACAGGAGTCTACTGTGTGTGAGATAAGGGGAAAATTCAGCTCACTGACTAGAGGTTTTAATGTGCGAACTCTAGGGAAATAATATATTGACTGTTCCGTGGCGCGCAAGAAAATTGAAGAACCCTTTGCAGACGGAGTGCTTTGCAAAGGATTCTATCTGTTTCTCTTAAAACAAAATCTGTGGCAAGATGTTTGAAATCAGCAGGACGCTTAATGCTGCTTTGTTAAATAATGAGGTAATATTTTGTCACTTTTTTTCTGGGCAGCATCTGTTTCCCTCCCCCCCCCCCCTTCATTTTTTTCCCCCTATGTTTATGAAGGATTCTTTTTTTCTTTTTTTTTTTTCCTCTTTTTTCTTTTTCTCTTTTTTTTTCTTCTCATGGAAGTCAAGGAATACAATTCACGCTTCCCTTTCTGTTCCTTCCTTTTGGTGCTTTTGGAGAATTTGGTTTGTCTTTTTTATTTGCAGTTTCAGCCGGCTGCTGTTTCCTAGCCCATTGTGCCACGTAAGGCTTCTCCACTGCGCGGAGTAGGTAGTTATTAACGCTGAATTGGCTTCTGGTACAGTCCATCTGGACTCTGTGTGGGAAAGCTGGCTGCCGGCGACTGATGCTGACATATCTGCAACCTTTGGGATGTGTGCATGGTGGCAAGGGGCTGACTGATATGAGATTACTTCTTTTAAGGGAAATTGTTATTAATGAGTCAAGAAACTGCTCATTTATGGTAAGAGGGATACAGCGGCACTGGCAGCCCCACAGCTCTGGGATATCATTTTTAGGTTGCCTTAGCTGCCTGAGTGAGACAAGTTTCTTTCTGTGGTGGTGGAGGATCGTGGCAGAAAAAAAAAAAAATCATGCATGACTGGGAGACTCGCCTGCCTGATTCTTGAGATAATATATTGAGAATCTGTTGCTTTACAAATGTCACACCACTGATGGAGCGGTCAGCCCCTCACTCTGAAAGATGAATGGTACTATTGGAAATGCAATAATAAGGTTGACTTTTCCCAACAATAGGATTCTGCCTTTGTCTTTAGAGAAAAGGCCTCTGAGGACATTTGTGCATTTGTTTGAGGATTCCGTTGAAAGACTTTAGAGTGGAGGTTTTTTGGAGAAGTAATCAATATACAAAGTGCATGGATTTTTTTAGCCTAGCACAACCAGCTAATTATTTATACTGTAATATACAGTTCCTGTTTCAGAAAAGTGGCCAGTACATCTTTTGATATACCTACTGTTGATTGATACCTAAGTGTGCTGAGATTAGTAAGGAAGGGAGAGAATGCTTTTAAGACATTCTGACTCTTATAACCTCCAGAGAGATACAAAGTAAAGATTTTGTTCTGGAGCGGAGCTGTTTTCATTTGTGTTTTTCAGCATTGTGTTCATGGTTTTCTTTTCACAATATTTTGATATTGATAGGATTGCATTCAGAGTTTCTGTTGTTGATTTGGGGCACCTGTACCTTCCCTGTGTCTGTATGTTGAGCTCTTTAGAACACTTAACCTATGAATTCGTCCCTAGAACACAGTTCAACAGATACTATAGTACTGTTGTGACTTGTAGGACTCTGTATATTTGCTGGAGAAATTATTTTAAAAGTTTACTTAGACCAGTATTGTTTCACCATAACTATTGTTACCATTTTAACATTTCTACTTTTCTCTTTCATGTATTTTTATTTTGAACAGCTGAATGTATCATAGAGTGTACCCAGCACATACCGTTTTGTGGTGTATCTGTATTTTTAAAAGTGTGAATATGTACATTTGTGTGTGTGTGTGTGTGTGTGTGTGTGTGTGTGTTCATGAAATAGTAGCTGGGAAAAAAACAGTTTTAATTTTTTTTTAATATAAAGGTCATTTTCTTTTCTAACAATTTTTCATGGGCCCGTCTTTTCTTGGACTTTGAAGCCCAGAGTGTAGCATGATTTTCGGCCTCTATTTCTATTCTGCCCAGTCCCATCTTGCTGTCAACTACAGCCAAAGATTTAAAATAGTGTTGAATTATTTCCTTAGTAATACTTGTTACCTCTGTGTATTCATTGAGGAACAAATTGACTAAATTGTGAATTAAATAAATAGCAGTAATTTAGCCTTTTGGATAGAAGTAAAGCAGAAACTCTTCAGGTAATCCACTTTAAAACCCAAACCAGAACAAATTACTATCCTATTGGAAGACTGGTGTCGCAGAGGTTATGACATGTGTAACATGGGCAGACAAACTGTATACATCACCACACACTTGCTAAATAGCTCTTTGCAAGTCTTTCAAGGGGCCAAAGATAAAAGACATCTTTTGAAGGAGAGAAGCAAAATCACGTGTTCAGTTAAGCAAGATGAGCCCTCTGCACCGGTTATGAAATGATGCTGTTGTCAAAAGCATGCTTTACCATTCTCTATAGCAGTAGTGAAAGCAGAGAAGATGTGTTTTAGTGGATTTTTAAAAATTCAGATCATGCCTCTATCCAAGTTGAGAAATATATTCATTTAAATAAATCATTCATCATTCTCTGTTTTGAAAAGCTCAGACAGAAGGCAGAAAGGTAGAGGCTGACAGCTTTCCCCCTCCCCCCCCCCCAGCTTTTTTTCTTTTTTTTTATTAGGAAGTAGTTTTCTGAAGCATACTTGTATGAACCCAGTTCACAGAACAAGCACAGTCTCAAACTTGCCTTCTCTTGAAACCCTGGCCATGTTAGCTGCACAAGGAGCATTACTTACTGAAAATCAGCAATATTAGGAAATAATAAAGTTAAAACGTGGATGTATTAGCACATTAAAGTGCTTTTGTTGTATCTTTAAGCCTAGAGGCAGATCATTAAATATGCATTTCGCTAGAAAGCAACTGTCCAGAAAGATAAGGTGGTTGAAAATATTCCATACTGGAAAAGCCCTCTGTCAAAGGGGTTTGATGGTGCAGCCCTCAGGACAGGGGAAAGGGAGGACACTCCCACTATTAAGGTTTGCAAGCTGCGGGTGACCTGCAGTTGTTACAGTACTTTTGAGCTGGGAGGAGAGAAAAGGTAAAAATACAAGTATGGCTGTTGTTGCTTCTGCCTGGCCTTAATTACCAGACACAAGAAGCAGTTCAGAAATCTGGTCTCTGTTGTTGTAGAGGTCACCAAATCATTAACATCGTCAATCTGGCAGTAGCTAATTTAAATAGCACCTGATGTTGCAACGCCTCCCTTCCTTTCCCCAGCCAATCAGATCCTGGCTTCGGCTGACAGATGGTCCCATAAATGGATGTAAAAAGGGGAAGCTTCGAGCCAATTTCAGCAAGGCTCTGTTCAGTTGTTCTTATCTACATCCTAGAATCGGGGGTTTCAGCTCACTGCTCCTTTTCTTTCTTTTTTTTTTCTTTCTCTCCCCCCATCCCCTCCCCCCAAATAATTGATTTACTTTACAATCATCCACACTGTGTTTTGTGGATCTTTAAATATATATAACAATAGTAGTCATTTAAAAAATACATTCTGAAACCTTTGCAAATTTTAAGAGAAGAGTCGAAGCTCTGCGAGACCCAATATTTGCCAATAAGAATGGTTATGGTAGGTATGACTAGATTTATAATCTGTTGTTTGTGTTGCTGGAGGGAAGAAAAACATCTACACCTTGACCAGTCTTATGCTTGCACAAGAGTTTAGTTCTCTGCTGCTGTTTGGTTCCTACATTTACTATCTCTTTTGTGTAGAGAGTGCCGGTAGGTCCTTTTATTGAAAAGCAGTGGGGAAATAGATTGTCATTTTTAACAGGTCATTGTCAATTTTCCCTTCAACATAAAGGAGGGGGGTGATGTAGAGGGGAGGTGGGCCGAAATAATTGCTGATTTTTTGAAAGAGATTATATTACATGAGACCATATTGGCAAAAAAAAAAAAAAAAAAAAGGGTTTTGTTCTGTGTTTTTTTGTGAGGGAGAGGGGGTTTGTCTATGTGCCTGGGTTTTGTGGGGCTGGAGGGGATGTAGCGGGGTTAGGAATCTCCATTTCCGTGCTGGAAATTTAAAGCTCGAGAGGCAGTTCCTGGATACTGAACGTTGAGATGGGCAGTTGTGTTTCGGGGGACTGCGCAGTCAAAACGGCAAAGAGAGTGATTTATTTGGGCTTCAGTAAATGCTGCATCTTGTATTTCAAAGAGTTTCCTGTCATGACCTCATAAAAAAGAGGAGGCGGCTTGTATGTGTAGCGGTGCCTGGCGTGTTGAGTTGTTGCTTCCTTCTCTGGGCAGCAGCTCTGTAAGAAGGAATGTCAGCTTTTACATAACGTTCCTTTCCGCTTTTGACACACTGTGTGAGGGTCCATCTTCTTCTGATCACAGATGGAGTGGAATGGCTTGAAGATGGTAAGTGAAAATTCAGAGGAAGGCAGCTTGGAGATTCCAGCCTTGTGTGTGTGTGTGCGTGTGTGTGTGTGTGTGTGTGTGTGTAAGGATGATGGACTGTGCATCGTAAATCACTGTGCAGATCGTGTGTGTGTCTGTGTGTGTGTTTATTAGTATTTCTCTTTTCTGAAACCCAGCATCCATCTCCAAGTGTAATGGCACTGCATGCACACAAGGCACACACACTGCCTCTTCCATCGAACACACATTTAGCCAAGCGAGGCTGGTGTCTTTTTTGACAATCACAATGTCACCGTAGCTGTTGGCTGGCGTGTCCACCGCCTCTGTGAG
The DNA here is from genome assembly GCF_018350155.1 of Leopardus geoffroyi. NCBI lineage: Eukaryota > Metazoa > Chordata > Mammalia > Carnivora > Felidae > Leopardus > Leopardus geoffroyi. Next base: position 40,004,844 of record NC_059328.1, read on the forward strand.
CTTTCAACAGAATTACATGACTGTTAAAGTTAAAGGCACATTTCTTTTTCAGTCTCCTGCTAGGAGTGATGGGGAAGGCTGGGTACGAGGGGTGGAGGAGGTGAGGTTCAGTACCAGCAGATGCAATTGTGAAGCAGGACTTTTGGATGTGGAAAGGGAAGTGGAAAACCATTCTGCCAAAGTAGTAAATCTATTTTTAGCATCATCTTTTTCGGGAAAAAAAGAAGCAGGGAAACTCCTTGAGTGCCGCTCCTGTCGCCTGATGTTGACCCTGAAGATATGGCACAAAATGGCACAATCAAATGCCACGAGTGCCCACTTTGACTTTGAATTTCACCAGCAATAGCTTTCACAGGGTTTCAAAGCCGGGTATGTGGGGAGGCTGTAAATTCATATCTATCTCACTTATTTTTTGCTAGAAAAGCCTGGGGAGGACTTTTCGCTCTGCATAGATGTTATAACAAAGCTGTGGTCTTTTTCCCATTCTTAGAGGATTGCCTTTGTCTGGCTGCTTGTTTTGATGGGTGTAAAACAAATAAGATTAGACCGAGCAGCCCAACTGAAAGCGATAGCTGGGAGGAAAACCCAATGAAAGGTTGCCGGGGAAACGAACAGAGGAAAAGCCGAGTAGGGAGCAGGTGGCTATCATGAGAACACACTGCAAACAGTGTAAAAAAGGGGGGGAGGACAGGACCTCGATTATCTTTGCTGTTCTTTGTGGCCGGCCCAACTTTAATTATTCTTTATAAATAGGTGTTAATTACATTTCTAACTCTGGTTTACAGTGATTTTTAGAAATCTATTTTTAAGCATCTGTTCTGTCTCTCCTGTTTTTTTTTTTTTTTTTTTTTTTTTTTGGTTTAAAAAATAGAGAGGGAGAGAGAAGAAGAAGAAGAGGGGGGAAGGGAGGGAAGGGAATCTTGCTTTTTTTTTCCCTCTCTCTCTCTTTACCCCTTTCCCCTGCTGTGAAATTGTACGTGCGAAAAATCGCAAGGAATCCTGTGAGGCCATTTGAAAAAAATGTAAATTATATTGAATGAAGTTGACGGAAGCATAATAGTGAACTCCCACAGCTGATAGGTTCTGCAAATGATTTCTTAGAAATTTCCAGCAAATATCCATTGGAGAAATATAGGTAGTATAGATCTACCCTAAAGCAATGATTTTGTGCTAGCTGATATCGGTGTTTTTACTAAATCAGATGTTGATACTACAATTCCAGGGAGTTCATTGTATCTTTCATTTTATATCCCGAGTAGAAATTACTTTTAAAAATAATCAATGAAAAGCTGCATTCTAGCCTCTTGCTTCGTTTACCTCTCCATACCTCCAACCACAAGGTCCATCAGGTGTACCCTTGCAACCACTGCAGTGCATTTGGTCCTGGGTCTAGTCCTGGCATAAACTGAGCGAAAAGCTGATTTTTTTTTTAGAGTCTCTGAACGTCTAGGACCCGTGCGTGCCCTGGGTGACAGGCATCTCTCCCTTTTCCTCTGAGTGTGCTTTACTAGTAGTCTCTTTTTCTCATGATGGTGGGTACCAGAAGGACTGAAAGGTATAGTGCTTAGGCAAACAGGAGGTTGCATAAAAACCATGATCTGTTCTGGTTTCTTCCAAATTAGATACACGATCAGGTAGCTAATATTAAGCCCAAAAATGAGAGATTAAAAAATACTGAAATACGTTAAAAGGTTTGGAAATGTAATTGGCTTTACTGAAAGTGCTCTTAATTTTTACTCTCTCCACTGCAAATCTCTGCACTCACCCCCACCCTCACCCCCCGCCCATTCTTTTTACCTTGCAAGACGCTTCTTTTTGTTTTGTCTTCTTATTGGGGGATTTTTTTTAATTTGTTTTGACTCTTGAAGTAAAAATAAATAAACTTATTTTTGTCATATGTCATATACTTGAACCTTTGCTCTCTGTCTTGAGCATATGTCTCTCTTAAAAATTAGAATAGGTTTTTTTTTATTATCTCTAACATATTTTTTTCTGAGGAATTTCTAGCATATTTTCCTTAGGGCAAAACCATTTCCATAGAACTAGCACTTTGTCTTGGGTTGTAAAAAAGACACGTGGTTCCACTGCTGACCTTTCTTGCTTCTTTGTCTTAAAAACATTAATGCCTACTACCTGCACAAGGAGGTGTGCCTTTATGGAAGCACTAGGCTAAGAGTGCATTTATTGAGAAATGAAAATCTGATCGGATATATTTCTGCAAAAAATACCTGACTACATCCCAGGTTTAATGGTCAGAATTTCTGTATACCTCATTGTAACATATTGGCTAAATCGTTTAATATTCAAATTTTTAAAAGGATAGAATGAAGATAGATAGGGAAGTAGCTGAGAAACTGCTTTGAGAATCATTGACTTATAAGATAATTTTGATATCCCAGAAAAAAAGCCTAACAGACAACTTGAGCACTCATTTTTGTAATCTCAGTTCCGCTCATTTCTGCCATTCATTCAAGTCGTCCTCCTGGCCAGATATAGATGAGCTTGCTTCTGTTTGATAGTTTTCCAAAGCCTTCAAACTTTTTTCTCTCCTGATAGCTCTTCCTTGGTCCTTTGAACACTCAAGGATTTTGTTGTGAGGGGAAGGCCAGATTGTTATGAGCTAGTAACGATCGAATATTTTTTTAAAGAAAGAGAAAGAAAATGAGCTACGTGTTTGCATTTTAGTTCTTAACTCAGTCTTGAAAAAGGGTCTGAGACGTGATAGACTTCAGGTATTCTAAACTTAGCATTTCTGTTGGGGATAATCTATTTGACATTTCAAATCTAGAAATCATTGCCTGAATAGTGTTTTGTGTGTGTATTCAGGGTCTCTAGAAGAATTTGTGGGTAAATCAAGGTGTTTTTCTCAAGAATTACCATGAACAATGAAAGGGTTTCCCTCAGGGCAAGTCCTTTCTTTGGTTTGATTTCTTCCCTTTGCACTTATTTCCTTATTGTGGGTGGAATCTTTTCCTATATGTAGACCAAATACTATTCCTTCCATGAGGATATACGCTGCTTCAATTAGCCCTTGGCATCTTAATGCCTTATTTTAATTTAAAAAAGAAAAAAGAAAACTGAAACAAATTGTGTGTACCACAAATAAGGAATGGCGGTCTTGATAGAGGTCATTGTATGTGAACAGAAGTACTTTGGCCTTGACAAATTTCTTCATCAGTTCCAATGATCTGTGGCCACCAGGCACTTAATTTATGTGTCTGGACACTTAATATGTACATTTGTTGGTGAGCTGGCCAGCGGATGCTAGACACATGAGTGTGCGCTGGCAAATGCTGCAATGCAGTATTTTTTCCCAATGTCATTGGGAATTTGGGGGGTATGAAGGGACATAAACATTCTCAAGCTTTTATCTTACCATCTTCCAGTAGATGGACCATGTTGCACAGAATTGGCCAATTCTCCTTTTGAAAGTGAAGTCAACCTTTTATTGCCCACTGTTCGTTCTTCCATGCGTTTGATAGATATGTGGAAATTATGTGTATGTGACAGAGGGAGACTCTGTGTGTGTATGTGTGTGTGTGTGTATCTGTGTAAGCATGTGTGTGTGTTTCTGGAATCCTGCACCTGTCTTAGGTTTTCCTTATTTGGTATTACCAAATGTGTATACATACTTGCAAGTATATGTGCATCTAAAAATGGAAAGAAAACCAAACTGGGCTGGCTTCCCATAGGAAGTGGCTTCTCCTCCTCACAGACTCCAAGAGTTTTCTTATTAGAAGAAATATAAAACTCAATCAAAAAAGATATATCCGGACCCTGCAGACTTCCATTCGTAACCAAACACCTTTCTTTAGTTGCCACTTGAGAAACTATAAATGTGCAAATCCCTAACAGTGTTTGTGAGCTAGAAGCTGCTCTTTCAATCAAGGGGTTGGGTTCAAATTAAAATGTATATGTTTGTGGAAGGAGAGTTGTTTTTTCTTTGGGAACGTTTGAACCTAATCTTTAACCATTGGTAAAAACAAGTAGGAAGTAGGGTGGCTGTGTTAGCAGTTTGTGCATTGTTTTGTGAGTTTGTGTGTATGTGTGTGCTTTAGAAACATCCTTTTATTTTTAAAATCTCAGTGTATTTTAAGGATAGAGGGCCATTATAGGTCAGTGGCTTTTTACAGGTAAAAAGAAAGGTGATCTGGGGGTGGGTGGGAATTGTCACAAGCAGTAATTGTCATAAATTACTCATCTAGAAATGGAAAGGAAAAAAAAAAGGCCGGAGGACAAGAGTGGAGAGAGGTACCAACATGTGGATCCACACTTGCCGATATAAGAGATAATGAGTGATAAATTTGAACTGGTGCAGTGCGGGATGCCCGATAATTTCTCAGAACCTTGACTTTGCAGGTTCATTACTTCCTTGCTTGCTTGTTCACACCTTTAATTATATCCAGTTTGGGATGCTAGCTAGGGGCACCAAAGATGAGCCATTTTGTTTGTTGTTTACTTCATTAAGTATTCAGGCAGTGTGCTCACAATAGCTATGGAGCATCAGTGTTAGGAATCAAGCTCTTTGGAAATGGAATTGTTACAAAAGAATAAAAAATAAGAAAGCAATCAGCCAGCTAGCTTGCTTTGGCTGTTCACTCCGCTTAATGGTAATATTTATGCTGTTCCTTGTACATTCATTAAGAAATAAATTATGCAGTGTTAGAGTCCTAATTTGCTAGTGGCTCCCCTAAACCCTGTCACTCTCTCTACCTCTTTTCTCTCTCTCCCCACGCTCCACCGCCAAGCTTTTGCCTTTTACTTGACCATTTTAGGACTGACCATTTTGCTTTGGGGAAGATTGTTATTCAGTTCCTCATTGTATTTAATACCAGAGATATTTTCCCCTCAATATGGATCTTTCTGTATAAGGATCATGAAATGCTGAACACCATAAAGGAATCTTTAAATAATTTTTTTTGAGGAAGCAGTGAAAATGTTGAAGAAATAAGGTTAATGTAATTGTTGTGCTTGGGTTTTGTTTTTTGTTTTGTTTTGTTTTTGGAAAGCCTTATTTTTAACCAAAAAAAGTAAAGTGCAAAACTAGCATATGTTATTTTTTTAAAATGGAAAAAGATTACAAGTCATAGGTATCTCTTAAATAACTTACCTTGGACTCTGGTTTGAAAAATAACATTTAAACTCAAGTTTAATTTTTAAATTGTTCATGTTAAAGCTATAAAATGTTATTCATAAACATTTTTTCTATAAGAAGTTTAGTTCTATTTTCAGGATACGAGGAAGCAGAGAAACCATCCTAGCCAAGATGGCGAATTCTGAAAAACACACTACAGGGTGGAGGTTTCCCCCTCTCTGCACTTTGTGGCATCGAATCCACTCCTGCTTGTTGTATGAATCAGTTACCTGCTGTCATCTACTGTCTTGTAGCAACTAGCCCTTGAAGTTGTTTTCCCAACTGTGTTCATAGTAGAGGTTAGCTATCATTTGTTGTTGGATGAAGATGTGTTTGTTGAGGACTTGCTATGTGTATTTCTTTGGAAGGTGGAATTCAGCTTCACCGTTTTCTTTTTCTTCTGACACTGATCAAAAAACTTCTAAGAGGCTAAGTCCCTGTGATTGGGGCTAACGTTGTGGTGAGGGATTTTAAAGTTGGATGTTACATAATGAGGTTTGTGTCAAGTTATGAGAAGAGATCTGTTTGAACATTCAAGTACACAAATGTTTTTCTTTTTGTATTTGTAAGAGCCTAGGCATGACTCCAAAAGATAGATATAAAAGGCGGGGGGGGGGGGTGGTGCCTGGGTGGCTCAGTTGCTTGAGTGGCTGACTTCTGCTCAGGTCATGATCTCGTGGTCCGTGAGTTCGAGCCCCGTGTCAGGCTCTGTGCTGGCAGCTCGGAGCCTGGAGCCTGTTTGGGATTCTTTGTCTCCCCCTCTCTCTGCTCCTCCCCTGCTTGTGCTGTGTCTCTCTCTGTCTCTCAAAAATAAATAAATGTTAAAAAAAATTTAAAAAGAAATAAAAGGTCTTCTGGACATTTTTGTCTATAAGGTTCCATATATGCAGATGTTTGCTTTCAGGAAAAGTAAAGTTTAGGCATTTGGGAGGAACTCGTCTCTCTGTCAGCTACTGTGGAGCTTGGCTAGAGCCTGTTAATTTTACAGAAATACGAATGCCTTTCTTCCAACAGAGATGACTCTTTGAGTACCTTTCCCCATGTCACCCTCCGGGGAGGACCTGAGAAGATAGTGGCCCTCTTGGCATGTACCTGTGCAAACTGTAAGTCTGCACATAGAGCAGAAATCATAGAGTAACTTTGTGACACACACTAAATACTGCATGGTGTGTGTGTGTGTGTGTGTGTGTGTGTGTGTGTGTGTGTGTGTGTGGTGGGGTATGTATAGATAGACAGCCATGACCCCCAGTGTGCTCTGGATGTGCCAATAATGGCTTCTGAAGTAGCCTGTGTTTTCCTAAGCTGCCAGTCTAAACCTTCAGAGTTTTCCTTTCTAATTTGTACATGAAAAATAATAGGCTGAATTGAACTTTTTTTTCAAGTGCCCCCTTTGAAGATGCAGCAGTAGTAAATACAGCTTTAATGATAAACTTTAGCTCTAAGTGCTATTTAAAAGTTTGTCATGGAAAGCCTGAGAACTTGCAATCTTTACTAATGAAAGTTTTATTAGGAGAGTGCTCACTTAAAATGGAGTAAACGACTAAGTCCCTGTAATGTGTGATTTTGACCAGATTTGACTCATCCTTTCTTATGTTACTTTTTGTAATGCAGCCAACCACACATCTAAAATTCTGGATATTGTACTTGTCTTCAATATTAATTATCTCTGTTGATGCACTGGGTACAGACAGTACAATTCCCACAAGTCCAGATTCTTACTGTAACACCAAAACAAAAGTGATATTTATGAATAATATTGGGAAAGTTGTCCTCATAGTAACCATTCCCCAAAGGAAGCTTTACATAAATGTGCATTTATTATTCAGGATATTAAAAGGGAATCCTTAGCTTTTACATTTTAATTTGGGCTAAAATATGTAAATTGGTTTTATTTTGGAGTTGTTCTGTTTTAGGTGGCTTTGGGGGAGGATAACTTTCTAGCTTGATTATATTTTAATCGCCTCTGTAGTAGAAAAGGTTCCAATCCTGAAATCAACCTGGTTATTGTGATTAGGACCCAGAGGGCCAGTGTGCAGATGAGGCTAAATACATATCACATCGATTTGTACACATGTAGAAAAATTAGATTTGTTTCTACTAGATACCACTGTCTCCATGTCTTTATTGGCAGGGCCAGCTCAGAAGCCACGGAGCCACAAGTCTGCCTGTGGATTTACAGGACTTTCATGGTGTGCCTGTACAAGCAACCATCTGGAAATATTGCCCTTTGTCTTAAGAAACCGGGAAGGGCAAAGGACTTTAAAGTCAGGTGGATTTGGATTAGAATCCTGACTTTCCCTATTAGTAAAAGGGTGATCTTGGATGAAGTCCTTCAGCCTCTGAGCTTCAGTTTCCTCATCTTTAAGATGCAGATGATAATGCCTGACTCACAGGGTTTTTGTGAGGATCAAATGAGACACGGTATGTGAAGGCATCAGTCATACACCTGAATACTAAAGGTGCTTAGAGGATGTTAGGTCTCCTTCAGTCTGCCCGTGCCCGATGTCCTGGGGAGAAGTGACATTGAATGATGCCCTCATAGTCTCTATCCTCTCCCCAGAACTCAAGGAAGGGGGCAGGGGTGGTGGCACAGTAATTTTTGAACACAGATAGTCCCTCAGTTCTTCCCTGGAATTAGTGTGGCTTTATTAAGTTTCTCCTAGGGTTTTGTAAGGTACATTCACGGTCTCCTTTGGAATTAGAATTAACTTGGGATTTAGTTGTTAAAAGAGAAAAAAGGTGAACATAAAATTAATTTTAGTTGGTGCTGTTCTTTTTATTATTACTATTTCATGAGTCTGTTAGGAAATTCAGAAGTCAACTGATAAAAACCAAAAAAGAAAAAGTGAAGCTCATTAGTGCAATATCATCTCTGCTGTCTAAAATATGTTATTATAACCTGTGACTTATTTGAATTTGGCCCAAACCAACTTATTTTGGAGCTATGTTTTCCCTCTTCACCACATCACCTTTTTCTTTCTGTCCTTTTTGTTTCCCCAAAAGACTGAATTTTGAAGTTCTGATTTTCAAGGAGTGGTGAAGAGGTTGAGGCAAAAAGTGGCTTAATGAGATTTTTCTAACTCGCCATCAGTTTTCTTTCTCCTGCTTGGTGAGGCAGGATGATGGATGGCTTTGGCAGTGCAAACAGTTCTAGAAGCGATTGCATTGACTGAAGAGGTGTGGGAGATGTGAGCAGAATGCTGGCCCTCAATTTATTACCTTCCCATTTGTAGGAAAGAAAGAGAAAAGAGGAAGGCCTTGATGTAACTGTTGGTCACACACACTTGGGAAAGGTAGTGGTGTCAGGACTCGTGTTAAGCTGAGCCTAACTTTGTGCCTTTTTCCCAAGGCTCTGAAAGGGGGAATAAACAGGCACATTTAATAAAATTGACAACTTGCTTTAAATTGGGACCTGTTGCTGTCACAAGTGAGGACAAAGAAATAATACAAGTAGTACCTGAAGGTGCTTGAGACTTAAACTGAAAACATAACCTTTAGAACACTATTTTAATGTCATGGATTTTGGATTCCACTTTATATGGTCATGGGAAGGATGTGAAAGGGAGTAATTTTCTTTCCTTCAATTTAATCCTTAAAATCAGGGGAAGGATTATAAATTGATCTGATCCCCCAAGCACTATTTTCCAGGACTTATGCTTTTATAAAAAAAAGACCCTTTACTGTGAAACAGACAATAGAATTTTTCTCTTTCCATGTGTATCTATTTCAAGGCTTCACCAAGTTCTTCTAAGGATTTTGTAAGCAGCCTCATATATGGTATGCAAGCTCTCTGGAAGAATTTAGTCGATTTTTACATTGTGTGTGTTCGGGCAGAAATACGCCAGTGGAAGAAAGGGGCTTGAATATGGAGAAGGGTAGAAGATGTTTCTGTACAGTTTAGCCTAGAAAAATCTCACACCTATTAATGAAGGACCAAAAAGAGATGATCAGGTGAATGATTTGAGCAGGTGACTAGACAGGGGAGGGGCAGGTGGGTATTCTTAGGATCTCTTGGCTAGCTAAATGTTTGTATTATTTAAAAATTGACCCCTATTTAAGCCAGTACTTGAGTCTCAATTCCTTCTTGCTTTACACCACTGGCTTAAGGTTATCTGCAAGAAGAAAAGACTTTTAGCTTAGAGGAGCTTTAATAAAAACTCTTAAACAGGTCTCTAGTTGGTGTATTTTGGAGACAGGGCTTGCAGTTGCTATAATCATAACAGCACTCTTCCCGAACTACCGTTGTGTCAATTTTCTAAGAACAGAGGAGCAAGTTTGTATTTCTAGAACTTGAGCTATTCCCAGCACAGTTCTGCTGTAATGGATCTGTGACTAGGGAGATCATTTCTCATATTCACTTAACATTGTATAATTTTTGCTCTATGGTGTCAGGTTGATCTCCTTAATGTAGTTGGGGCATGTGTTATTAACCCCTTTTTATAGAAAATAAAGCTTAGCTGCCTGCCTTAGGATACATGCTTAAGAATATCAGAAGTCTTAGCTCCAAAGTATTTAGGAATACATCCAGCTTAGCCAAAGTTTACTTCTCTAGGGGAAATCAAAAACAAAAACAAAACAAGTGAAGCAATTCCTTTTCTAGATCAAGTTTTTCAGTGTGGAATTAGCAAATACAATGGCATGTCTGTGCATATAAATCACATTCTAGGTGCCTTCTGGAATGTCATAGTATTTAAAACGTATTCTAATCTAGTGGGTAAGGACAGTGACAGGCAGAATGTGAAGAATGTCTCAGCAGAGAAGGTAAAATATACAGAAGAGGAGACATTCGTTGTTGTTGGAGGAAGGAGGCAGGCTTCACGGAGGAAATGTCATTTAGGTGGAACCAGGAAAGATGGATAGGCAGAGAAATTAGGGAAAGGGAGAATTCTGTGTGTAAAGAAGAATGTAAGTAAAGGCACGGAGATGGGCACTTGCTTAAGGAATAAGTAGTCTGGTGTAAATGCAGCATAGGATGTGTAAAGTTAAAGAAATAGTTAAAAGCTATCATTTAGGAAGGTTAAGGTGTTTTGACTTGGTTTTAACTTTATTTGAATCAGTAGCTCTGGAATGTGTTAGTTCAAAGGATTGTTAGTTTCCTGATTGTTTTGCAGGGAAGACTTGCCTTTATTGGGTCATGATTTCTCAGAAGTTGAAGTCACCCTAAAGATGCTTCTTAGGGGCGCCTGGGTGGCGCAGTCGGTTGAGCGTCCGACTTCAGCCAGGTCACGATCTCGCGGTCCGTGAGTTCGAGCCCCGCGTCAGGCTCTGGGCTGATGGCTCAGAGCCTGGAGCCTGTTTCCGATTCTTTGTCTCCCTCTCTCTCTGCCCCTCCCCCGTTCATGCTCTGTCTCTCTCTGTCCCAAAAATAAATAAGAAAACGTTGAAAAAAAATTTAAAAAAAAAAAGATGCTTCTTAATTAGATATTGGTCGTTCAGAGAGAATTGACATTAAAGCACTCTTCTGGTCAGAGTGTGATGTGATGATGATGATGATGATGATGATGCTCACTGGTGAAGTCACGTTGAGGCTTGCTTTTAGGCTTACAGTGCCAAAAAGCACTAGGAGGAAAAATACCAACTTTATTTCAGATTGTAAAGAAATGTGCCGTTAGAGGAGCACGCTGCATTCTCTCACCAGCAGGTACCAGTGCTCATGTCATGGGAAAATGTGTGGCCAGAGATAGGATAGTGGTAGTTTGGGAAAAAAACTTATTTCCCCCAGAATAGAATATACCCGCTTCAGACTTCCAAGTGCATGTACCAAGGCATGCTTGTCTTCCCTGGTAGTCTGTGAGCCCTAGAGGGCAGAGATCATATCAAATGCTCTCTTATTTCGATGTTGGGCACACAGTAACTACTCAATTTAAATGTTTACTGAATTGAGTTATCCTTTTTTAAAGAGCCTGAACTACAGAGTTGGAAGACTTGTGAGTCTTGGGTCTGCCATTTAGTCTACCTTAGTCCAAGTCACCTCATCTTGCTGAGAGCTTCAGTTTCTTAATATGTAAAATAGAATCCATATCTTGATGGGAGGATCAGTTAAACCATATCCTTGATACACCCTCACAGACAGAATAGCAGTATTAGTAAATTACTAGGTTTAGTTTTGCCTCCAGTTATTTTACTGGGTCTTTTGACCAGAATTTTTTAAGTAAAATAATAAATGAAATAGAAAAGAAAACATCAGTAGCTAGTGCTTAGGAAGGGTAAGTATTATCTCATGAATCTTTTGTTTCAGTTGCCTATGTTTTGAGTTGTGATGTGAAGTTGATGTGTGTTCAGTATGTTTCTTACTTTTTTTGCTTTGTTGGATTACGGTCGGTAAATTTTGAAAAACACTGTTCTGTGTTTTTTTTATTTTTTTTATTTTTTTTAATGTTTATTTATTTTTAAGAGAGACAGAGACAGAGACAGAGCGTGAGTAGGGGAGGGGCAGAGAGAGAGGGAGACACAGAATTCAAAGCAGGCTCCAGGCTCTGAGCTGTCACTACAGAGCCTGACGCAGAGCTCTAATTCATGGACCGCGAGATTGTGACCTGAGCCAAAGTCAGATACTTAACTGACTGAACCACCCAGGCCCTTGAAAATCACTGTTCTAGATGATCACGAGCTCCGCATTCTCCAAACAAACAAAATCCATCGTTTTTTTTTTTTTTTTCAGAGCTATGCAATGCAAGATCTCTAGTATCTTCCAAATTATTAAAGGAAGGATGGCATCTGATTATTTTACATTTAATGTGAAACTGTATCTTTAGTCTTCAAAAATTCATGCTATCTGCATGGTATATGCTACAGCTCTCTATTAATCAAAGTATTTATTAACTAGGAAATCTTATTCCTTGGTCATGCCACCTAGCTGAACCTTCAAAGTAATAATACTAATGATAGTAGTAAGTAGTGGAGGTGATCTAAAGGTGAGACTAGAAATAATGAGATTAGCTTTCATTTCTTGAGCTCTTACTATGAGTCAGGCACTGTGCCTTACACACCATCCCTTTTAATCCTTAGAACAACCTTAAAAGGTAAATGTTAATTTTCCTATTTTATGGATGAACTAACAGAGATTTTGAAAGGTAAATTAAGGTTACACAGGCAGTAATTGATTGGGCCAGATTTGATTTGAACTCAGGTGTGTCTGATTCTAGAGTGAAATTTAAACGTTTTATTCAGTTCCATGAAAATGTATTAAGATGCCTACTCTGTGGTAGCACTGTACTTCTTTACAAATATTGGTGGGTCAGTTGGTCCCCGCTCTTTTTTTTTTATGTTTATTTGTTTTTGAGAAAGAGAGAGAAACAGAGTGCAAGTGGGGGAGGGGCAGAGAGAGAGGGAGACACGGAATCTGAAGCAGGCTCCAGGCGCCGAACTCCTAGCTGTCAGCACAGAGTCCTACGCAGGGCTCAAACCCACAAACCACCAGATCGTGACCTGAGCCAAAGTCGGATGCGTAACTGACTGAGCCAGCCAGGAGCCCGAGTTGTTCTCTGCTCTTCAGGCTTTACTGTGCGTGAAAGTGTGTTAGATGTGATTTAATCACAGGAGGGCAGCCACAGAAACTTCTGTACCAAGTATTTAATTTTGGAAGTACTGAGAAAGGTGCTTGCCACATGGTAATTATTCCAGATTTATTGAATTGAATTGAAATTGGATTAATAGCTGGTGATTGGGAAGGGAGTGGGAGAGTATTGGAGAACCTTTGTACTCAAGAATGTCCTTGCCTGGAAAGTGGCAGATCCACCTGCCCTAAAACCAACCTATGCCCTTTGAAACTCCTAAAACTTGCAACAGGGAAAAGCCAACCGGAGTTCAAGAATTCAAATTGTGGGGGCACCTGGGTGGCTCAGGCAGTTAAGCATCTGACTATTGATTTTAGCTCAGGTCATGATCTCATGGTTGTGGGATTGAGCCCCGTGTCAAGCTCTATGTGGACAATGCTGAGCCTGCTTGGGATTCTCTCTCTCTCTCTCTCTCTCTCTCTGTCCCTTTCTCTCTCTCAAAAAGTAAATAAATGTTTTTAGAAAAAATTCAAATTATGAACTTCAAGTTTCATTCAGGCAGAGAGAACCTTCTCTATCTTAGTATGAAAAGAGAAACCATTGGCAGAAACATTTAGAGAATGAAAATAGAAGGCGGGCTTCCTTAGAATGAAAAACAATAATTATTATTGTCGTTATTGTTATTCTTTCTATACTAACCTTATATCTTGAGCAAGTCACATTACCTCTGTGAGCCTCAGTTTCCACATTTGTAAAATAATCTATACTTCTTGGGGTTGTTGTGAGGATTAAATAGATCCATTTAATAAAACCTTGCTAAGTACTTACTGTTTAGTGGTCTCTGAGGATTTAGCATAGAGACATAGCCCCTGAGTATCTGGCAAAAGTGCAATGAGAGTGGGATTCAGCCCCACCACCTGCAAAGCCCACTGCTGAAAGAATGCACCCTTGCATTCTGCTTTGGGGTGTGTATATTATTGTCATATGTGCCTCTTCTGCATCATTGGAGGTTCACGTTCATTGAGGGTAAGGTTGTCATGATATTCATCTTTTTATCTTCTACTACCCATGGGCCCCTGCTTACCCATTGGTGCAAGGTTACCTTATACAGTTGTCACTCAATGAATCTAACCCAGGTCAGCAAATATTTACCAAGTTGCTCAAGGTGCTGTGCTGGGAAAGGAGAGTAACATTTGCTGAACAGAGTTGAGTTTAAAGTGACTTCAACGTATAAAAGGGGAACAGTATCATGAGGTGGTGATAAATTCCCCTACTGCTAAAAATGCCCATGATCTATTCAGGAAGAAAATATGGCAGTGAACCTAAAAAAATAGTGTTTTCTTTCTTTTTCTTAGTGCTGTTTTGTTTGTATTTTTAAATTTTTTTTTAACATTTTTATTTATTTTTGAGAGACAGAGAGAGACAGAACATGAGCAGGGGAGGGGCAGAGAGAGAGGGAGACACAGAATCCTAAGCAGGTTCCAGGCTCCATACTGTCAGCACAGAGTCGATGCAGGGTTCGAACCCAACAACTGTGAGATCATGATCTGAGCCGAAGTCGGATGCTCAACCGACTGAGCTGCCCAGGTGCCCCCGTTTTGTTTGTATTTTGTGGGGAACGAGTGTATTTGCTACAGGCACACAGTTGAGATGTGATCTCAAAGATGGCTACATTAGAGATTTGTAGCTCAGGATCAAGCCCAGCTGCCTTCACAACACCCATGAGACCCTCTGTGGCCTGTCCCCACCCTCCTTTCCAGACTCCCATCCTGCAGCTCTCAGCCTTCCATTCATTCTCCACTGTGGAACTTCACCATGCTCTTCTGTACCTATGCTCAAACAGATCCCTTGGTGTCAGACATCCTTCTACTTTTCTTCACCTGGCTTCAAGAGACAAATAGGTGACTTCTCACCTAGGAAAGGTGACTCATGCTGGGACTCATGAGCACTGCCAGCATCCTTCTGTCATTGGTCTTCCCCAGTGCATTATCAGTTGTTGACTTTCCTGTTTCACTGCCACCTCAACAATCAGGACTGAGTTTATCTCTGTGCCTGTTTCCTAGTAAGTGCTCGGTAATGAATTGTTAACTGAATGATAGAGTTGGATGTTGGTTATATGTTCATAAAGGGGTTGCCATCAGGTGCGCCGTTATCCTCTAGCCTGTGAGAGGGAAGTTGGACCCAAAGCCCTCTGCCATGAAGACTGATTTTGACACTGCTGTTGCTCACCAACCGTAGTTCTGTAACTTTGGGTTGAAGATCTTGAGGATGCCTTATTTACGTGAAACTCCCTGACTACCATGACTCACCTTGTACTTCCTCATTAATTCTTCTTTCTTTCAGACTTTTTTATGTCCCTTGGTCTCTACCACATGGTTAACAATGATACATCACAATAATAGTGACCTTTTATAGTGTATGTGTCAGGCTTTACAAACAGAACAAACTTAGGTTATGTCATTGAACCTTATAACTCTAGGAAGCAGGTATTTTTTTTCTTTTAAAAAATTTTTTATTATTTTATTTTAGAGAGAGAGCATGCATGCTAGAGAGAGGGGCAGAGAGAGACAGAGAGAGAGAGAGAAAATCTCAAACAGGGCTCATCCCACAAGCCTGGGATCATGACCTGAGCTGAAATCAAGAGTCCATCACTTAACTGACTAAGCCATCCAGGTGCTCCTGAAGCAGGTATTTTTATTCCCATTTTTAAGAAAGCGTACCACATAGTTTATGTAACTTCTACAAGGTTACATGTCTAAGAAGTATCAGACTGGGAATTACAAGCCTAGTCTGTTTGATTCCAGAGCCCATGTTCTATCTCCTATTTTATATTATTCACTTCTTAAAAGGAAGGGACTGATGATAGACATTTAGCCTAGTGGTTATTAATAGAGACTTTCAGTGAAGATTGCCAGAGTTCATATCCTGGCTTTACCAATTATGACTTTGAGCAAATCACTAATCCCGCCCCCCACCCCCCAATGCTTTAGTTTCTTCATCTGTAAACTAGGGTTATTTTGAGGATTTGATGGACCAATGTACTTTAAGAACTTAAAACAATAAAAATAAAGAATGTAAAACAGTGCTTAGCATATAAAGTGCTAATGATAAGCATCATTATTATTGTCATGTGAAATTAATTTGGGTCCTATTCAAATATTTGTTGGATGCCTGCTATATGCCAGACACTGTTCAAGGTACTAGAGATACATCAGTAACTAAGACAAGTCCTTGCCCTCATGGGGCTTTCATTTTAGAGGGGGAAGACAGGCAACAGAATAAATAAGTAAGTAGAATTAGTAGATAGATTGTGTGATGTTTTATAATTCCATGTGATGAAATGCTATTTAAAACATACAATGAGGGGCGCCTGGGTGACTCAGTCTTGAGCATCTGACTCTTTTTTTTTTTTTCAACGTTTATTTTTGGGACAGAGAGAGACAGAGCATGAACGGGGGAGGGGCAGAGAGAGAGGGAGACACAGAATCGGAAACAGGCTCCAGGCTCTGAGCCATCAGCCCAGAGCCCGACGCGGGGCTTGAACTCACGGACCGCGAGATCGTGACCTGGCTGAAGTCGGACACTTAACCGACTGCGCCACCCAGGCGCCCCGAGCATCTGACTCTTGAATTCGTCTCAGGTCATGATCCCAGGACCATGGGATTGAGCCCCACATCAGGCTCTGTCATAAGCATAGAGCCTGCTTAAAATTCTCTCTCTCTCTCTCTCTCTCTCTGTCTCTCTCTCTCTCTCTCTCTCACTCTCTTTCTCACTCTCTGCCCCTCTCCTCTGCTGTGCACACATGTTGTCTCTAATATAATAAGTTAAAAAATACAGTCAGATAATGGGTTGGAGAGTGGCACTAATGAGTATTTGTTTGTGAACATGTAATGAGGCCACAACAGTTCATCCAGTGTCTTGCTTCTGCTTGGTAAGCTGGAGCAGTCATTGTCCTGTTCTGACTAGCTGCTGACTCTTGGGGTGACAGGCATACCCTACCTGCATTCAGTTTGGGGTGGTCATCCCTGGAGTAGCAGGAAATTAAAAGATTGGTTTGAGGTTTCTGGGCCTCAGGAAAACCCAACATAGAGAACTCATAAAAAGACCAGAGGTCTTCAGTCTGTGAAGGAGAAGCTCCACTCTATTTCCCTATAGTTGAGACTATGAAATGGGATAAAAATCCCAAGAAGGTCAGAAAGAAGGTTAGGTCAATCATTCAAAAAGTTCAATAATCATTGTCATTATCATAAGATTCTTCATTTCCATAAAAGTAATCTAGTGGTTAAGAGGATAGGCTTTGGAGTCAGAGAAATTGAGGATTTTTTTTTCCTTTCCCACTTAACTGTGGGGGGGTCTTGGTAAGGCCACTAATTTGTTCTAGCCTCAGTTTCATTGTCTATAAAATACAGTTAATAATACCTACTTCAAAGACTGGTTTATTTTTTTATTTTTAAAGTTTAATTACTTATTTTGAGAGAGAGAGAGAGTGAGTGCATGCAAGTGGACGAGGGGCAGAGAGAGAGGAAGAGAGAAAATCCCAGGCAGACTCTGCCCTGTCAGTGCAGAACCTGACTTGGTGCTCGATCTCACAATCTGTGAGGTTATGACCTGAGCCGAAATCAAGATTCAGACACTCAACCAACTGAGCCACCCAGGCACCCCTCAAAGATTTGTTCAAAGGATTATTAGCATATGTAAAGAGCCTGGTTCAGGTCCTGGCACACAGTAGGCATTTAATAAAGGAACATTTTAAAAAATAGTTCAATCCACCTAGGGTGCTATGGTGTGTATTTTAGATATTAGTCACTTTTTGCAGGGCTCATAGGGAGAGATTTAGACTAAAATATGCAAGCTACTTCCCATTGCATAACCTTCAAAGAGGAGAACAGATAACCTCAAAACTGAGGATATATCATCCAAGAAAGGCTCGTGGATGCCAGCAGAAGATAAAAAGAGCTTGGTAAAAGAGCTCTGGAGCGTGAGATCCTGAGTTCAGTTCTTGAGTCTGCTGTCAAGTTTTTAAGTTGAAATGCTTACTTTTGAATATGTATTTTCATAGGTCAAAAGTATTCAGGCCAAGACTGCTGCATTAACTGGAATTGTAAATAAACCTACATGATGAAAGCAACCAGAAAGTATTAGTTTTAAAATATAGATATGTATATTTTATGTATTTTTATCTCCTCTCTCCATTGTGTATACTATTGCATAAAATTAGATTAAAATCTTAAGATTAAAAAAGGAGAGATACCGTTTATTCTGTTGCCAAAGCTCTTTTGTTTTCATTTGCAATGTGTAGATTTAAATTACTTAAAAAAAAAAAAAGCAAAATTCTGCATCAAACACCCTTAAGAGTAGAAGAATAACTGAACATTTGGCAGTGCACCTTTTGTGCAGAGCTCTGGGTGAAGCCCTAAATATTTTCCTCTTCTTGTGTTTAGTGGCATGTTACGATTGTGAGTCTCCCAAAAATGTATTTGCCCCCCCTTAGCCACTAGTTCACATTTGTTTTGATCTTCATGCCTGTACTCATCTAAAATAAACAGCGCAGGAAGAGTGAAGAAAAGGCTTAAGGAAAGGATTTAAAAATATAGAACCACAAGTTTCTCTTATGGTTTTCTCAGCACACTGCAGAGCCTGGTGGGTTGGGAAAAAAGGAAGTCTCGTGCAATGTTCCCGTGTTCTCTCCCTCTAAACCCTCCTGGCACCCTGCACCTGCCGCTGATCACTGATTCATTCAGCAGGCTTTGGTCAGATTCTTCCTGTGTACTCCATGCCTGGAGCAAGAAGTCAACTAAAATGCAGGCCCTGTTCTCCAGGAGCTCCCAGTCAGTGGGGAGACAGGCAGGTAGACTGTGACCGAATGTGGAGTGTGAATGCCACAGCAAAGCAAAGAGAGGAGGTGCCAAGGCCATCTGGGTCAGGAAGTCAGACTTCAACTGAACTTTGCAACATGGCCCAGTTATTTAGATGGTGGTAGGAGAAGAATTTTAGTGGGAGGAGAGGAAGCACACGTGTAAAGACATGGAAAAGACATACATACCACAGAAGGCAGACTATGGTACCTGCCTTGTTGCATTTTGGAATTTTGTCTGTTCACAGATCTGTCCATTAACCACTGCCATCCCCCACCCCTTACAAGACTAAATTCCTCAATGGCAGGGATCAAATGCCATGGAACTCAGTCATCTAATCGTAATAATACATTTAATCTTTGCCACATTCCTATAAACACTGTCAACACTGAGAAAACTTAAGACACAGAATTGTTAAGTAACATGCCCAAAATCACACAGCTGAACTTAGGCATTCAGGCTCTGGTGCCTGTGTTCCTAACCATTAGATAGATAGATATTGGATAAGTGTTTAAATTGATTTGAATTGAATGGAAGTAGAAGTAATTATATGATGGTTTATTCAATCGTTTGTTTTTTTTAAAAAATAACACGCAAGTCATTAGCTTTGATAGTTGTTACAGCAAAGTATTGACTCTATTGGCTTTGGCTTCTGCCTGTGTGACTTGTAGCAACTCTCCTAGGTGCAAGTGTTTTGTGGGACTCTTAACCTGTAGCCCTTAGCCAGATTTAGACCCAAAGTGAAAATAAAATATGAGTTTAGGCCTGAAACAGAGGCAGTCTGAGTTGGAATGAATGAATGGTAAAGGAAAAGAGGCTATGAAGATGGCCTTCCCCAGAAAATAGCCTTAAAAATATAGTCTTTGGGGACAGTTTGAAAGAAGTCGAGGAAGACAAGTGTGATTAGTGCAATATAGATTTAAAAGATAAAGGTGCTCTTATTTTTTTAAATGTTTTTAGTTATTTTTTCGAGTTAGCACAAGAGAGGGAGGGGCAGAGAGAGGGGGACAGAGGATCTGAAGTGGGCTGTGGGCTGACAGCAGCAAGCCCGATGTGGGGCTTGAACTCACGAACCATGAGATCATGACCTGAGCCAAAGTCAGATGCTCAACCCACTAAGCCACTCAGGTGCCCCAAAAGTGCTGTTATTTTTAAATTGATTTTGAAGAGCTGAGAAAGATACAAGAGAGGTTTATGATGAGAGAGGAATGGTGGGGAACAGAGCAAGGAAAGCAGATTTAGCTATGGAGAGCAGGTGAGCACCTGGAGAGCCGCCTGTTTATTCATTTATTCTGCCAACAAAACCTGGAGCTCTGCACTGGTCCCTGGGGTTACAAATGAATCAAACACAGCCCCTGTCCTCAAGGAGCTCGCAGTCCAGCGATAAAGACAGGAAGATGGAGAGTCTCGAGGCTGTGTGGTAAATGTCCATGACGGAAGCATGTGCAAAGGATAGAGGTGGGAGCTGGGGAAAGATGGGGTGTTGGGGAAGGTCTGTTAGGCCTGGTGGTGGGAGAGGACAGCTTTCCAGCAGGAGTGCCTGCGCAGAGTGTGGCACGGGAGAGACCACAGCATGTTCTAGTTTGTCCTTGCAGGCTGGAGAAAATGTTGCTGGGAGGGTGATTTCCAGGGTTTATGGAGGTTGTGGTGGGAAAGGAGGAAGATGAGAGTCAGTGACAGGAATACCCGGGGTCAGATCCCAGCTCTGTACCTTGGGAACCAGGGCTAGTCACTCTGCTTTCTGTTTGCTGCTTAGCCCCTGGTTTGCTCACCTGTAAAATACAAATGATAGGGGAGGGGGGCAAAGCCCACTCATCTCTCAGGGTCTTCATGAAGATGAAATGGGGTGCTGGGTGTGAATGTGCTTATAAAATCCCCTGAGTCTAACATGTGGTTTAAAGAATTCTTTCCAGTGACTTTGTAAGGCTTCATTCCATTTCTGCAGGAAGATAACACTTTCTGTGTTATCTCTGCACTTCCCACCACACCTTTCCAACAGTGCCCTGTAAAATTCTCCTGAAGTGCATGTGGTCAACGTAGCTGCTCCTTGGGGTCCACAGGAAGGAAGGAGCAGTCCAAGTGGAGGGTGCACCAAGGACAGACAACCTCTATGCTTCCACCCTGAGCAGGTCCATGTGGAAAGTCAGAAGTGCCCTCTGCTATCCTTCCACAGAGAGCACTGTGGCAATTTCCTGAAATTTCCCATGAAAACAAGAGGGTTTTCCTCTTGGGAAATCAGAAACCTGAGTGACTGCACTTACTACATTTGCAGTATCTAACTTTAAGCCACTCACAGTAGAGGGTGTTTTAAAAAGGCAAAGTGTACCAGAAATTATGTTTGTAAGTGTTAAAAATGGTGATTTCATTACTCACTTTTTAAAGTTCACTTAATCCCTTTCCCTTTGCTCTGTATGTTCCTGACTGGTATTATTGTGAGAATTTATTAGTTAATGTTTGTGAAACATTTTGAAGATGAAGGAAATAGCTATTGACATAGGTGATGAGTACTAACATTTTTAAGTATTTTTTTCCATTTCAGAAATTAAATTCCAAGGATAAATGTTACCAGCTCTAGTCAACTTTACTGCCTCATTTTAATGGGGATATGTTTTTAGAATGTTACAATTTTGACAAGGGGAATGAACATGTATTGTGTCCTTACTGTGTGCCAAGTTCTGAGCCAGATGCCTTAAATTTGTTATTTTTCATCTTCACAACCACCCTTCAAGGCAGATAGAATTATGTGTATTTTTCAGATGAGTAAATTTAAATTGCAATTCAGAGTCTTAAGTGTCTAAACCACGGTCAAGGCTGGAGCCAGTTTTCAAATACAAACTCCAAACTTCATGCTCTTGCCTGTACACCATGTGGAATTTTGAACTAAGATTTTCCTCTAGCATCCATTTATTTGACAGTTTTAATGACTAATGGTAGATATATAGCCCAGTAGGTTTTTAATTGGATTCGATCATTTACTTTCTCCCAAGACCATTGGGGTTGCATTTTATGGTGATAGGAGCTCTTTCCTCTGACTTAGAGGTTTCAGAAGGGGCAGAGTTTGGTTTCACACTTGAGTTCAAGTTGTGGTTCTGGCAGAGTGAGAGCAGATACTGCCTCAGGCCTCACTTCTCCTTCATCCTATGTAGAGTGACTTCACTTCTTCAAGCCTTGGTTTCCCCAACTGTAAGTAGGGGGAACGACAGTTACCTACTTTGCACAGTTGTGGGAGAATTAAGTGAAGTAACCTACCTGACTACATCTATCACTGTTTATTATGCGCTGTTGGTAGTATTAGAAGTTCATGGTAATTGCTTGCCTAAACATTTTCCTGTGTAACCCAAAGCACTTTTTAATCAGTGTTATCACAGGATCTCCATTTATTGGGCCTTTGCTATATTCCAGGCAGGGACTTTGCTGGGCACTTTGTATATACTTCTCCATTACCACATTTATGACATTATAGAGTAATTACTTATTTACTGATTTATTTATTTCCTTGCAGGCAGGAAACCCCTTTCTCTCCTGTATCTCAGGCATTTATCATAATGGCTTCTGGCCCATTGAAGGAACTCATTGACGTTAAAGAAGTTAGCTTGACTTTTGTTCCTTTGTGCTGCCTTTCCTCTTCTTTTAAGAACTAACTTCAGTTGTGGGGAAGAGCTGTTCAAATGAAGTTCAATATTGTCATTATTAAATTGTGACTTGCTGGGGCGCCTGGGTGGCTCAGTTGGTTAAGCGTCCCAGCTTCGGCTAAGGTCATCTCACTGTTCGTGAGTTCCAGCCGCACATCGGGCTCTGTGCTGACAACTCAGAACCTGGAGCCTGCTTCGGATTCTGTGTCCCTCTCTCTTTGCCCTCCTCGACTTGCACTCTGTCTCTCTCTCTCTCTCAAAAATAAGTAAACATTAAAAAAAATTTTTTAAACTTTTGACTTGCTTTAAAGTATGCCTATAATTAAAAAAAATTTAGTTTGCCCTAAAATTTGTTAACTTGACAACAGCTGACTCTGAATATTGTTAGCCTTTCATTGTTTTTTTTTTTTAAGATAAATTTCTGGGATAAAAAGAATATATCAAGAATTGGAGCAGTTTGCCAAGCAAATTTACTTTGTGATTTCAAAAGACATGGTTACCTGACTCAAAGATGTAAACTCTTCAATACCTTAGTGTATATACATGTATCCAAATTATTCTTAGGGACTTATTAAATTAGTTCTACAAGGGTCTTATCTGAGAATTATATATAATGCAGTTTAAATTTTAGTATAAAGGTAACAATTTTGAAACTTTATCCTGTGTTTTAAAAAGTCTTACCATTTCTGAATTTTTAAAATGCCAGTTTGACTTTTGTCCAATTATATGAATTAGTGAGATTTCAGAAGCATATTTTGAAAGACAAAAGATGATTTGTGAAGATAAAAATATTAACTTGTTCGTTATTCAAATCCAAAATTCTCTGTTGTTATAAGGCAACATCATAAAAATATGTAAAAATACATCTATTTTTCTTTTTTAAAAAAATAGAACAATGAGGAAATTGAGGTGAAGGAAAATTAAGAGAATAAAAAAAAAAAAAACAAGATAAATTCAGAGGTTAAGTTTGTGTTGAAAAAGAATCAAGGGGCCCCTGAGTGGCTCAGTCAGTTAAGCAGCCGACTTCAACTCAGGTCATGATCTCATGGTTCATGAGTTCAAGCCAGGCGTCAGGGTCTCTGCTGTCAGCACAGAGCCCGCTTTAGATCCTCTGTCTCTCTCTCTTTCTGCCCCTTGCTCTCTCTCTCAAAAATAAAACAAACATTAAAAACAAGAATCAAAAGTTTGCAGGGAGATTCTGTGTTCTTTCCTTAAACACAGAGGGCTACAAATTTGCCCCTCATTTTTCTAGCAGTATTACAAAGAGGAGACACAATGAATTACAAGATGCAGAGTCCATAAAACTAAAGGAAACCAATCATACAGAGGACAAAGAGTGTTAGTGGTTCATTGTCATAATAAAGTATTTGTCTTAAAGTAGACAAACATTCTGATAACGTGGTATTTGT
Source organism: Leopardus geoffroyi (assembly GCF_018350155.1). Taxonomy (NCBI): domain Eukaryota; kingdom Metazoa; phylum Chordata; class Mammalia; order Carnivora; family Felidae; genus Leopardus; species Leopardus geoffroyi. Next base: position 40,028,370 of record NC_059328.1, read on the forward strand.
GATTTTTTTTTCCTCTCCACTTTGCTTTTTGTTCGTGAGATTTTTAATACATATGTATTAGGAAGATCTCTGTATGCAGGAAAGAGAGAGAGAGAAGCTTAAAAAGCATGGCATGGAATGCTGCTTGACAGTGTCATACATTCACAAGATGTCCTTGAAGATGGAGCACAGAACAGAGATCAGGGAAATTTTGGCAGCTGCAGTTGGGAAAATAAATGGCTGTTTTGTGATTGGGCAGATCCTAAAAGCAGGCTCCTGCTCAGACCATGTAATTAAGAAAAGTGGGAGCTTTTTGTCCAAGTGCAGAATGTTCATAATATCAGAGTTTGTCAGCAGGAGCTTTTAGAACGGATCAGTACTTTTCACTCCCCGATCCAGGGAATGGTTTTCTTATAAATCATCTTCTCTCCTTGCTGTCCTCCTGAAGGTTGCTGCCAGGCGATAAGGCAGACTTAGATTGTAACCTTGCTAATACACAGTGATTTAGGTGAAGGAGAGACTGAATCACAGGCCGTTTCAAGAAATGCGATTTTTATTCATTTGGGCTTCTATGTGTCCTCTAATGTAGGAGCAGAGTGTGGCCAAGGAGAGATCCCGCAGGACAGCTCTGGGAAGGAGATGGAATAATTTTTAATACTGTGACTCCAAACTGGTTTGAAGGATTTGACATTTTCTTTCATTTTTAAAAATAACTTCCTTTCAGATTATAAAAGTGCTGTATTTTCATTGTAAGACAAAAACTTGGAAAATAAAGATAGAGACGAGTGTAACAGTCACCTATAATCCCACCCTTTATTGTTAGTATTTTTACTTTTCCCTCCTACATTGTACATGTTTATGTAATCAAGATAATCAATTTTTATTTCACTTTTTTCTACATTTATCATACATGTTTTCTTCTGTTATAAAACCCATTATAAACATAATTTTAACAGCTGCAGAATACTGTGTCATAAAACTATACAGTAACTTACTTAGTCATTCTCTCTTGTTGGGCCCTTAGGTTGTTTCTATTTTTTCACTCTTCTAAGATACACTTTTCATAATATACTTTATCTTGCATACTTTTGGTCTTTAGAATTTTACAATGCTTTTCTGAGCTTCAGAATGGATCCTTGGGTCCAAGAATATGAACATAAGGTTCAGAAAGATTGTGCCAGTTTACATTTCCACCAATGTGAATGAGACTATTTCACTGCACCTTAAAGCTTGACAGTTGCAAACCTTGAATTTCTATGTTCTATGTGAACAAGCTGTCCACAAATAATTCAGAGATACACTTCTCCCAGCCTAGGTCTGCATTCTTAGGAACGCTGTTAGGCTAGAGTCCCATTTTACTCACACCCATCTGCCTTCCCAGGGGGTGCCCAGGATGAATGGTAGTCCCAAATAACTCTCTGAGGTAGTGTGAGGAAAAAAGTTCCCCTATCAGGTCAAAAAGTCTTTTTTTCTAATGAATCCTTCTTACTAAAAAAAAGAAGAAAAAAAGGAGAGAGAAGGAAGGGAAGAAAGAAAGAAATTCAGAAGAGGAAGAAATTAAAAATAAAATTTCAAATGTGATAAAGTAATTTTCAAATTTAAAACTGCCCTATCAGGATGACGTTCAAGATTTTTTCAGTAATGAACATGTAGATATAACATGAGGCTGTGTGAATTGTCCACAGGTCTAATTTACCATGGCCACTTACACATACACTGAGGTGCTGAGAACTGTTTATTTCACTTAGTATCTTTAACTTCAGTATGCCCCCAAATAATCTTTTCTCCTTTGAATTGCACAATTGGAAGAACCATTGGCATTATTACAATTCTTAACAAAGAGAAGGCTGCCCTGTATAGAATTTTGTAGATACTGACTCCCTCTACTTCCCTTCACTATCCTCCCCATTCCCACCCAGGTTTGTTAAGAAAACAAATACAAATTTTCACAATAAAAAAAAAAAAACATTTTATTGGTATTTCTGAAGAATTTAATCTGAGTGTGCATTAACACAAATGCGGAGGAGTGACCCCATGCTGCAGATCATGATACAGATGCAGAATAACACATTGCTTCGTTCAGCTGAATCCCGGTGAGTTTGCTTACACTCTGAGCCACCAGCCAGGCACTTTATAAGTATACAATATTTATGCCACTGGCTATTGATTATGCATTTAATCAGAAGATAAGCTTAACTTGGGGTGCCTGGGTGGTCCAGTCAGTTAAGAGTCTGACTCTTGGTGGGCTCAGGTCATGATCTCATGGTTGGTTTATGAGTTCAAGCCCCAAATAGGGCTCCAGTGGACAGTGTGGAGCCTGCTTGGGATTCTGCCTCTCTTCCTCCCTGCCCCTCCCCCACTCGCGCAGGCACACGAGCACATGCACAGTCAGGCTCTCTTTGTTTCTCTCAAAATAAATAAATAAACTTAAAAAAAAGAAGCTCAACTTGATAATTCTGGAAGCAATTTTACAAATTTATCCATTGATGTTCTTTGTATGAAGATGACGTGTCTACCATCACAACTGGTTCCTGCCCCAACAGGTACCCATAGCTAATTATGAGGCATTTTGGTTATTTTGTCCACATTAAATATTCAGAGTTTAGAAGCTTAAGGGGTAGAATGGGAAAGGGATTGTTTTCCAATTGATTTTTTTAAGTTTTTTTTGAAGTTTTTTTTTAGTGTTTGTTTATTTTTAAGAGAGGGAGAGAGAGAAAATGAGAAGGGGGGAGGGGCAGAGAGAGAAGGAGACACAGAATCTGAAGCAGGCTCCAGGCTCTGAGCTGTCAGCACAGAGCCTGACCCGGGGCTTGAGCTCACAAACTGTGAGATCATAACCTGAGCTGACATCAGACGCTTAACCGACTGAGCCACCCAGGTGCCCCTCCTGTTGATTTTTTTATTAGATCTAATATTTTTGCAGAAAGCCTGAGAGCTTGGCCATGAAATTGTATTTATATTGAAATGAAAACATTTGTGCTTTTCAAATATGTCTTTAACAAAGAAGGCTTATTGAAAGTTTGAGATGATCTTTATTTTGGAAAAGAGCACTGAATTGGGGGTTCAAGGAGTGGTGACAGAAAGGTTTCCTCATCTTTATAATGAACTGGATGGCCGGGTCATCCCTTGGCTCTGGAAGGTTTGCTGTAACAGTCTGCTAAAACCAAGTACCCCGGGGTTTTACTAGGACTGCCCCAGGACAGGCATACCAGGAAATCATTTTAGGCCCAAACTAAAGCCCTAAAGAAACACTGTAAGATATAAAGGAGGCCAGTATTTATTTAGGAGGAGAAATGTGTGTGCTGTATCTGGGGAGGAAGATTAAAAACTTGGATTTCTGTGAATTTGAGAATAATGCCTAAGAGAAATTAAATTTTGATTATGCTTTTCATATCCACGCTGGCCCTGCTATTTTAAGTATTAATGCCTCTTGTTCTCTCCAGCGACTGCTGAGTTTTTAAAAACCCTGACTACCCCCACTGAGAATACTTTTGGCATGCCTAGTATTCCTCTCCAGTGAAGAAGATGCTGTTTCAAAGGAGTAATGCCTTAAGCTTACCTCCTTGTTACAAATAGTCATTTGTTTAGGACGTAAGCATTTAGACTGGAAACAGGACTGTCAGTACAGTATCAGAACTTGTCCGTGTATATCTCATGTATGTGCTTTTTTGGGAAGGAGGGAGAGTCATTAGAGAAACTCTGGAGGCAATTGCTTAAAGAAAGGGGTATATACAACTGGTTTTAGTTAATTATTTGTTTATCTGCCCTCCCTTTCCATCCTCCTAACTTGAACACTCTAAAGGCAGGGACCAAATTAGTTTTGTTTTCTGTATTCCTAGAACAATGCCTTGGTCTATAATAGCATTCAATAAACTTGTGTTGACTTGAACACACTTGTTTTAAGGATATGCTGAGAATTTATTACCACATAACTTCCTAGAGTAAATAGGTCTTTCAGGTTATTTGTGCATCTACCCAAAGGTACTATTAAACTGTCAGCATGTTTTCCCCAGTTGGAATTAAATATTTTTTCTAGAGTTTTCTAGTTACCTTCCAGCAGAATTAGGGAAACTTGGTACAAATGTTTTTGAGGGACATGAGTGCAGTCTTCAGCCAGATTCTTCTGCTCCACGGGTCTTTTGTGAGTCATCGCTTGTAATTTGGTGGGGGGCGCGGGGGTGCGGGGTGAGTATATTCCCAAGTTCCCTTTTCTTAGAGTGATCAGATCATCAATCTCAGCCCCTGCTCTTGGAACCCATTAATAACATGTGTCTCCCTCCCAGTTGAATCATAACCAGGAAAGCATTGCATTTAGAAAAAAATATTAATCTGAAGGGACTTGAGTGAATTAAAGCCTCTTGAAGAGAAGGAGGGGAGAGTGTGGATTTTATGAGCTGATGGATAAAACTTTTAAAAAATATGAAATTGGGGGTTGTAAGGACATTTTTAGTATCTTTAAAGGAGCAAGAAGAGAAGTGAGGAATTATTCCTAAAAATAATATCTGTCTTCAGGAACACAGAGCCTGCTGTGTAATTTTCTAACTTTGGGGATTTGTTTTTCAGGCTTTTGAAAGGCGGGTGAGATGCAGTAGTCTGGGCTGCACCACCAGAGTCTAACATACTGCGTGTCAGGATTTTATAAGGGTTAAGTGGGAAATGCCTACAAAGAGAATTAGGACTTTTATTTTTGCTCTCATGAATAATTTAAATCTATTTCTTTAATGGTTCGATTCAGTGACTGCCCTTGGTAAACATTATTCCTCATGCTCTCGGGAGCGCTTGTTCTATTACATAAGGGTTAGCCTTTATACATAAATTTTCAAAAGTCCTTCCAACATGGTAAAAGAAAACACCTTTCAATACTCATTAAAATATTGAATAAAATACGTGTGTGCGTGTGTCTCAGATGTACACACCTGAGACATGTTTGCAATCAGTACACTCCATCTTTCTAGTTTCTGGGAATGCTGACATTTAGAGGGCATTAAAAGTAAAGGGGAGAGTATTTGGAAAAGAAGCACCGTATTCCTGTGACCTTCTTAGTTTCTTTTCTCTTGGTCTTTTTGCCCAGATTGAGCCTTGAGGCCACCCCTCCTCCGGAAAACCAGAAGTTGAGAACTGCCGTGATAGGAGTACAAGGGCCCTGCACTGGGCTCTTGGATGACGAATGTCAGTCTTGCGTTTTACCATAGCACAGGTTCCTGTAACATAAAGTCGTAACCCTTTATGTGTCTCATGAAGTAAATCCTGAGAGTGTAAAGTGGGTTAAGATATGTAAATGCAAGACCAAGCAGTTTATTGTGGGACTGCATTTTTATGGAAAATATTGGAGTAAGGCCACAGTATGGCAGACAGGATTGGTGAGGGGGCTGCGGTAGGGCCTCCAAGGTGGCTCTCTGGTGCCCGGGACAATAACTGTCCTTAGTTGTGAAGAGGAGGACCAGCCCTATAACTCTAGTCTTTCCCCAGATTTGAGCAGATGAAAGCCTTGTGAAGAGTGAAGGACAGAAGGAACTGTGAGGAGTCCATGAGCTGATGGAAGAAATATTAAAGGAGACTTTAAGTACATTTTTAGAATTTTACAATAGTCCGGTTTAATATACTTAAAGGACCTTCTGGCCGTAAGACATGCTTGCTCTCTCCTCTGACATGTAGACCCTTTGGCAATAAATATTTGTTTGGTTAATGAATTCATGAATTCTGAGAACAAGAAATTACATGAAAAGAAAGATTTGGGAAGGAAGGGAAGTTTTTGCACTTTGATTGTATTGCTATTCTTAGAATCAGCTGGAGGATTTCAATCTGGAGACAAAGGATTGCCTTTAGTGTACGTAAAATGGTGTGTGTGTGTGTGTGTGTGTACATTTTTCTGGGGAGAATGGAAAAAGGCATTCAACAGGCTCTCAAGGGGGCTCATGTCAGCCAAAGATTCAGCCCTCCTGCTTGAACAAATGCCTCTTACAATCTGTATATGACATAATATCTAAATGTATGCCTGGCATATAGTGGGTACTCAGTAAGTGTTCTGCCCTCTTTTGTTATATTTAAGAATGAGATGACATTAATACCTTTTTGGCTTGTACTTTACAGTGTTGTTTGAGGGATCTAGTGAACTACTGAATGTGCAAGGACTTTCGTTCATTCAATAGTCCTTTATCCAGAACTTAGAATCATCAGGCGCTGTTCTACATGCAGGAGATGCTACAATAAACAAAACAGATGTGTCCTCTGAGCTATGGAGCTCAGGTCACCATTCTTTGTAAACTGTAAAGTGCTATACTCAATAAAGTATGGAGGTAGACATGTCTCTACACCTCTGTTCAAGGGCATTTTTATGATATGGCCACCTTACTCCCTCTTCCCAGAAAAGGAGAAATAAACCCTCATCTAAATGTCCATGTCTGCATTGTCACAAGAGTACACAAGTGAGGTAGTCTGTAGACCTGGGCTTAAGTCCCATTTCCTGCTCTAACTAGCAGTATCACCCAGGGCAAGAAATTTCCCCTTTCTGGTCCTAGGTTTCCTCATTGTTAACATTATGGGGTTGGGTTTTGTGGTCCTTAGTGTTCTCTGGTATCTGTCATGCATCTCCATCAGGAACTCAATGAGGGCTATCTCTTTGTCTTTGTTGTCTCTGTATCCTCAGGGCCCAGCACAGTGCCTGGCACTCCAGGGCTCCATCTCTGTTCATCTAGCATTCTAAGATCTAGCCATAATGGAAATAAACCCCATTTTTTATGTGCATCTGACCTGACAAGTCCAGGAAACAGTGAAGCAGATACCTTTGGGGGGACAAAATAAAAGATGGGATTGAGCAGGTAATTAAGGCTATGGGGCCTAAGGACCCAGGATTGTGGCGATGGAGACGCTACGATGGGCTGTTTTTTTCAGGAGCACCTTAAGAATGAGGCTGAGCCTGGTCTCTGCTTCTTACCTCCCTCCACAGAGATAAATGTCCCTGAGTGCTGATCCAGCAGCTGCATGTCTGAGGCTTTCCCTCTTGCTTTTGTTGTATATTTTTCTGAAAAAAAGTGGTGGGAGGGGTGAGGTTAATGCGTTGAGTGTGAATAATTAGTCATTCAAATCATTGACATTTACAATGACAGGATTTGAGTGCCTATGTTATTGTGCACTGCTCTAATAGTTTATCCCTGAAATTTTCTGCCTGTATAATGTTTCTTAAAATATATCACAGGAACATAAAAGATTTAATGCAGTGCTTTGTACAACCATTAGAGTTGAAGTCAACTGAACCTCCTCAATGCTCTATCCTGGATGCTCACTGTAATTCTGTTCTTAATTGCCATTCGTAAGAGGGAAGGGGGGCAAAAACGGTTTGGAACCTGGTCAGCTGCAAAGTTGGCCATGAGACCCACACAGACTGTTTCATGAAAATACATAGTCACACTTGAGTAACTGATATATTTATTTGCAATGAAAATTGTGCTGTTAGAATATCAAAGGCTTTAGCCTGGGGAAGGAAGTCTTCTGATCTTGTGAAGCCAGCCTCTGCACTTATTGGGGGATATACTTCCTGCTAACATACGTTTACCTCTGGTCTGTTCCCCAAGTTGAGATTACAGGTGTCCTCTCGTTAAAGACATCATATAACCTTAAAATATTACAGTTTAATATTCTTGGGTTCCATATCTTTAGACCTTGGCAATTTCTCTTATTTTCCAAGTAATGTTTTAAAATCCTCTTGGTTCACTTGTGTGTTGGATTTGATTCTGACATTTTACATTTGTGATTCCTTTTTTTAAGCTTGTCTTGTATCCTGGGATGCATCATTAAGATGAGTGAGGGGCTTACTACGTGATGTGTGTTAAACATTTGCAAGTGTTTCTCAGCTTTAGCATTGTACTTTTTTATTGAGCAAACTCTGTGTGATTGTGTGTATTTTCATCAGTTCTTTCTGTATACACAAAAGGATAATTGTAGTGTGTGTGCAGAGCAAAGAGAGCTCCATCTCCATAAGCCAAGAATGACTTGACCTAATTTATAGGTTTGGTCGGTTAAAGTAGCTCAGTACCAAATATTGCATCTCATCGATCCTTTTCAAAAGTTTGAGCCCAGTTAAGGTTGTCTGATCTACAGATGGGGCCCCAGTCCAGGAGTCAGCATAATTTAGGAAATGCACATAAGATGTAGGGGAAGATGGTTGGGGAACTGAAATGACTTTACTGCAGACTCGATGCTTCCTAGGCTTCTCTGGAGCAAGGAAACCTGTGAGATGTTTACATGGACAAGTGCTGGCTTTCACCACACATGTCTGTGAGGCGAGCATCCAGTGAACAAAAGATGAACCTGGCTGTCAGGTGACCTTTAACAGTCTTGATCCCATAGAATCTCAGCATGCTTAGGTATGATTTACATTCTTCTTCATACTCCATCATTCATGCCGAAAAGGCTGCCTCGGTGCAGGATATTTTCTAGGTGTTTGTGGGAGAGCCATAAGAAGAGTAACCTGACAGGGGCACCTGGGTGACTCAGTCAGTTAAGCGTCTGACGTCGGCTCAGTTCATGATCTCACAGTTCATGAATTCGAACCCCGTGTCGGGGCTCTGTGCTGACAGCTAGGAGCCTGGAGCCTGCTTCAGATTCTGTCTCCCTCTCTTTCTGCCCCTCCCCCAATCGCACTCTGTCTCTCTCTGTCTCAAAAATAAATACACATTAAAAAAAATAAAAAGAAATAAAAAGAAGGGTAGCTTGACAAATATGGAGAGCAGGGAAGGTGTTCTATAGATCATGGGACTAACACTTTTGCCATTAAGTCAAAATGTAGCAGCTGGGTAGCTCTGTGGTTCTGCCAACCCAGCCTTCTGAACCAGATAAATTCTGCTTTTAAGTTCCTTATCAAGTTGGCAGTGCTCCTTGTGTCTGTTGCCTGGACACTTAGTGAGGCAGTGAGACAACACAGCAAATGGAGACACGGCTCAGGCCCAGGAGGCCCAACAGTTTGGCAGAGCAGAAACCTGCCTCCCAGCCAGGAGTTGTGATGATGCTCTACGACATCATCTCCATTAGCATGTACATCCCTTGGGCGCATCTCCCTCATTGTTTCCTGGACAGAGCAGCTGACGAGGCTGTGTTGGTACAGTTTCTATCAGTGCTGAGAAGAGTTTGATTTAAGATTCTTCAGATGGGGCACCTGGGTGGCTTGGTGGATTAAGTATTCCAACTCTTGATTGCGACTCAGGTCATGATCTCGTGGTTTGTGAGTTCAAGCCCTGCATCAGGCTCTCTGCTGCTTGGAGCCTGCTTTGGGTCCTCTATGCCCCCCTCTGTCTGCCCCTCCTCCATTCTTTCTCTTTCTCTCTCAAATAAATAAACATTTAAAATAATAAGATTCTTCTCAGAAACTCTTTGTTTTCTCCTTGCTGTCTCAACCAGCCTTCCAGAATCCCACAGTTGACCTGAATCCAAGAAAAAAGTTCTGATGATGTGATAAGGGGAGCCACTTAAGTTACTTATAATGATAAAGAATCTTAGAAGCTCCTCACCTTCCTCCATCTGCCTTATTTCTCTGACTCCTCTTGAGACTTTTTTTTTTTCTTTTGGTTTCATTTCCGATTTATGATCATTCAGAAGAGGAAAGAATTAAAGTAACACCTATATAGGGCATGATGCAGAATATTAGTCATTATGCCTCCAGGCATTCTTTCTGAAGATAAACCTACACGAGAGGCTTTATTCCAATTTACAAAGAGGAAACTGAGGCTCAGAGTATTGATGTAACCTGCCTGAGAGCACATAGCTAACAGGTGGTGGAACTACAATTTAAATCAGCTGTTGCCTTGACTAAAAACATATTCCTTTTTTACTTTATCACTCTGCTTCAATGAGAAAATAAGCAAAAATAAAACCAAACCAAGAAAGTCTCAACGAGTATTGATAAGGGTGTGAGCAACTGGAAATTTCATACTCTGCTGGTGGGAGTGTAAATTGGTGCAGCCATTTAAAAAAGATACTGACAGTGGCTACTACAGCAGAACATAAGTATACTCTATGACCCAAAAATAGACTCCCAGGAATATTCCCAACAGAAATGTGTGTGTGTGTGTAAACCACAAGACAAGTACATAATGCTCATAACAGCATTATCAAAATAGTTAAAAACTAGAAACAACCAAATGTTTATCAACAGTAGAAGAGATAAATAAAATGTGATTTAAAAAAATTTTTTTTAATGTTTATTTATTTTTGAGAGACAGAGTGTGAGTGGGGGAGGGGCAGAGAGAGAAGGAGACACAGTATCCAAAGCAGGCTCCAGGCTCTGAGCTGTCAGCACAGAGCCCGATACGGAGTTCAAAACTACAAACCATGAGGTCATGACCTGAGACAAAACCTGACACTTAACCAGCTAAGCCACCAAGGCACCCCAAAATGTGATTTAAAAAAAATTTTTTTAATGTTTATTTTTGAGGCGGGGGAGGGACAGAGAGAGACAGACACAGAATCTGAAGTAGGTTCCAGGCTCTGAGCTGTCATCACAGAGCCTGACGTGGGGCTCAAACTCACAAACTGTGAGATCATGACCTGAGCCAAAGTCAGACGCTTAACTGACTGAGCCACCCAGGTGCCCCTAATTTTTTAAATGTTTATTTATTTTAGAGACAGAGAGAGGCAGAGAGAGAGGGAGACAGTGGATCCCAAGCAGGCTCTGCACTGACAGAGCCTTTGTAGGGCTCGAACCCACAAACCGTGAGATCATGACCTGAACCAGAGTGGGATGTTTAACTGACTGAGCCACCCAGTTGCCCCCAATATTTTTATACAGTGGAATTCTCTACAGCAGTGGAGAAGAAGAACCTACCACTATATCTAACGACATGGATGACACCCAGACATGATGTATGAAAGGGTACATATTGTGTGATTCCATGTATTTAAAGTTCAAAAACAGATAAAACAAATCTCTGGATTAGAAGTCAGTTACCTTCGGGAGGTGTGAATGATGGAGGTGGGGACACAGGAAAGACTTCTGGAATGCTAGTCATGTTCTATATCATGATCTGAAAGGTGACTACTCAGGTACGAATTGTGTTCTCTTTGTAAACATTCTTTGAGTTGTACCCTTAAGGTTTGCACACTTTACTACATGTGTATGATATAAAAGTGCTTATCCCCCAGAAGTTCTCTCAATAGCCAAATGGTGATGATAATGGAAGCTGCTAGTTATCAGATATCTGCTAAGCCTTGCTTTCCTTGTCTACAAGATGTGGAGAATATGAGAATATGCCTCATTTCCTTCTTGTGAGAAGTGAGACAAGTGATGTCAGACAATTGGTAGAGTGACTTTAATAAATATCAATGATGGGAGCATCTGGCTAGCTCAGTCAATAGAGCATGCAACTCTTGATTTCGGGGTTGTAAGTTCGAGCCCAATATTGGGTATGAAGATTACTTAAAAATATAATCTTTTTAAAAAATAAAAACAAATAAATATCAATGAATGTGAGTTACATTCCCACTACTATTCAGGTGGTTTCTGTACATCATGTCACCACCTCACAAGGCAGGTGTTCCCATTTTCTTTTTTTTTTTTAATTTTTTTTTTCAATGTTTATTTATTTTTGGGACAGAGAGAGACAGAGCATGAATGGGGGAGGGGCAGAGAGAGAGGGAGACACAGAATCGGAAACAGGCTCCAGGCTCTGAGCCATCAGCCCAGAGCCTGACGCGGGGCTCGAACTCACGGACCGCGAGATCGTGACCTGGCTGAAGTCGGTCGCTTAACCGACTGCGCCACCCAGGCGCCCCAAGGTGTTCCCATTTTCAAATGAGGAAAACAAGGGGTGCCTGGGTGGCTCAGTCACTTGGGCGTCTGACTTCAGCTCAGGTCATAATCTCACGGTTTGTGGGTTTGAGCCCCGCATCGGATTCTGTGTCTCCTTCTCTCTCTGCCCCTCCCCCACTTGTGCTCTGTCTCTGTCTCTCAAAAATAAATAAATGTAAAAAAAATTTTTTTAATTAAAACAAAAACAACAACAACAACAACAAAAAACAAATGAGGAAAACTAAGGCTCCTAGAATCGAAGTCCCTTACTCAAAGTCACACAGCTAGTGAAAGGCAGAGCATGATTCCATTTCCAAAGAATTGATCAATTTTGGAGGCAATGGAAGTCTTATCATGAAGGACTAGTAAGGGATGGTGATAGGATAGAATTGAAAAGGGGGATTGCTGGGCTGCATTCGGGGCCAGGAAAACTGTAGGCCCAGGCTCTGCCCCAGTTTGCGATGACACAGTTCACTGGATGTCTCTGGAATTCATCTCAAACATGAGAGTTCTGAACTAGATTTTACTAGATTTTATTTCCTTAAGTGACTTCTGGCTCTGCAGTTTTATGATTCTCCGTGTTAGTCATGCCTTATAGGGCCTCTTTACAACCAGGCTCCATGAGCTTAAATTCATTTTTCCCGTAGAACTTTATTCCTGCTTCATCTTCTCAGTACTTTTCCTCAATCACATCCTATAAAGCAGGGCTAATTGTTCCCCTACTACACGCCCATTGTCCTACTGTGAGCCATTTGCTGGTCTGTGTCCTCCATAGACTGTAATCTCCTTGAGGCTAGAGACTAAGATTTATTTGTCTTTTTTCCCATACATGCTGCCTGGAACAGTTCACACATTTGTGGAAATTTTTGTTTAATTAAGTATTTAAATCCACAGAAAGTCCTTTTTGAATAAAGTGTGAGAGGATAGCCTCAGGCTGTGCTGGACCTAAGGTGGAGACCCAGAGAGACCTTTTCCTTTATGTTCTTTATTTTATTAGAGGTCCAGAAGAAACAGTAATGGAGTGGCTAGGGAGAAGAATCATCAGATGACTTAGCAGCTCCTTGGTGTGTGTTGATGAAATCTGAAGTTTGATCAGTGCTTAAACATCAGTGACAATCCAAACCCTTCCGATATGGAACGGCCCCCACTTAATTTAATGTCATTTTACTTTATAAGATAGTTAATAAACAGGTACTGTGTTTGATCTTGTGAGCATAGACCTCTATATTTAGTTTTTCAGCTTTAATGGAACTATAATTTTAATCATGATTATTACTTTACATTTTAATTATAATTTGGTGTGGCTTAAGTATACATTTCTGAGAGTGATTGTGTAATGAAAACAGGAATTAGCTTTTCATTAACAAAATAATGGGAGCGTTCCCATTGCATTCTAGTCTGTGTTCAAAATCTATGGGCTGGCCTAAAAATAGCAAAGGGAGTTTAACATTTTGGTTAAAAACATGCTTCTAAATTGGATGTGTTCACAACCCAGTCTCTTTTGCTCCATCTTGCTTTATCTTGTTCCCTTTCTTTTCAAAGTACAAAATAAAATAAAATAAAATCTTGAAAGAGACTTTGTGTCTTTGAGATTTCAGGAGGTTTATTTTTATTATTTTTATTTTTATTTAGATAATTAGCACCATGGAGCCACAGGTGTCAAATGGCCCGACATCCAATACAAGCAATGGACCCTCCAGCAACAATAGAAACTGTCCTTCTCCCATGCAGACAGGGGCAGCCACAGATGACAGCAAAACCAACCTCATAGTCAACTATTTACCCCAGAACATGACCCAGGAGGAATTCAGGAGTCTCTTTGGGAGCATTGGTGAAATAGAATCCTGCAAACTCGTGAGAGACAAAATTACAGGTATGGTCTTCTTCAATATTCTAAGCTTAGGATCAGCAGCTATCTGTTCCATTGAATGTGCAGACCTTAGCAGGAATGCCCACACACACACACACACACACACACACACACACACACACACACGGTGAATGGTTAATGCATCTGAGTGTCTGCATCGTGTATCCTGCCTTCAGGGATGGCGTGGGAACACAGTTGTAAGCTCCTGCAAGTGTGTACACTACATAAAACCATTCTGCAGATTGGTAGGACTTGGAAGCAGATGAGATTTTGGAGCTTCCTCAAGCTTTACTTTCTGTGAAATAACCCTTTGGTTTGATCCCCTTTTATTCTCAATCAGCCACCCTTTCCCTTTGTTCTATAGTTCTCAGTTCTGCCCTCCACCCTCCCTGTACTCCATGCTAGTTTTTATCTATTCCTTTCCTCTCAAGCATTTGGCTTGTGTGTGTCCAGTGTCTGAGACAGTGTTTTAATGGGGCGGGGGAGCCATTGTGGATGGAGATCACAACTGCCCATTGTCTCTGGGAGAAATAGGCTGTAAGGATAGCAGATTATTCTGGAATAAAACTACTCTGCAGTAGGAGGGAGAAGCTTAATGAAGATCTGTATTTGAGGTATTTTGTTTGTTTTGTTTTGTTTTGAGGATACTCTTTGAGAAATCGGAGACTTTTTACTTAATAGTAACACAATACCCTTACAATTTCAATACTTGAACATTTTAGCTTCCGATGTTTTTCTAATCAACAGCCATTTGCTGAAGACCTAATGTTTGCCAGACACTGATACTGTAATTCTTTGGAGTGAAGTGTCCCTGTAATCTTTTTGGAAGTGAGAATATTTTCTTAGAAATCTACTGGCTACATCATGACAGAGTGCAGCTGCTCATCTCTGATGCTCCATTCCTAAAATCATTACGCCCACCTGAGCATTTGTCATTTTTGAGTGTTGACTTTTGTTTCCTTTTCTCTGGACAGTTTAATTGACAAGCAACTGGCCTATTAAGAAAAAGGAAAGTCTGTCATTAAAATAGGAAGATACATCATCTTGGTTTTAAGTCTGAGAATCCAGTGTATACGTGTGCACATAGCTGTATGTGTTCTCCAATTCTTCTAATTCACTTGTAAATTTGTCTCCTATATAAATTAAGTACCTTGCAAGATCATAAAACTAAAATAACTGTTGAAAATAAAAGTCACATAACCCTCCAAAATTAATTTCCTCATCTATAAAATTGGAAAATAATATTTATCTCAAAGGGCTTATTTTGAGAATTAAGTGAGAGACTGGATAGTGTAACGCCTATTGTATAGTGGTCTCTTAGTAAATGGGAGATGTTGTTATTACAGAGGCATGTAGTATGTTACAAGGAAAGTGGCTGAACAGAGAAATTTTATCAAGGTCTCCAAATAGGACCGGAGCTTTGATGATCTTATCTGAGAACACCGTATCATCCATCCTTTAACAGAATTGCCTGTCCTCTCAGACAGCCAATGTTTAGATTCCTGAATAATCTTTATATAATAGGATGATAATTCACACAGAATTAAAACCAGTTAAGCATATGATTCTTCCTCCCACTCCTGTATAG
This sequence comes from Leopardus geoffroyi, assembly GCF_018350155.1. Lineage (NCBI taxonomy): Eukaryota > Metazoa > Chordata > Mammalia > Carnivora > Felidae > Leopardus > Leopardus geoffroyi. Next base: position 40,043,586 of record NC_059328.1, read on the forward strand.
AAAATGTATTTTTGGTGTAGCCTTACCTTCTAAATAGGGACTCTGCCAGCTATATTAGTGAATATTATTAATCACCTTTTCAAAAGATTTCCCTTAGAACTGTAGTGAGATTTTTTAAAAGTACTGATTCATGGTGTTGTTCCTTGTTTTCTAAAGACACATGTTTAAACAAGCAGATTCCTTTACTGAAAGAATGCTAATTTGGTAGTTCACCGAGTAGATTTGAATAGGAGTGACAGCTTCGAAGACAGCCTTTAATTTGGTATACAAAACCAAAATTGTCAACTTTGGTTTGTTTAGCACCCTCTCCAGCACAAGCAGAGACAGTAGCATCTGAGCTTAAAGAAGAAGCTTATGGGTTGAAAGCAGAAATATAATTCAGGCATAAATTTATAATTATGCACTTTTTAAATTTCAGGCAAAAAAATTTTTTTTTATTTGCAGGGAACTTCTGGGAATGAGGCAAGGAAATATATAAGAGAACAGAGATATTTGCCCTCATTTGGTAGCAGTGTTTAATAAAAGTAGAACTTGTGGTTGTAAAGAGTGCTTATTAAATTCTTCATTTACACTACCTAATTAATTCTAGCATTTTAAATTAACAGTGAAACTGGTCCCTGCTGTACCATTTCATAGATGCAGCATATTTCCTCCATCCACCAGTTGTTCAGGTTTAATTGACTACACTAAAAGTCAGAGAAGGAGGGAGAGAGGGCTGTGGGGAGTTGGGGAGGGAGTGAGAATCGCTCTAATGGAAGACCCTCTGAGGCCTACATTTGGTGGGAGGTGATAACACAGGCTGGGAGAGGCGAGGTGGAACATCAGGCAAGTTGAAAGGCTGCTGCCGGTGGTTCAGAAGTCAGGGTAAATGACATCATAAGTATTTTTGTTGCCCTGATTTTTAACATCCCAGTCCCCCCTTTTCCTCCAACACCTCCTACAGATCTCAATACATCTCGATCCTGTGAAGTTTACAAGGAGTTTAAATATCTAGTGGGAGGATTGGGGGGTGGGAAGTGGCGAAGAGATAAGAATTCAAGATTAAGATTTTCCAGCCCAAACCACTCCCTAAGCGAATGGATTCCCTTAGAAGGGGTCAGTTTATCAAATTAAGAGAAGGAGAGGGGCGCCTGGGTGGCTCAGTCGGTTAAGCGGCCGACTTCAGCTCAGGTCATGATCTCATGTGAGTTCGAGCCCCGTATCGGGCTCTGTGCTGACAGCTTGGAGCCTGGAGTCTGTTTCGGATTCTGTGTCTCCCTCTCTCTGACCCTCCCCTGCTCATGCTCTGTCTCTCCCTGTCTCAAAAATAAATAAAACGTAAAAAAAAAAAAAATTAAAAAAAAAAAAAAGAGAAAGAGAGACACTCAGAGGAAGAGAAAGAGAGTGAGACTTGTTGTTGAAAGCATTGTAGGTAGGCTGGGTTGGCTCCTGACTGTGGGTTGTGAATGAATTCTCCGTTTGAAAACACATAGAGGAAATTTGGGCATGGGCTTAAGTGTTTGGTGCTGAGGACATAATTGCTATCATTTATCAGATACTTTATGCTAGGCACTTGCTAAGCACTAGACATACCTTATTTGATTTAACCCTGAGAATAACATCCATTTTCTTAGATGAGGACACTGAAACCTTGTGAGGTCAAGTAATTTCCCCCTGCAAAACAATTATCGCCAGGTGGTGGAGCTGGGGTTCACCCCCAGATTCCAAAAGCATGATTTTATGGGGAAGTATGTGCAGGATGCCCCTGCCTGTGTTAAGCAAAGATCCCCGCCTAACCCTGGCCCCATAACCCAATGAAACATTTTGATCTTCTGAGCAGTAGTTGCTGGCCACCCTCTGGAGATTCTACCTAATGCACCATGGCTTTAAACTAGACTCCTGTGTATAACAGGAGGCAAAGATAACAATATTTATCATCCTCTGGGGATACAACTCAGCCTTCAGAGTAGAACCAAATTTACTGAAAGTGCCAGGTTTAAGATTCTGTTATAGTGCTTTTGGACATCTCTGTTACTTATCTTCTCAGTGATATTAGATTTTCTTTTTCCAATTTTAAAAGGACACTTATCAGGATAATCTAGGTACCAGAGAGAGAAAACATGTCTCCCAACTTGCTTTTGTGTGCAGCCGTGGACACGTGATGGCACAGGAAGCCATGTTCTTCATTTTTCTCTTTCATCCATCTGCAGACTCTGCTGCTGGAGAGAAAGGGACATGGTGTGTGGCCCACGAGCTTTTGTGCAACCTCAAAACTCAGGCAAAAAAACATCAAACTCCTGGTAGAAATTATATTATTCCCGTGAACTGCAAAGAATTGAATTAGTTTCTCATTTTTAATTTTGTTGCCCTTTTGTTTTTTCAAGCTTTGAGACTGCATTAGAGATGCTCAGTATTTTAGGGGAGGAAACATGGCTTAGGCAGGATGCAGTTAGATGGCTCAGGGTATGTCTTAAAGCCAGCAGAACTGGGATGCTAAATTACATTTTAATAGTTGTCCACCTCGTTATCACTGCTCTCCAAAAGGAAGACAGAAAGGAGAAAAAAAGTAACAAAGAAAAATCGCCAGAAATGAATCCATGTAAAACAAACAGTTTTGATCTACTTGTCTAGCTCGTGTGATTTTTTGCATTCTAGCGATCAAAAAGAATATTTACTTGATATTACTCTTCATGTGCCCATACAGTGTAGTTTGTTTTTTTGTTTTTTTTAAATCCCAGTTCAGGCAGGTAAGAGCTCTGAAGGGAGGGTTTTGAGGACGGAGTGGTCCAAACTGAACATTATCTGTTATAAAGCTGAATATATAGAGTGTCCAGGGCATGGAACAGACTGTAAGGACTATAGATGGTTGAGAAAGGGTGAGGTTTTTGTTAGCTGGAGCTGCTGGGAGAGGTTTGAAAGATGAGGTTAGGATTTAGGTAGAGGGAAGAAAAGCAAAGGTATAGAGCTAAAATTCCAGTCTAAGAACAAAAGCCTTTTTTATTCCTTTGTGTTTTGGACACAGGAAGTAGAGCTAGAGTATGCCTCTTAGGACACAGTAGTCTATTATGAAGCAGCATCACCAGATGAAGTTAAGCATACCAAAAAACGAAGCTGGTTAGAAGTGCACCCTGACAAAGACAGCATTTCCTAAACCTCACCTGTAGCCCATTTTTTTTCATTTTTTTCTTTATAACACTTGGCTTTGGCTTAATTATTGTTATTCAGTGGAAAAGGCAGAACAAGGCAAAAAAAGACCCTTCACTGCTGTGGACATCAGGATGAATGCTTTGCCACCACCTTTGTATCTGGAATCACATCTCCAGTTAAAGGAACCAACTCAGTTTTGATTTCGTGCCACTGGGTAACTTCTATTCTTTCTCAGATTTGTGAAAATGCTATTAATCCTGTGTGTCCCTCTCAGTAGGTGACATGTGGGTACAGCAGCGGGGGTGGGGGGATTGTTAGGGCCCTCTAAGGTCAGGAGGCATTGCATGGAGTATGGTCTCTTGGGTTAAAAAGAGAAAGGACAGTGAGGGCTGTGGACTGCTTTATGTTACCTCATATACTTTCAAGAAACTGTACTTCTAGGGCACTATGGAAATTTGAGTGAGTTTTACTTCTGAGATAACTTTATAAACAATAAAAGGCCCTGAAAAATCCTAAAATATTAAAGTGCTTTTAATTCATTCCTAAAATGTGAATTCAGCCCTAAGGTGAGTTTATTGGCATACTTTCTTACAACACCCAGCCAAATAAATATAATAGCAGAAGTTTTTGTATGTTTCTGTGTGCCTTCTGTGTGTTTTGGGCATGGTATTCAATGCTTTAAATAGAGTAGCTCATTTAAATAGTAAATTGGGATTTCTTGGAGACTCACAATAATAGCCAGTGTTTATTGTGCACTATGTGCTAAGCATTGTGCTGAGATGAATTGATGGAATTTCATGTAATCCTCAAGATAGTTATTTTATAGATGAAGAAACTTGGACTTAGGAACAACTGAGTAATTAGCCCAAGGTGTCTTGGCTTCCAAGTGGAGGAGCTGGGACTTGAACCCAGGACTGTCTGACTAATTGTGAGTTGTCCAATTTATAGTTTATCTTTGGCAGTTTCTCTAAAAATACTCAACTGACTTCTCCCCTTAACAAATGAACTCAGCTTATATTACCCAGGGAATGAAAACTTTCAGTTCAGGGAAAACACAATTAGAGTTCAAAATCTTTTGTTTTGGAAAAGAGCATACTACACATTAAAAAAATAACAATAAGGACCAGTGGTTTTTTAATTAAGCAGGTCACCAGTTACCTGAACAAGGAAGAACAGAGTGGTTTTTTAACTTCAGGTTTTGTCTCTTCACAAAATACTCTTCACTGTGTTTTCTTTTTCTTGATTTTGCAAGCACTGTATTAAAATGGATGCTGCCTTAAATGTAAGCATAGTTAAAACCCAGTCTCAATTATGTATAATCCAAGAAAATCCCAAGATATTGATTAGCTAAATGAACTTTTCTACATGCACATCAGAGGGCTAGTGATGAGAAGGGTACAGGAAATAGTAGCATTTATCAGCACATTTTGCTGCTGACTTTGAAAATGTGTTTGGTACAGTGCAACGTGTTTCTTGAATTCAAAGGAAAATCAGGCAGATTTGCATCTGTCATTTTATTTCTCATCCCCCTGCAGTCATCTTACTTGTATTCCACAAAGAAGAACGAAAGAATTTTGACTTGTGGACTTGGGGAGGGAAAGTGATTATTGTTGGGGGTGAATGGAAAATATTCAGTTATGGGGAAGATTTGGCAGCCTAGTAGGGTTACAAAATGGAAGAATAGGGGTCTCCCTTATTAAGGGGAACTGAAAGATGTCAGAATGTTAAGTGCAAACAGTAAACCATGTAATTATTGTGCCTCTTACACACCCATGGGGCAGAGACCTCCCATACTTTCTAATTAGGATGGGTTGGCAACTGAATGGATCAGTGAGGATTAGAACTTACACAGGTACATTCTGCTCCTTTGGATATAATTCTTTTCCCAGGGTGGCAGGAGTCAGGATTATAGAGCAGGTATGGTTTCCTTTTGCCCCCTGGCTATCTTCCCCTTCATCTTCCCTTCCATATTAGATGGTTCTGCCCCGCTTCCAAACTCAGATAACCGTAGGAAAGTATTCTCATGTCCCAAGAGAAATGTCTCAAAGGATTTTTACCTGGGATGTGAATCAGGCCTGGGTATTTTAAGGATTTTCTATTTCTGTGCTTTAGCTGACTGTTTGGTTCATAGGACCAATTCCCTGTTCACCCAGCCTCCCCTCCTTCCCCCAGTACATACACACACACCCCCACACACACTCCTTCCCTCACTCCCTCCCCCTTCTCTGTAGAATGACCTGGTTGATTGAGACTAGGAACTAAGCAGGAAGGTAATGTCAAACTGAAATTTCCACACATTATCTAAAAATGTAATTCATCAGCTTCAGGGTAGGAGGAAAGTGCTTTCTGAAATGTGTTAATGGGAAATTCATTTTTTTTCTTGTCTTCTGGGAGGTGTGGCAGGGTGATTTCTCTTTTCAGTCTGCCTCCCCCACCCCACAACAGCCCCATTCCACATCTCCCTTACTGCTCTTAACTGATGAACTCTGTATCTGTCTTCATTCCTTGTAAGAACTAAAGATCTTTAAGTTGCCTTTTTATTTTTTCTACAGTCCCCAAATTGAGCTTTGATGGGAGAAGATATTTCTAGTTTGGAGAGAAGATAAAATTCAGATAGAGACCATATATTTGGATAAGGCTTTTACATTTGTAAAACATTTTCATTCAACCAACAGTATTTATTTAGTGTCTGCTCTCTCAGACCAAATAAATGTTATTCCCTTTCCTTCTCTTCTCTTAAATTCTGTATCAGGGTCTGTGAAGAAGCCAGAGAGGATAAGACATAGTTCGTGCCCACACGTTGCTGCCAAAAGGGCAGTGATGGGGGAAGCCAGGACAAAGTATGGGGTCCTACGGCAGCCTGCAGGTCTGGAAGGGGCTGGAACGCATGTCTGTCCACCTTTACTGTTTTGTGTGTGATGGTAGTGGGGGTGAGGGTAGGGGGTGTTTGTTTTGTTTTTCACCAAGGTCCAAACTGACCCTTCCTGACCCTGGCTAGTAGTTTCATTAGCACAGAAGGACGCATCACAGAAGGACGGAGTTTTGATGGAATGCCTGCTATGTGTCAGCTACGTATTATATATATTATCTCATTGAAGCTTTATGTCAGTTATGTATGATCAGTGGTATTATCCCCATTTTATAGATAAGGAAGCCAAGACTTAGAACAGTTAGCTGGAGAGTGGGGTTAGATCTGTCTGACTGCAAAGTCTGTGATCTGTTACCTTGTCACTCTGGCTGTGCTAAATGAATATGAACACATCAGCTATGGGTGTTCAAAAGAGAGAAAGACGACAGTAGGCTGGGGTTCTCAGAACAAGTGTCAAATGAGCCTTGATCTTGGTAGAGAGCAGGTTGTGGGAGACTAGTCCATGAAGAGGGAAGCAGTTGAGCAAGGCTTCAGAGACATCTTCAAGGGATAGTGAATGGAACAGTCAGGACTATTCCGTGGGAAAGTGTTATTAGTGGCCCCTTTGTGTTGATGAAATAACTGAAGCTCAGAAAGGTTAAGTAATTTATCCAAGGTCATAGCTAATAAGCGGTAGGGCTAAGATTTGAACCCAAGTTTGTCAGACTCCAAAGTCTGTGTTTTTTTCTACTTTCCTAATAAATAACCCAACCTAACACAGAAGGAGGTGGACAATTTGCAGACTCCCCATGGCGTCTGTGATTTGAGGATCATTGTTTATCTTGCTGAGGTCAGGCACAAGTTCTCTCAGTGACTCTCCTTGCACCGACTTCAGTTTCTTGCTGACTTACAAATTTGGTTTTCTGTTTGGCCCTTGTTTTGTAGTTGGATGTCTGGTGATATGTGAGGTCCCATTACCATTAAGTGGATACAGATAGTTCGGGTAATTACTCTAATTCCTATGGCTGATAATGGAATTTCTCACCACAAACATCTTGACTCAGATTTAATCATTTTATTGGTGGTATGAGCATAAAGCGTATACTTAATAATCCCCCAAATTTCCCTTTGTGTCTGTTTTCAAAGGCTTTGACATTCAGTACTTCCTCTGACCCTATCAAAATAGCCAACATATTGAGGCCAGTGCCCCCCAAAGAAGACTTGAGTCAAGAGCACTTGGCTTCTTGTTTTCTTTGCTCTTTCTTCTTTTTTTTCTTTTCTTTGCTTGCTGCCTGTCCTGCCTCCTCTTTTTCCCTTTTTATGTACTCACGTGCCATTTGATTAAAAGAGGATTTGAATTGGCTTTGTAAGATAATATGAAACAGAGCTAGAATTAAAATAGCTATGGGTTTTTTAAAAAGCAAGGTAGAGCAAAATAGGCATAGAATGAATGGTAAAAGGAGAACCAGAAGGAAAATTAAATTACATGTGGCTAGGTGACTTGTCTGAGAAGTAACCAACCACCTAGCCTAAGTTTTCTTTACATGAAGGAAAAACGGATGGTGACAACCTTGATCCCATTCTCAAGTGGTAAGCAGGATCCCAGCCCGCCCCCACCTTCCCCCCAACACTCACATTAGCCCACAGACTTCTGTGGAGACACTTGCCAGCTATAATACAGGATGGGATATGAAGCCTGAAATCACATACATAGAGTTTTTCTTCCTTCATCTTTCTTGCTTGAGCCCATGTTGGATTGATTGACATGTTTTTTTCTGGCCAAGGAAGTCAGTGACAGAGAGAGGCTGCCTGACTAGAGTCCCTGTTTTCATTGTTTTTGTAAACAATGTGCCAAAGGAAGTGTTCTGTCTGAAGTGAGCTTCCTTGCCTGCTGCCATGAACTGAGGTATTAACTGGTCTCCAGGTCTCTTCAGTCTTCCCCTCTCCCCTCAAACCCTGAGGCTGGGCACACAGGCACTTCAGTACTCTGCTACCAGCTTCCTGGTAAGGGTCCCTGCAATGAGTTCTGGCAGGTTCTGCATTGCCCAGGACTCTGAGCTGGACAGCAAACAGGAAAATCAAATGTTACTCTCACCTTCTGGCCCTGACCCTGGAAACTGGAACTAGTTCTCAGCCACCTTTTCTCTTCCCCAGTGCCCCTTGCCAGTAAGTGGAGCTTTTTCAATGAGACGGACCACTCTCTAAGTACAAAAGAAATACAGCACTACCCCAGAGTGCTCCATCCTCCCCAACATACACACACATACCGAATGCTTCCTTCTCAGAAATACCAGACACAGTGCAGTGAACTCTAACCAGAAGTGAGACAGATATCAGTGAAATCTTGCACTACTCCCCAGCCCCTCACACACACACACATAATAAGTATGTCCCTGGCCTTGCATAAGTCACTTTTTCCTTGTGGACCTCCCATTTTCTTGACATACAATACAAAGATAGATCCTTACCCTACCTTCTTTACATGGGACTTGGAATTCAAACAGCTGACACTTGTGGAGGCACTTGTAAACTAAAGCAGCCTGTAAATGGGAGGGGCCCCTTCTGTCTCTTGACTGCTTCCCTCTTCTCACCAAGTGTCCTACCCCTGGGCCAATAGATGGATAAAGACAGAGGAAAGAAAAAGTAGGTATCTATTTGTTCTTGGTTCAGTCCTCAGTTATATAATTCCAAATAGGAAATAGGAAATGCCATATGAGAAGGCAGGAGAGTGGAATGGGACCTTACATTTATTAAGAACTGCTGGATGCCAGTTGCTTTATATTTGTTATCTCATTTAATCCTGACCACAACCCCAAGAGGTAATAGCAGCCCCATTCTTTAGATGAGGAAACCAAAGCTCACGTTGTTTGAAGTGACTGACCGAGCTGTCTGTGTACCCATGTCTGTCTGACCACATGCTGCTGCCAGTTGGAACAAGAGACTTTCACAGAGAAGGTTCCTCGCATTCTTGCTGTTTCATCCTGAATCTTGAATGTGGCTGTGTAGGATGTATTCCAGTAAACCTCAGAAATAGCTACGGTAATAATGAATAGCAGTTTTAGTGGTTCTGGAAGATTGTAAATGAAAGCCTTCAGTTCAGTATTTGAAAATGCCAGGATGATTTCTGAGATTGTTTTTAAAACCAGGCCACCTCTATGAGTGGCAACATGATAAAATGGAAGGTTCCACCAAGTTCTCATTATAGCTATGGGACTTTCAGTGGATCAAACTGTTCTGTGCCTCAGATTGTTGTACATAAAATGGGGAAAACGACACTGGTACTTTCCACCTTACTGTGTGTTGACGGGAGATGAGCTACTAATGTGTTGGTAAGTCGTTAAAGTGCTATACCAATTCAGGATATTACTGTGGTCACCTAGAAGATAGAACATTGTGAGGAGGGGATTTGTAAGGATAAAGCAAATACTAAACCCCTTGTGATAAGCTAGTTTTACTTTCTCGTCTGTCTTCCAGATGTTTTGTTCAGTTATCTATGTACATCTCAACAAAAGCTGATTAACTGCCTCAGACATCAGTGTCTAACTGTTATTAATGCTCAAGCTGATCAAATTACAATGCCACAGATCCTACTTGTGCTGTTAATATTAGATTTCGGATTCCGGTCTATAATGAATGATTTTTCCTCCATGCATTGGAAAAATTGGTTAGCAAGGTTCATAAGAAAGTTTAATTAGCAGGCTGTTTGTGAAAATAGTGGTCGTGAGTCATCATTTATAATGTTGAATTGTTCTTCTGTTCCTTGAAGAGCCACGTAGGATCCTTGTGTTTGGGAAGCTGGTGTCTGCATGCTGCCCACTTGAACTGCCCGTGTAACAAACTAATGACAAAAACAGCACATTTTAAATCCGAGAGAGGAAGAGGAGGTGTAGGGTATTTGTATATTTGTGTATGTGTGTCTGTGTCTTCCCGGGGAATATCATAGACCTACTATAATCTGGAACTGTGCTAGGCAGGATAGCTTTGTGATTAAGACATAGACTGCTTGTGTTAGCATCCCAGCCTCATTAGTTACTAGCTGTGTAACAGGCAAGTTTTTCCCCTCTCTGTGCCTCGGTTTTCTCATTTGTAACATAGGGATATTGATAGGATTATTGTGAGCATCAACATATAAAACACGCAGAACAGCATCTGGTGAATAGTATATAATTCTTACAGCAGTTCTGTGAGGTGTAGGTATTATTAGCCCTATTTTACAGGTAAGGAAACTGGCTCAGAAAAGTTAACTAACTTGTTCAAGGTCACACAACTTCTAAGTGTCAGAACAAAATTGAACCCATGTTTGTTTAACTTTATTTTTTAAAAATTTACTTTAGAGAGAGAGCGCGTGAGCAGGGGAAAGGGGTAGAGGGAGAAAGAAAGAGAGAGAGAGAGAGAGAGAGAGAGCGTCCCAAGCAGGGGCCACATCCAGCGTGGAGCCCGACATGGGGCTCAATCCCACAACCCAAGGATCATGACCCGAGCGGAAATCAGGAGTCAGACCTCAACCGACTGAGCCACCCAGGCACTCCTGTTTGACTCTGTTTTTATCTGCAATACTAAAGTGGCTCCCAGGGTATTGTGCCTAGTTAGTTAAGTATAGATAATGTGCAAGTGTATGGCTGTATCTGTGCACCTCTACATGTGTACTTCTGCTTTGGTGTCCATACAGCCACACACAATTATGTTTTGTTTCTCCCTTGGGTCTTTGGTTCTCTGAGTGAAACTCCTTGAGCTATTGTATGCTGATACATAGTGAGCTAGACCCAGATTTGTACAAGATGAAAATATGTCTTCAGACGTCTGACCCCCTCCCCACTATGCATCTCTGTCCTGTGTCTAGATTATCCCAGAGCAAGTCTATGTGATGTCCTCTGAGAAACAGAATCATAGACTGTTACAGTAAAAAGAGACCTTAGAACTGTTCTCTGGCTTCATTTCCTTTTTCCTGTGGGCCCCTCTGGTATCTCAGGAACTATAGCTCAGAGCTGGGGCCCACACCCCCAGGCTAGGGTAATTATATCCTGAGGCAGTATTCTGTCCTGTTTCAAAGAGTAGTGCTCATTTGGGAATCTCATCTAAAAGTCTTTCCCAAAGGTGTTTAATAGGTTATATGTTTTTTTAAAAGAGGTTCTGTGACCAAATGAGTTTGGGAAACTGAAGTGAACCAAATTAAAAAGGGTTGTTTTTTTTTAATCACTGCTTCTTTGAGTCTGTGCTAATGGCGTGTTACAAATCTTAAAAGGAATGGTATAATACATAACATTGCCCTAGGAACTTTTTTTTCCTCCAGCATTTTATGGACTGTCATTCTAAGCCAGGAGGAGCTCTATTAGGGATAAGTTTGTAGTAGAAGGGAAGGAGGCAGTTTGGGATAGTTCCTACCTGATGACCTCCTGTTTTCTGTTAAGAAAGAGGTGGGGTTCTCTACTACACATGAGTGGGTAAGCAGAGGCCTTGGTGTCCTAGGAAAGTCTTAAAGGCTCTCAGGAGAAACCGAATATGGTGCCAGATGGATCCATCCCTTCTGCACCAACACAGCCCCATCAAACATTAGGCATTTTTGTTAAAAATTACTGAGTACTAAGCATGTTCTGGGCATGATTTAAATCATGAGTTCCTTTGGTTTTCTGATTGTCAGGGTAACATTTCATTTTCCATTGCCCAAAAGAGGTGAGCCATAGAAGGTATTTATGTTTTGCAATTCTCACACACATTCCTGGGCATTCCTTCATTTTCACCTCTCCCAGGTACTTGACTCAGTGTAATGATGCTGGTCACACTTGCACAGAATAGCCATTCCCCAAGAAACCCTTAGCTTTAAAAAAAAAAAAATCAAAGAAGATGGCTTCCCTCCTTGCTTCTTACACTACAGACCCATTTCTGCATGAGTCCTTTTGTTCTTGGGTTTTTATTTCTTGATTTTGTCTTATTTCTTATCTGCAAGCTGACTGGTGATGAAAAGGGAAAATGTGCTTTGATTCTTGTTTCTTTTTTTTTTTTTTTTTTTTTTTTTTCATGGATCTGGGAAATATCTATTCTAGCATTTGTCAGATCCTAACATGATCATGAGATTCCTGTCTGGTACTTCACTATCTGTGAACTCCTTGATGATAGGGATGGGGTACTCATCTCTGCATTTCACACCGCTGTTAGTGGTGAATCCAAGGCCAGAGATCCCCAAGCCCTGATTTCAGAAATGACACACTGACAAAGATTCTCCGACAAAGTCCTTCTCCAGCTCTGCACAGACAAGTTATTTTTCTCACCTCCTTCATCGAGAGCCATGAATTTTCTTTTACTTTGGATAAAGACAGTTTTAATAGATTTATACTCAGTTAATATTTATAAAGCATCTACCTTGTGCCAGGCCCTCTCACATAAGTTATCTCATTTAATCTAAATCCCAATATGATATCGAAGCCTCCACACACGCCTTCTCCACAGTGTCTGATGGGAGTTTTGGAAGCCGTTGTCTTAGTGTTACACACAGCACTTCCTTTCACCCACAGACATTTCACCCACAGAATCTCATTTTGCCCAAAGGCTAATTACAGTGTATACAATTACTACTAACCTGATGACTTTTTCTACCCCTTCCTCCTTTGTTGTTGTTAGACCATCGTTTAACATCAGCTGCATTTCTGGAATCACCTGTTGGTTTTGCATCCATTCTGGGTGGAAAGTCTTGTCTGTCTGACATCCAGACCTTTTGTTGTATGTGAGAGTAAGCCAACCAAGAATTAAGAATTCTGGTTCATTTCTCTGACTAGCTGGGAGTTTGCCAAAATCCTCCTCTTTTTGTTTCAACCCTTGTTAAAAATATGTTTAAATGTTTGACTATTCTTTCCTGTCTGTAAGAATATTCTGAACATAATTTAATTGAGTGTTGTTTCGATTAAGAATCTTTCATTGCCCCAGGGTCATCAGTCTGAACACTTGTTTTTGTGTGATAAATGCTGAAGGGTGAGGTGGTTGTTGCTGAGGTTTCTATTATCCCTCGTACATTACCTATTTTTTCTCTTTCAGCTTTTTTTTTTTAAACTAAGTACTTGATACTAGCTTTTTATCTCATGAATCGCCTTCCTTCCCTGAACAGACGGAAGAAAAATAGGGTTCAGGTTAGTTTCATTTTGTCATTTGTTGAGGTATATTATTGAAATACATATTTGAAGATCTGTCATTGGAGCAACTTATTTTATAGGACAAACCAAAAGAGGTTAAAAAAAAAAAAAACCTCCTTTGGGAATTTGTCGGTTGGCTTTCTTTGTGGAATATTGTAGTTTTGTAACCAGTCCTTCCTGCTCTGGGGACTGCTGGAAATTATTTTGTATACTCTGCATTTCCATGAACCTTACCCCAGTAATACAGGCTTTGTTTCACATTTACTTGAACAGTTTGGGTGATACTGCCTCTGAAATCAGGAAACTCTGTTAAAAGCCTGTTTGGACTTTGGAGCCAGATGGACTTGGGTCTTGGGATCTGAGATCTCTGGACATCAGTCTTCTTGATTGTAAATGGCAGTGATAATGCCTACCTTGTAGGATTGTTTCAGGGAGCATATGAGATGAGAGAAATAACGTACTCAGCTAGAACTTAAATGTTCTCACCAAAAATATGAATAAGTAAATAAATAAATGTGTTTTATCATTGCACATCATATCAAATTGTATCATATCATCATGATGTGCACTTTAAATATCTTACAGTCATATTTGTTGACTATATCTCAGTAAAGCTAGAAAAAAATAAAGCACTCAGTACAATAACTGGCACATGGTAAGCACTCAAAAAATAACTATTTTTGTTCCTATTTATTCATTGAGTTCATTCACTTATTGAGTTCATTCACTCATTCGTTGATTCAACATAGATTTATTGGAAGCCTACTATGTGCCAGACATTGGTCATACCAAGATTAATAAGATCCATGTCCCTGCCCTTAAGGGATTTAGGGTCCATTAGGAAATACATTTAGTTCAGCAAGCTCATATTGAATGCCTACTGTGGGACAAGTGTTTTGCTCATTGCCATCTTGATGCTACATGATGAGTTCTCAGTTTCTAAGGAAACTACGTCTACTTAGGAAGCCAGAATGTAGCCTCTGGAAATAACCTAGTACTGGTTCAATGTAATTGTAAATACTTCAAGAATTTGAGGGGCGCCTGGGTGGCGCAGTCGGTTAAGCGTCCGACTTCAGCCAGGTCACGATCTCGCGGTCCGTGAGTTCGAGCCCCGCGTCGGGCTCTGGGCTGATGGCTCAGAGCCTGGAGCCTGTTTCTGATTCTGTGTCTCCCTCTCTCTCTGCCCCTCCCCCGTTCATGCTCTGTCTCTCTCTGTCCCAAAAATAAATAAACGTTGAAAAAAAAAAAATTTAAAAAAAAAAAAAAAAAAAAAAAAAAAAAGAATTTGAAATAAGGGAGACCAGGTCCTGTCTTTTTCAATAGTGTTTGTTGTTGGCAGAGAGCAGACACACTCAGAATTTCGGATGCCTAAATGATTCTTGAATCTGTGCCAGAGGTATGGGGAGATGTCACATATACATCTGAGCCCAGATTCAACTTGGAAACAGTATTGACATTTCAGGTTGATACCAACAATCAGCGGCCTCCTGGAAGTAGTGGCTGTGAACCGAATGGCAGGTCTGTCTCCTCAAGGGATAGATGCTCATGCTTCCTCCTCCTGCTGGAATGCCCTTCTCCGTCTATTGTGTGGCTGTCTCCTATCAATCTTTTTGAATTAGTCTCAGAAATCCCTCTCTCCTACTGTCATAACACTGAACCATACTCTACTATCATTATTATTCATAGGTCTGACTTTCTAGTAGACCATGAACTCCTTGCTTCTTCCTCAGTCCTCAGTTTCAGAATCTGGAGAACAGACTTGAAGATGATTGATACTAAAGTCCTTTCCAAGACTGTCATTCTGTGATATACTAGATCCAGTTTGGCAGGCACAACCACGTTAGAAAGTGGGAATGGGATACTTGGGTGGTATATATTGAAATTAAATGAGAAGAATGAGGACTTAGAGATAGTACTAGAAAACTCAGGCTCTGTCAAAGTCTCAGACACACTGTGCCATGTCCAGCAGGTGTTTAGCATACAAATGAGCACATATTCAAGAAACCAGGGCACAGCAAAAAAAAAATGCACAGGCTCTGGAATCAGAGGAGCCTGGCTACTATTCTGCAGCCAAATAACCTTGGATATGTTACATCTACTTCCTGGGCCTCAGATTCCCCTACTGTAAAACGGGGATAGAAATGCCTGCCTCAAAGTGATGAATCACTGGACTCTACTCCTGAAACCAGTACTACACTATACGTTAACTAACTTGAATTTAAGGGGCACCTGGGCGGCTCAGTTGGTTAAGCCTCTAACTTTAGCTCAGGTCATGATCTCACAGTTGGTGAGTTTAAGCCCCACGTTGGGCTCGCTGCTGTCAGCACAGAGACTGCTTCAGATCCTCTGTTCCCCCCTTCTGTCTGCCCCTCCCCTACTCTCAGATCCTCTGTCCCCTTCTCTCTCTGCCCCTCCCCCACTAGCGCCCTGTCAGAGTCTCTCTCTCTCTCTCTCTCTCTCTCTCAAAGATAAATAAACATTTAAAAAAAACTAACTTGGGGCACTTGGGTGGCTCAGTCGGTTTAGGGACCAACTCTTGGTTTTGGCTCAGGTCATGATCTCATGGGTTCATGGATTTGAGCCTCATATAGGGCTCTGCATTAACAGCGCAGGGCCTACTTAGGATTCTCTCTCTCCCTCTCTCTGCACCCACCCCCCACCAATCACACTCTCTCTCAAACTTAACAAAAATTTTTTTAAGCTAACTTGAATTTAAATAAAAAAAATAGTACTTACATAAAAAAATGTCTGCTTCAGAAGTTGTGAAGATTTAAATAATGATATATGTAACATGTTTTGCTTGTAGGTGCTTAGTAATTATTCTCTATCCTTTTTATTTCCTCAGTTAGAAATCAGGATAAACTGAAACACGTTGGGAGTGTTGGGTCTAAAATAAATACGATTTAGCTCTTTCCCTGCTGCCGCCCAGTAGCGCAGAGGGGGAGGCTAGGGTACACTCAAGATTTGACTCCAAATGGCCAGGGTACACTCGAGATTTTGGCCACCACCATGGCCAGGGAAGGCATTGTAGCTGGAGGTATAATGGACATTAATACTGCTTTACAAAAAGTGTTGAAAGACTCATTCCACGATGACCTAGCACATGGAATTCACGAAGCTGCCAAAGCCTTAGACAAGCAAGCACCAAGCCCATCTTTGTGTGCTTGCGTCCAACTGAATGAACCTATGTATGTCAAGCTGGCAGAGGCCCTTTGTGCTGAACACCAAATCAACCAAATTAAGGTTGATGACAACAAGAAACTAGGGGGATGGGTAGGCCTCTGTAAAACTGACAGAGAAGGAAAATCCCATGAAGTGGTTGGTTGCAGTTTTGTGGTGGTTCAGGACTGTGGCAAAGAGCCTCAGGCCATGGATGTCACCAAGGAATACTGGAAACGCAAGAAATGAACAATAAAAAACTTAGCTCTTGTTCCTCAAATTAATAAATAAAATACAATGTAGAACCTTTCATCTTAGCGTTACAAGGGATCAGTCCGTCTTGCTGACTGCTGCCCCTTCCCTGATAACAAACATTGGTCTCTGCATACTTCTAGTCATGGCACCCTTACCACCTCACAAGGCAGCCACACTCTCATCAATCATTATTAGAAAGTTCTTCCTTTTATCAAGGCAGAAATCTGCTCCCTAACTTTCTTCTCCCAGATCTTTATTCTCTCCCTTATGACAAGCCTACCCCTGCTTTCCCATGACAGCCTTTCAAATATTAGAATTGGCTCTGAGCACCTCTAGAGTCTTCTCTCCTTCAGACTAAAGACTACAGGTCTTTCAGATGTGTCTCATGGTACTGATTCTTCTGGACATGGGTAAGGCCCTGGTAAAAAAGTTTGCAGCTCTTCCTGGTCCCTTTCTGTTTGGTATATGGGAAATTGAGTGGGTTAAGAGGATGTAAGTATGTATGTGAATAGATCATATTCATCTGTTCACCCAACAGGTATTTACTGACTATCCAACAATGTTATGGATCCTTTGGTAAGTCCTGGGGATACAGAGATGAATAAAATAGCATCTTGGCCCCAAGTTGCTCCCCACCTAGTGAGGAACAGGGATACATTAACAGATGGTTTTGAAAGGATATGTCAATGAGATCGTTCCCCTGATCTGCAGGGCTGAGGGGAGTGGGCTGGCATGGTTTTCATATATATCTTATTCCGCAGCATTATAGAGTCAGTTTGAAGAAACCAGGGGTGCCCCTTTCCTCTGTTTAGTCACTTAGCAAGTGCAGTGGGGGGCTACCCTCACGTTCACTTGTGTCATTGCTCTGACATTCCAGGCATGCTCCTGCCTCAGGAGCATGTTATGGTTTGTGGGATTAGGCCCCACATCAGGCTCTGTGCTGACAGTACAGAGCCTGCTTGGGATTCTTTGTCTCCCTCTCTCTGCCCCTCTTGCTTACTCCCTCTCTTTCTCTGTCTTTCTCTCTCAAAATAAATAAATAAACCTTTAAAAAAAAAGATTTCTTCTGTTTGGGATGCCCTGCCCTCAGAGAGAAGGGACTGGCTGCCTCCTTTCCCTCAGGTCTCTGCTCTCATGTCACCTTAGCAGCGAGGCCTCACTTGACCATTCTATTAAAATATTGCAACCCCATCCCCTATACTTTTCCCTCCTCTGCTTTATTTCCTCCCCAGTACTCACCATCATCTGACAACTTTTATATTTTATTTATGTTTCTTGTCTGCTCCATCACCCTCAATCAGAATATAGATTCAGTGATGGCGGAAACCAAGTATTTTTGTTCTCTTCTGGTCTCAGTAAATGGAACTATGTCTCGCACATGACAAGTGTTCAGTAAATACCTGTGGGGTAAATTCATGCGGTGCTTGGATTCAGCCCTCAGGTTGGAAGGTCATCCCTTGGTAGGAAAATCCTATCAAAATTTTACTGTTTCTTCAAAGCTGAGCTCATGTGCCTCTGCCTCCAGGAAGCCTTCTGTACTCTGCTTAGTCAGAATCAGTCTTCATCTCCTCTGTTATGTGTATACTTTTGTTATTGTTCTTGTTCTTGTATATGGTTTTAAAGTAAATATCTCTGGTGTATTTATTATTTTTGCTGAGCTATAATTAATTCTTATATCTATTTTTCCCTTCTACATATTAAGTCTCCTGAAGTCAGGAACAATATCTTGGTCATTTTGGGGCCCACTCATGGTATCTGGCATGTTGTAGATGCCTGTTATACATGGAGTCTGTGTGCCTATAGCATATTCTGTGCTCTAATATAAAAGAAAAGCATCAAAAACATTCTTTCCCTTTAAGAAGGTTGGGACCTCAATGAGAAGATAACAGTCTCATAGACAATAGTAGAAAGCAATATTTAATGGGGCATGAGAGAAGAAAGACAAGGAACCAGCCTCCACTGAGCATCCGTTATATGCCAGGCACTTTGCATGCATTATCACTTTTAATCTCCCTAATAATTCCATGAAAAAGTAATCTTAAGTTCATTTTACAGGTACAATTACTGCAGCAGAAAGGAACAAAGTGGGAATGCAGAATTGGGGGATGAAAAGAAATAATGTATACAAAGAAATTCTGAGGACTTTCCCATCTGTGCTTCCCTTCCCTGCTACTAAGGATTAGATGTATAGTTTTCTCAGAAACCAATGTGTAGGGACATTACTTGAACTTGGTTAGCTAAGGCCACACAGCAATGAGCTGAAGCTGCATTTCTTACATCATTACATTTCTGTATCAAGTCTCCAGATGATGCCAACAATACTGGTACAGGGACCACACTTAGAGTACAAAAACTTTAAACCATACTTAGTTTGAAGCAACTGTGTGAACTACCAAAAGAAAAGAAATTCTCTGACTAGTTGGTTCTACTAACCCTGAGCCTGCAGAAGAAAAGTGAAGACCCAGAATTCCCAACACCATGTAAAACCCACAGAGGTGGGGTGGGTGGGAACAGAGCCATGGATGCTCCAGAATCTCAAAGCATCCCCAGTCAGTGTGAAGAAGGGGAAGAGACCCCAGCACAGAGTGTTGCATGTCCTTGATTGCTTACTTGATGCTGGACACTCTGCTGTGCCTTTTCACAGAAGCCAGGCCCTGTGGAGAGAAAAGCTTGAGCCCAAAAGTCATACAGATCTGGGCTTATTCAGATCCTAACCGTGGACCCTACTTACCGGTTACCTTTGGACAGGTTACTTAACATGTCTTAGTCTATTGTTCTTATCAGCACAATGGGCCTGATGGTACCCATTTCACACAGGATTAAATTGGGTAACAGTAGGCCACTTAGCACAGTGCCTGGCACAAGGCAGACCCTGAGTAAATGGTAGCTGCTGTTAGTCTATGTGTTAACCTAGTTAACCCTCACAGTGATTCTCTGATTGTGAGGATAAGGGATTATCCCTGTTTTCCCAGATAAAGGAATATGCTGATGAAGCTTAAATGGCTTAACCAAAGTTATACAGCAAATAAGTTTTGAAACACACACACACACACACACACACACACACACACACACTGTGTGTGTGTGTGTAATAACAGCTTCAGGTCTCTCTGACCCTCTTTAGGGTGTGTTCAGGTAGATTTTGAGCCATCTGACGTCTCAGGACTGGCAGGGAGGGAGTCTTGGGATTCAGAGTTGGCTGCAGTTAACCCAGCATGCGGATTACTGCCATGCAGGTGATCTTAAGGTGACTGGGGATTTTTATCATGTGCTTGGAGAACAGAATTTCATCCTGAGCTTGACGTTCTAACATTCACAAGAATCCTTACTCAACTCAGAAGTTTTTATCAACAGCAGCTACCCATCTGGCTGCCCCCTCAGGGACTTTGCAGATGAGGGGAGTAGCAGTTAGGTTTCTGGAGAATGACGATTTTTGGAGAAAGAAAGAGCAAAGTGTGCAGGTTGGCAGTGCAAAATGCTGAGGCCCTTTCCAGCCAGCCTTGCAAAGGGATGGCTTCTCTGTTGCTGCCGTCAGCCATGAGGATGTCACATTTGGGGTCCTGCTGTCATAACCCCCAGGACCCCAAAGGCAAGGGAAAACAACTTCTATCCAGAATGACCAAGAAAATGGTACTATAATCAGCTATAAGGGTGATTCCTAGAGTCTGAATGCAATAAAAATGCTTAGCACAACTATTGAAGATAATTTTGTTTTTCTTAGATGATTCAAAAAAGCCTCAGAGGTATTTCAGGGCTTTGGAATAGTTGTCAGGGACATTTTAGTTCAAATGGAGTTAACTGTGAGTATGGCAAAGGGTACTGGATTTGGAGTCAAAAGATCTAAACCAGGGGTCAGCAAACTATGGCCAAAAGGCCAAATTGAGCCCACTGCCTGTTTTCCTAAATGTGTTTTATTGGAACACATATTGTCTACGGCTGCTTTCATGCCACAATGGCAAGGTTGTCATGACAGAGACCAGAGGACCCACCAATCCTAAGCTTACTATCTCACCCTGTATAACAAAAGTTTGCCAATCCCTGATCTAGACTAAGATCCAGCACTATTTTCTCTGATCTTCAGTTTCCACATCTATAAAATGATGATTATCTCTCCCATGGGGTTGTTGTGAGAGTCAAGTGTGACAGAATGGGTGGCAAAGCTCTTTGGAAATGCAGAAGACAGGCAGCACCTGATCTGTGCTGGAGGAGAGCTTACCCAGACATCCTTTGTGCTTTCTTTTCCAATCTTTGGTGTCTACTTGTCATGTTCCCCCTTTCTCACAAATGGAAAAAGAATTCCCCAGGTATCCCACCTTCCCCCCAAACATAAAGCATTCTTCTAGAAATGGAGGATTGGTACAAACATATGTATCCACTCTTTCGTCCCTCAAATATTTGTTGGGCACCTACTGTGTTCAAGGAAGCAAACTTTTATAAGCTAGTTCTTGTAGGGAGAAATGTTTGGTTTCCAAGGGGAGAAGTTGGTATACAAATTATTACAACAGAATAGAGATGTTGCCATGTCAGAGTAGGAGGACCCATCATGTGTTTGTGTGTGTGCATGTACATATGTGCAGTTTATAAAAACAGAAATATTCAGGTTCAGATTTAAGAAAAGCCTGTGAACCTCTTTAATCTAAAATACACTGAAGTGCCTTAAAGTGTAGCCATTATGTATAACTGTTTCCCCTTGGAAACTACATTCTAATTTTAAGTTTCCATCCCAAACTACCAAGGAAGCATTTCCTGCCCATGGTCACTGGGGATCCCTCATCTATGCCTGCTGGACAGGACTATTAAGGAGTGGTAACACATGTCAGGGTGGTTGATCACCTGAACATCAAGGAGTCAGGTGCTCACTACAGTTTACAAATTTTGGAGGCAGTCTTCATTTTATAATATCATCTGTTCTTTATTGATTTTTTTATTGATGATTCAATAAACATAACTTCAATGATTTAATTGTTTTATTTGACCAACTTGCTATCAAAATAAACTCCTAAATTGAGAACAAAAGTAAAGTTAAAAAACTTTCTGTTCTAAAAATACTGTTGCTATACCTATCTGGTGAAATCTTACTATTGCTGATAAAGAAAAATGTAGTTATTTGGGAAAAAATAATAAGAGGACCTTATCTATTTCTGGGATGCAGATACGCACACACTTGGCTCTAGGCTCCAGACTGGGTCCCCTGGGCCTTCCCAGCATGATGGCTCTCTTAGTCCCCATGGAAATAGTGTTGGTATTTTTTGTGAATGTGTTTCATCCACATTTTTCCATGTGCATTTAAGTATAGGACTGCAAACCCAAAACTCATCAAAAATGTATGTCCATCATACATACAAGTTAAAACAGAATTCTTCCTCATTTTACTCTCCCCCCTACTAATAATTTTTTAAAGAAATGAGGCTTGGGTTTTTATATTTTCTACCTTGGGATTTAATCCTCTCTAGAGTGTTTTAAAAGAGACTGCTTAGTCTGCTTAGGGGGTGCCTGAGTGGCTCAGTCAGTTAAGAGTCCAACTCTTGATTTCGGCTCAGGTCATGATCTCAGGGCTTGGATCTCAGGGTTCGTGAGATCAAGCCCCATTTCAGGCTCTGTGCTGTCAGCGGGGAACCTGCTTGGGATTCTGTCTCTTCTCTCCCTCTGCCCCTCCCCCCATTTGTGCTCGATTGTGCTCTCTCTCTCTCTCTCAAAATAAATAAATAAGCATTTTTAAAAAGAGACTACTTAGTTCCATCAAGTATTTTTTATTGGACTTAGCTGGACTCCTCCTACGTTGGCAAGAAGCACGTGAGGAAGCCATTTGTGAACAAGGTAGCACAGGTAGTTTCATTGTGATGCCAGTTTATCTCATGTCTTTCATTTCCCAGGCAATGTTCTTCACCTCCATTCCCCTCTGCTTGAATGCAGTGTTCTGTTTCAGAGTTTGTACCTTGTTATTTCAGATCAAGGAGAATCTCTAGTCTTTCCCCCCTCTTCCTTTCTGAAACAATGTTCATCTGGTTTTTAGTTTTTCCCAAAAGTACCTTCATTCCTGATGTTAAGTGCAGTTTCTCTCTAAACCTAGAGCAGGTGATGACAGCACAGTTGTGCTAATTGCAGTCAACCTGAGGTGATGGTGGGTTTGGGACTGATACAAGCAGGTGGGGAGGTATGACACAGCTTGCTGGGCAGGAGTCCTTTCCTTCACTTGACCTTCAGAACCTTCCTAGGACCTGAAGCAAGGGTCTAAACCAAAGATAAAATATAGAATGTAAAAACATAGCCGCTGTATTTATTTTAGATTACCATAACTATATGATAATTAGAAAGAAAGATCTAGTGTATCAGGGAATGTGCACCACTGGTAGGCATGATAAATTTCTCCACATACATTCCATCAGCATGACGAATTATGAACTATTTGGGTTTAGGTTCAGTGTTTGCAGTTAAGTGGTGAGTGTTTTGTCTGTATTTTTTCATATTTCATTTTAATTTTATAAAAATTCAATTTAGCTGAATAGATTGACTGTCTGACTTGTTTCCTAGAACTAGCTAAGGTTTATCATTGAGATTATTGCTTTAAAAATGTCCTTCAAAACATCTCAACTTGGTGCACAACTGTTTAAAATAAATAATTGTAAGAATATTTTAGTGCTGCAATTTTTAAGGCTTCTCTTATTTACAAGGAAAATAGAACTGATAAATTTGAATGATGAAAATGGATTTAATTAGGTGAATTTAGTTGGGCTTGATGAGGTGGAGCCAAATTTAGGATAATGATATTTTTAAACTAATGCCTTTTGTATTTTAGGATTTGCAAAAGTTTCTCAGAACATGTGGCACGGTCGTGTAATTCACACACACCTCTCTCTCACACACACTTTTACTCTTCTGCACACACACATACACACACATGTAGAAGGGCCCCAGCAGCTAGAGTGTGTTTAGCATTCGCTCTTCCTCCTTCAGTTACTAATTCTGCCTATAAAGGGTATATCTGGCCAAGTTTGCTCCTGTCTTTCCTGTTATTCCAAAACACAGAGGAGTTTTCTAATGGAAAGTATTGTCATTTTGGGTTTTCCATTTTAGGGACAAAAGTGGGCACTGAGCCATTACTCATGATCCTCTTTGCTTGCGTCCTATAAAGGATAACAAAGTCACCCGTTTTCTGATCCAGAACCCAACTTGTTTTCCCAGGTTCCCTCCTACAACCAACACAAACACAGACATTTACCAGCAAAACAGAAGCTGTTGGAAAGATTTTTTGGCTGCTGAAATGGGCTCCTGTCACCAGGACATGGCAGGCTTTTTGCTGTATTGTCTCCCAGCCCTGGCCCGGGTACTCCAGAAAGAGCTTTATGTAATCAGTCTTCCCTGACATGTGACGTCCTGTCATTTTCCTCCCTTTCGGCTCCACTGCCGCCCACAAATCAATAACATTGCTTGGGAAGTTCAAGCTGGTTTTTCAGCCACCCTAAGCTCTGTATTTCTTAAAGGGTATGTCAAAAAATGTAAAGTTTCCTAATGATATTTCTGGCTGATGACACATGGCAGAGCTGATGGACTATTTATAATCAGTGGCACGATCGCAAGCACATTATTTTTATTTCACTTGGGGGGAGCCCTGTCACTTGCTACCTCTCTTTGCAGACAAGTTGATGCCATCGCCACCTAAAGGAGATAAATCCTCTTTGCAGAATGTGTTTGCACTCTCCCCTTTGTGTTAGGAGCTCCCCAGTTCTTTCTAATAGAACCTCCTCTTTTTTTTAAATTGTTCTCGGGCTGGGAGGGGAGGATGATGAGGGCAACCAATGATTTGTAGCAACTGCTTTAAATTCTGGTCATGCCTTCACTATAAATGTCTCAGTCTTCGCTGCTCAGATCCTGCTACATTCCTCTGAGTGTGGGCGTGGCTGGCATGACTGAGGCAGCAGACACAGCTACCGCATTCAGCGCTCGCCCCAGTTTTACAGGACTGAGCATAGCATAGCTGTCTTTCGTTGAGCAGCTACTATATTCTAGGCAATGTACCTGGTAGGCATTTTATACACAGTGTCTCATTAACCCTTTCAAACTTGTCTCTGGCAAGTGCTGTTATCTCCAGAGAAGACACATGGGGGGAAAAAATTGGGACATCCAGTGACTTCTCTCCACAGTCACACTGCCCATAGGAAAAGCCCCATGACTCCAGATCTAAAAAAGCACACCTGCTCTCGTTCAACTACCTTTTCACCTCCGTCCAATTAAGTGGACACTTGTGTATGTATGTGGATGTGCAGGGGCACTTACCCATTCCCAACCTGGGCAGCTGCTGGGAGTTCATAGGCTGACCAAAGTGAGAGATGGAAGAATTGGAAACTTCACCTGGTGTAAACCCTGGTGTAAAAGAAACCATATACTAGAGGAGGATTTTGACTCACTGCAATGAGAAGTATTACTGCTGTAAAGATACTGAGCTCTCTCTTTCTCTCTTTCTCTTTTTAAAATGTTTCCACAGGACAGAGTTTAGGGTATGGATTCGTTAACTATATTGATCCAAAGGATGCAGAGAAAGCCATCAATACTTTAAATGGACTCAGACTCCAGACCAAAACCATAAAGGTAAGAAGTGATATGCTGTCCTGATTGGGAGGCACTGGTTAAATTTTGTTCCTTTGATCTCATAAATTCAG
The DNA here is from genome assembly GCF_018350155.1 of Leopardus geoffroyi. Classification (NCBI taxonomy): domain Eukaryota; kingdom Metazoa; phylum Chordata; class Mammalia; order Carnivora; family Felidae; genus Leopardus; species Leopardus geoffroyi. The sequence continues at coordinate 40,068,752 of NC_059328.1, forward strand.
GCTATCAGGGAGCTGGAAGTGGTGTTCTTTATTTATGCAAAGGACATTTATCATCCACAGTGCTAAGTGGAGGACACAGATCATTACAAAGAATGAGATGTAGGCTGAGTAGAGGGAAGGGACTGGAGGGCAGATGGGGTGTCAGGGCCCACCAAGAAGGCCTATGAGCCCAAACCTGCAAAGATGGCCAGAACTAAGCCATGGGAAGAAGCTGAGCCAGAGAAGCTGTTCCACACAGAGGGAACAGCACATGGGAAGCTGTGAAAATGAACATAAACATTATGAGTGGGGAACAGCATATAGGATAGCATGGTCTGATTTGGGATGGGAGGTGGGCAGGAGCCTCATGTGGCAGGCTGAAACAGTTTGGCTTTACCTAAAGGGGACAAGGACCCTCCTAACTGTGACTAGAAAAGAAAAAAAATCTGTTATAAATAAACACTAATATAATAGGGATGGGGACTATCAAATTGTTAGGAACACAGTAAAGGAATGACAGAAAAAGTAACGTTCGAGCAACTGGAAAATAGTTAGAGCTGTAGATAATATCTCAGGTGGGGTTGTTTTAAGTCGAAAAAGAGAAACAGTTACCCAGAGCCTGTTTCTCCAGAGGTTTCTATGACTATGCCGTCACTCTCTCGGTTCAGATTTCCCCTTGTGGAGATCCTTCAGGAGGTGGTGCTGTTTGCTTTGAGGGCCCCCTCTGATAGCTAGTGGTGGTCCCCTGGATGGAGCCTTCTCCTCCTCCTCAGTCTCCCTTCCCCTTCTTCCCCCACCTCCAGGCAGCATCCTGCTTGGGGGCAGCTGCCAGCCCATTAATGAGTCCCATCCTTCATAGCCTATTAAACCACAGGGAGGTGTCTCCTGGGCGCTCTTATCCTCACGACAGCAGGTCTGACGCAAAGTAGGACAAAAGAGAACCTCTCCCAGAATGGAAATCTATAGATGGCACCAGCTCTCAGCGTATGAAAACACAAAAGCAGAACTTTTTAGTTCAACAGAGCCACTTTTCCAACATCAGGACTGACAGAGAGAGACTGTTGGTATAAGATAATTTCAGCTAGGAGGTAATCAAAGCAAAACCAAAACAAAAATCTTCTTTTTTTGGAATATTATTATCCGATTGTCTTCCTTCCTTCTTTCCTTCCTTCCTTCCTTCCTTCCTTCCCTCCTTCCTTCCTTCCTTCCTTTATTTTAAGCAGCTTAACTTTTGCAATTGAGTTTAGCTTATTTCCAAAAGTGATTGCTTTCATGATCTCATACAGTCTGTAGTACACAAAGACCCCCAAATCAGCCTGATTCAGGCTGCCTCAGTCTCATCTTACAATCAATCCCTTTGAGCTATCTAATGGAGAAATAATTAAGAGTTGTTTAATTATGGGGTAGTCCTCTGAGAGGCAGGAGGATTAATTTCTTTCAAAGGAAAAACATACCTATTTTTACGCTTTACGTGAAGATGGGATGCTCACGTCCCTGATTGTTTGATGAGGCCACACCAGGTTGAGAGCTGTATTTGTGGGTTTGATTGATTTTTCTGTGCTATCCAGTTCAGCATTAGAATGTCAGACATTTACTCTTCCCTTGATGGACACCCTGACCTTGAACTGAGAAAGGTACTTTTTTTTTTTCCCTCTACAGTTTTCTTGAAACTCAAACCTTCCCAAGAGTTTAGGATCAAATCATCAGCCATCCATTTTACCTTTTTTTTTTTTTTTTTAATATTCCATGAAGCTGTTGGGTTTCCTGAAAGACTGATTGGACCTGGCTTTTCTGCCCTCAGAATGCACCCCCTGATCCATCATGCCATCAGAAGTAGTGCTTTGTCTAAGTAGATCTTACAGACAAGGAACGTCCATTATTTTCTTTCTGTGGGAAGGCTGTCTGCCTTCTCTTCTCTACATCCGTTGCCCCACCCCCTCACCCACCCTGTGCTCACCCTGCATCAAAATGCTGCCAACACATTTGCACCCAGCAGTAACATGGGCTTCCGAGGCATTGTAGGATTCAAAATGCATGATGCCATGGCTGAATCAATAATTTCCATCCTCTACTACGAATGAAAATTTAATGTGCAAACCTGGGGATTTCAGCCCTTTCATTAAAGCAGTTTATTTGCCATACTAAAAATTAAGTTTGAGTGATAGGTTCTTTTATTAACTTTTCTTCCCTTTCCTAAAGGGACACAATGTTTAAGGTAAAAATCATATTAAAGGGGAGGAAAAAAGCAAACCCTTTTCATGTGCTGTTAATAGTCTCATCATTTATTAATTTTTTAAAATTGCTTTTCCGCCTTTCAGGCCACTGTTTACTTCTGCTTCAGTCTGCTTTGATAAGTGACATGAGATTTATCTCTTTGCTCTGACTCCCAAGAAGGAATAGATAACTTTCATATCTGGAAAAAACAAATATCTTCCTGGAAGCATGCTTTACAGAGATCTGCCCAGAACTATCTAGTATATGTTTGCAAGATATGGTCAAGTTTGTCCCTCCTTCTCACATTTCTGGAGCATTTTTGAAGTGCTTTGTGCAAAACACAATACTTTTTAAAAAATTTTTGGGGCGCCTGGGTGGCGCAGTCAGTTAAGCGTCCGACTTCAGCCAGGTCACGATCTCGCGGTCCGTGAGTTCGAGCCCCACGTCGGGCTCTGGGCTGATGGCTCAGAGCCTGGAGCCTGTTTCCGATTCTGTGTCTCCCTCTCTCTCTGCCCCTCCCCTGTTCATGCTCTGTCTCTCTCTGTCCCAAAAATAAATAAACGTTGAAAAAAAAAATTTAAAAAAAATTTTTTTGTTTAAGTTTATTTATTTATTTTGAGAGAGAGAGAGAGAGAGAGAGAGAGAGCAGGGGAGAGGCAGAAAGAGAAGGAGAGAAAGAACCCCAAGTGGGCTCTGCTGTGTCAGCACAGAGCCTGATGCAGGGCTCGAACTCACAAACTGTGAGATCGTGACCTGTGCCAAAACCAAGAGTCAGATGCTTAACTGACTGAGCCACCCAGGTGCCCCAAAACACCCTATTTCAAATGTAATGTACAACATAGCTGCAGGAAAGCCAAGAGTTAATTGTTGTTGTTATATTTTAATTCCTAGGTTTTAATGATTAACTACTAGATTCAGGGATAGTTCTAGAAAGCCCTAAGGGAAGGGTGGAGACTATAGTGAGGTGGAGAGCAATAAAAATGGCAGGTACTGGTCAGCTACTACAGATTGTTTAAGCCCAGATTGTTGCCAGGTCTTCCAATTATTCAGTAAAAACTGAAATCTAGATATTTTTAATGCCAAATCTGTCAATTTCTAAAGGTTGGAAACCAACTTAAAAATTTTAAAGCATAGGTAGTCAGGTCAAACAAAACTTAATTGTTGACCTGTGGGCAAGCAGTGTGTGGCCCCTGAAGTCAAATTTAAGTACAAAAGCACTGTTTTGCTTATTGGACGTGAATGATTCATTCACCTCCTAGTGGAAGGTGCCCCCAAATGATGGTTCCCTGTTAACAACTATTCATTGTCGCTTTGGTAAGGTGGATGTAATGTGACTATGTGCCAATATCAAAGGCATATAGAGGACAAGGCCAGGCCTCTGTCCTCAAAGAGAATACAGTCTTGGCATAGACACAGCATCAAAGCAGAGAAAGAACGTGATTCATTAATTAAGCCCCTATGAGTAGTGTGGATGACTGCAGATAACGTGCCTATCTGGATCAAACAAATATATTTTTTGGAAACATGCGTTACAGTGATCTCCTAGGAACATCTAGTACATGTTTGCAGACGTGACTACAGAGGAATTATTCTTTGGATTATAACTTGTTTAGTGGGAGAAAGTGGCCAGGCTCAGAGATGGAATGACCTGTCCAATGGCACACAAGTGACCAGCAGCTGAGCTGAGCTAGCATCTGAAGGGCCTGTGAAGGACTCTGCCACAAGAGGAGATGCTTAATATGTGAGCATATGCTTGAAATAATAATAATTATTTATTATAATTATACTACTAATAATAGTAATGCTACCTTATATTGAATATTTACTGTGTACCAACAGTATGCTAACCTCTTTACATGCTTGAGAGGATTGAATTCTTGAAACATCCCTAGGGCTAGATGGTTTACACACATGAACTCTACTTCTTAAGATAGCCCTGTAAGAAGGTGCTATTCTCTCCTTTGTACAGTTGAGGAAACTGAGGCCCAAAGAGGGTAGGAGACTTACCCAGGATCACATGGTTGGTATGTGAGATTTGGAGTAAAGAAAGGTGTTTTAAAAATAACTCTAGCAGTAGGCTGTAAGTATTGGAAGGTCACACTGTGTGTTTGCTCAGCAGCACGTGCGTTCTGTGAGATTGTTTGGGTCTGTATTTGGCTCTGCACACACAGATAATACTCCCTGGCATGGGAAGGAGATATAAAAAGCAAACAAAGTGTGTGGTTCTTCCAGGTTCTTCATTAAACAGACTTGTGGTTTGGGACTTCTGCCATCAACCTGAGTACAGACCTAAGTTCAGGTCTTTTCTTCTTGAACCCCTGCTTTGCAGGCTCTGTGCTAGGTCCTGGGATTTAGGTGACCCAGAGATGGCAGTGCCCTAGACTTTCTCCCATCTACATGTGTTAGAGAGGCACAGAGCATGGACCGTGGGCTTACATGTCTAGCCTGCCAGACCAGCCTGGCACTCCACTTGGGAAAGTGGGTCTTTTCTTAGGATTTCAACTCTGAACACAGTGGAGATGATTTGCCCCATTTAGAGTTTTGAGAGTGCTCTTTGTTGAGCTTTTTTCCTCACTTGTCTCCAACAGAGATCACGTTAGACTTTGGGACGTAGTGGGTGAAATGACTGTGGGTTCTGGAAAATGATTCCCGGTACTCCTTGACCCCACAGTGGATGCCTGTCCCAGTCCTGGGCCCTCTCCTCTCTCCATGCATTCTAAAACAGCAGCTTCTGAATTCACACTGTAATTTCAGCTGCTTACTAGGAAGCACTTCATTGAATCCAGCTGTAGTGGTCCAGCTCTTTGTCGCATTAATTAGTAACAAAGAAAGTTAGATGTCTATAGTACCTTCAAAAGAGATATCTTTACAAAATTTGGATTGATATTCAAGTTACACTGAGAACCTTCAGTAAAAAGTGATCCAGAGTGTAATTTGAGGGTTTGGAATCATGCCCAGTAAATCTTTCAGAATAGTGGGACACCAGTTTGGATTTTTAACCTGAGTTCAAGGAGCAGAGGAGTAAAGAAGTGTTCACTGCTCTGCCTCCAGAAGCTCCTGTCTCATGGGGGGCACAAACATACAGAGAATCTTCTCTAATGCAGTGGGATGGGCCGCGGATGGGGCGCTTACGGGGCTGCAGGGCTGCCCGTTGGTTTGGGGTGGAGGAGTGGGAACCCGGAAGCTGTGCAAGGTTTGAGCAGGAAAGGGACTTGGTCAAAGCAAAGTTCCAAGAAGGCTCATCTGGCGACGGTGTGTCACCTGCAGTGTTGGACGGATGAAACCAGTGGCTTGCAAGCTGTAGTGGTAGGTTTTTGTCAGCCTAGACACTGGTTTTCATTAGCTCTTTAGGAGCTGGTTTTACTCATTTTAAAAGCAAGGCATGCTTATTTATAAATAATTTGGAAAACACATTATCATATAATGTGGCAGTATCAGCCATTCCCAACTCAATACTGTTAACGTTTTTATGTATTTCCTTCCTTTTCTCATTGCATTACAGGTTTACAAATGATTTTGTGTCTTGTCTTTTTCAAATAATTACATTAAGCTATTACTCATATTAAAAAAATACGACTTTAAAGAAAACATTCCCAGAGCACAGCTCTTGTGCAAACTGGAGGTGTGAGTGCTTTCAGGACTGGAGCAGGAAAGAGGGGACAAAAGGCTGCTTCTGCCACTCAGAGTGAACCCAGGAGGGTTGGCACTCAGTCAGGAGAGGGGCTGTGAGAGTTAAGAAGGAAGCTTTATCACGAGGCAGCAGCCCAGCTCCAGAGGGAGCAGGACTGAGAAGGAGAAGGTGCATTGAGTAAGGGCTTTTCAGAAGGAAGAAACTTCCCATCGCTGGGAAGGAAAACAAACTGAGCTCCTGTCTTCAGGCCTCTCTGTACCATGATGCTGCTTAGCCATTTCTCTGTTCTCGCTTTATTCTTCTAATAGCACTAACGGTGCCTCCAGGGGATCTTTCCACACTTGAGTTTTGCAGGTTCCAGTATGCCCCTCCCACTTCTTCCTCTTGCCAGGGGTCATTGGGGCGCTAGGCCTCCCTCCCTCCCTCGCCCTGCAATCCACCTGCCTTGCTAGAGGCCTCCGTTCCGCTGAAGCATCTTTTCTTTGCACTCGGCATAAGCAATTATTTCTCCTATCACTGCTCTTAATGCTTCCCAGAGAGTTGGCAGATCATTTTTTGCTGACGGGTATCACCCCACCCAGAAATGATAGACTGCCTCCCTCAGTCTTATTAATAATAAAAAAGGCGTTTTTCTCTCCTCCCCCATTACAGCTATAGTCAGAGCAGTGTGGGAGCACTTCCCCCACCAAGGTCAGCAGGGGAGGCTGGATCACTGAATCCCCAAGGACCCAAGAGAGGGCACATAGCCACAGCAGTGGAAACTGGAGACTCGTTTACCCCAGTTGTACCAGGCTGCTCTTTCTCTCCGGTGAGAGCTTCCGTTTGCCTGCTCTGCTTCCCGGTGCCCTGCTAACTTCCTCTGAGTGAATGATTTCAGATACAGGTGTAGGAGTTTGAGAGAGAGAACTAGAGCTTCCCTGCTCTCTCTGCCCAGTGAGGCTGTTACAATTCCAGTATCTCTTGAAGGTTGTCCACAGTGTCCTGGGTCTGGATTGCAAAAGAAAATCAGACAGGTACAGGTTAAGATGACACCTTATATTGCTACCTTATATTGGTTTCAGAAGTGTGTGGAATGGGACTTGGGGGCTTTAGTTGTCTACAAGTGTGAAAGAAGCCAACAGTAGGATGTGAGCTGCTTTAAAAAAAGCCAGTGCAGGGGCGCCTGGGTGGCGCAGTCGGTTAAGCGTCCGACTTCAGCCAGGTCACGATCTCGCGGTCCGTGAGTTCGAGCCCCGCGTCGGGCTCTGGGCTGATGGCTCAGAGCCTGGAGCCTGTTTCCGATTCTGTGTCTCCCTCTCTCTCTGCCCTTCCCCCGTTCATGCTCTGTCTCTCTCTGTCCCAAAAAAAAATAAATAAACGTTGAAAAAATAAAATAAAAAAATAAAAAAAGCCAGTGCACCTTGGCTGTGGTAGGAGAATTGTAGATTCCAGATCACAGGAAGTAATGCTGCTTTCTTGTGCACTCTGGTCAACCTGTCCTTGGTGTCTGTGTCCCATTCTCAGCCCCACATTTTAAAGAGACCTGACATTCTAAGGGTTGTCCAGAGGCAAATGAGGAAGATGGCAAAGATGATGCCATACTCAGATTCACCCACAGTGGTTGGTTTTTGTGCTCTAAGGGAAAAGAAGTCTGCAGTGATTCTGAAACTCAATCCTATATTTCAAGAATCTAGGAAGAGACCCTGTGCAGCTATCAGGGTAGAACATTTGTCTTGGATAGTAGTGACTCTCTGTTAGAGACATTCAAATGGGGTCATCAGGGATGATGTAGAAGAGATTCCTATACCAAACTAGAGTCTGATCTAAAGGTCCCTTTGAGCTCTGAGATTCTGAATTTTTGTATGGTTCCTGGACTTCAACTCTTCTATCCAGTATAGTAGCCACACGTGGCTATTTAAATTTGAGTTTAAATTAATTAAAATTAAGTCAAATGAAAAGTTCAGTTCCTCAGTCATACCAGGTACATTTGAAGTGCTCTGTAGTCACATGTAGTTAGTGGCCACCATATCAAGCAACACATTTTCATGATCCTAGGTTTGATTAGACAGCGCTGGCCTAGAACATCAGTGGCCGTGGGGAATAAGGAATCTCTTCTCTATGGCTATCATGAAGCCCCAGAGAAAATCAGCTGGTCTGTCAGAGATCATAGAGCCAATCCCTCTTCCCTTCCCTTTTGTTGTCCACTCAAAAGAGCTCTGAGTTAAGATGAAGAGTCGGTCAAGTCCCAGCTCTGTCAAAAACTCCCAGAATGACCTTGGGCAACTTACTTTACTTCTCTGGATGCATTTCCTCATCTGCAGAATGGTTCCTTCCAGCTGCAACAGTCTAATAAAATATTATAGTGTGATCTTGTCAGCTTGATAACTTTCCAGAGAAAGTAGCAGTTTGTGCCAAGCACACAGCTTTTATTTCACTGTCCACGTTAGCCTGGTATAGTGGAAAGATCCCAGAACTTGGAGTCATATCCAGCTTTGTCTTAGTTTGGCTATGTGACCTTGGACAAGTATTTGATCTCACTGAACCAGAATTAGTCATCTAGAAAATGGAACGAATAATATCTCATGGGTAATCATGGCTTATAGTGGGGTACTCAAGTAATGCTTCCCAGAATGATGACAAAAGTGAATAGGGTTATCCCTAAGGTGAAAATTACATGACAGGAGAAGACTTTTTCCCATCTGCATGTTTCAGAGATGTACATGCTTCAAAGATGCATAAAAAAATAAAGAGTCTGAGCCTTACTAAGCCTCAGGCAGCACATATAGAGGCTTTGTATCGTAGGAAGTATTATGGAGCTCCCAGGTGGCTACAGTAATCTTATCAATCTTTCATATAGCAAGAATCAGGATTTGCAGTTCAGTGAGAAGACTGACTGTCTTCAGCTCTGGGTCTGAGACCAGCTCTTCCACTAACCAGGCCATGAAACCGTTAGCATATCTCTACCTTCTGGAGGCCACTAGATGGACAGAAATATCCTTGTACTAAGTAAGCTTCTTTGGAATTTAATGGACTTTGTTAAAGTTGTAGGCATATGAATATATCACCACACCATAGAAATATTTATCCTGCCTACTGTATGCCAGACACTCTCTTGATATTCTTGGATACTCTTAAACTCCACAATGGGAGACACAGTGATAGCTGCTGCTGTTGAAATGTATATCATTTATAGAGTTTAAGGAGATAGCAGTCATTTGTGCCTGGGCCTCAGAGAAGAGATAGCATTCAGACCAGGTCTGTAGGGATGAGCAGGAGTTCATTTTGACATCATGATGAACAGATAGCAAGAACAAAGATAAGGAAGTGGAAACTTTAAGCGCATATTCTGAAAACTGGCCTTTTTTAAATTTGAACTGAGGCATAGAGTACATGGAGAGTTAGCAGGAATTGAGAAGTTGGTCCAGATCGCAGAGGGCATTGAATGCTCAAATGAGGGATTTGAACATCCATCACAAGGTGTTGGAGAACCATTGAAGGCTTTGGGCAGGGAGAAGTGGCACAATCAGAGCTCATTAGAAACATTACCATCAGGTCTTGCCCTGATAAAAGAATATCATATATCAGGTGACAGGTGGGGGAAGTATGAGGAGTGGGGCCACATAAGCAGACACCTGTTCTGCCTGTGGGCAGGGCTGCAGCCACAGATACAAGGAAAGCTGATCCTCACAATCAAAGCTGTTGTTTCTAGGAGCCAGCTGGCTTCTTTCTTCTCTCCCTGCTCCTGGAGGTGGGAATCAGAGGTACCTGCAAGGGTTTGCTCCTAGAAGGCCCTGGCAGCACCAGAGACTGTTCTCAGCTGCCATTCTCCTGGTCTCTTTGGAATGAATATCCCCCAGGGATCTATGTGCTCTGGGGAGTTTATGCTCACTCAGAGAGTAGGGTGTTACAACAGATTGGGGAAAATCTGCAGCTTGATCTTTTGAAATGATTGGTCTCTGTGTGTGTCTCCTCTGCTAGACTAATAGTCCTACATGTCAAGGATGGCTGTTTTCATCTCTGTACCAACCAGTGTTTCACATAAGGCCATAGCAATTATATCAGAGCTGTTTATTGAGCAGTTCCTATGTGCCAGGCATAGTGCCTAGAAATCTTATATGTATTAGTTTGTTTAATGCTCCAAGAACTCTGTTAGAAAGCTTCTAAGCTATGTTATTCAAGTGATATAACTCAGAAAGTTAAGTGACTTGCCCCAAGCTTACACAACTAGGAAGTGGTCAGGATTTAAATTCATATCTTTCTAGCCCCAAAGCCCCTTGCTCTTAACCGTTTTCTCTTTTCCATTCCAGAATAGATGCTCAGTGTCAGTTAAAGTAACATAAACAAGAACTTCCTTGGAACAAAGGCCTGTCTCAAAATAAAGTTTCCTGATGCTCTAACTTGCACCTATCAGTGAGAGAAACCCACAGGATAAGAGGCAATGAGAACAGGAAGGATGTTCCTAGTGTGTGGAGCTAGAATAGAAATAGGAGAAGGATGGAAACTATAGAAGAGACAGGTTTGAACACAGTTGAAGGATGAACTTACCAATAGTCAGTGATGGCCAGTGATGGGGCAGAGCACCTCATGAAATAGTGAGCTTCCTATGTAATGTATAAGGTGGGTGGCCAGCTGTCTGAGATCTCAGCCAGAACTTTTCAGGCCACTTCCAGCACCAAGTTTCTGTGAAGCAGATTTCAAGGATAGTGCTTGCTGCTGGTATCACCAATGGCACCTGTCACCTTTATTTCCACTTACCATGAACCACAGTTGTAGAGATTAGCAGTTTTGTGAATAGAATGCCTAGCTCATGGAGACATCCAGTCAATGATAGAGATCCTTATTATGATTTGAAGGGACCTAACAAGTGATGCTCTTGTTTTCCATATCCTGTAAAACCACTGTAAATCAGGTGAGAGATAACACAAAAGAGAAAAGCATATTGAATCCTAAAGTCACCTTTAATACAGATTATGTCCTGGATGGATTTCCTGAACACAGTGGACTTCCTAACACATAACCCCACACTTTGACAGACTGACATACCATGTTACAGGGACTTTGGACCCCACAGGCCTCCTGCTCTCATCGGACAGATCCTGGAACAGAAAGTGTGCTTCCAGCTGGTATCTGGCTGCCAGAAGGGAAGAAGTACACAGTGGCTGAGGCTCCTGCGCCTATTGCCAGTATTGAAGCTTGTTCAGAATGGTCACTGTACTTCCCCTGGAGAAGAGAGGTGAGGGGGTACCAAGAAGCCTAGACTGCTACCCCAGGGGGCTCCCTCCACATGGAAGCTAACACTGGAAGTGGGAGATGAGTAACCCCTTGCCAGGAACAGCCCTCTGAACTGCACTTTTCATTTATCTGCTCCCTTCCTCACTGGACCTCGGAGTGCTTGAAGCACCAGGCACCCAGCACAGCTTGGCAGACAGGAAGTGTTCAGAAATGAGAGGAACGAATGAACTCACATCTTCTAATGTTGGTATTTATTAAAGGAGCACCTTTCGAAAGCAGAGAAGGATGCCTTTTCTTACCTTACCAGACTCCCAGCACCCTAAACCAAGCCTTTATCACGTTTTCCAAGTCCTCTCCCTTTTCTCTACCACGGCAGGTTAGACAAGGGGCAAGGTATTGCCAGAGGATTCAGGAAACGTTTTACCCAAGGCCATGCTGTTCCCCCATCCCTGCCCAGGCCAACCCCCATGGCTGTGAACAGGTGAAGGAACCTGCGAGGAGAGTGCTGTGTGGGAGGGGCAGCCCCCAGCCGGGGTCCTGCTGCCCCATCTGTGATGAATGATAATGCTGCTGCACCACCTTGATGAGAATCACTGACAGCAGACTTGTGAAGTCACATTGGAAATTGGGAAGTACTTTACTTTGTGGATATGGAAAGTACAGTGGAATCTGTAGAAATGTGCTAGAGGAAATTCATGGCAGTGAAGTGGTAACAGATCACCCAGACCCCACCAGGCTGACAGGAGGAAAGTGGTGCCTCTATAGGTGCTCACTGTTGGTATCCCAGATGTTTGCTTGTGTGGTAAAATTGAAAGGTGTGTCCCAGTGGGTGCTAGAGTCCCACACTGCCCACAAAAGCCTGTAGTACTCACTGCATAGTAATAATATAATAACATTTACCAAATATCTACTAAATTCTAGGAATGTGCTACCCCTGTTAAATCTATTATCTCACTTCTTTATAATAACCCATCAAAGGAAAATTGTCCCCCTTTATACCAGTAGAGAAACTGAGATTTATCAAGATCAAATTACTTGCCCAAGGTCACATAGCTAGTGAGTGTGGGAGCCAGCTCATAGTCAGGGCTGTAAACTCCACACTGTACTGTTACTCTTGCAGTGGGTCAGAGTTACTGTAAGCCTGCAGGGATGGGGAGTTTGGAGGCACTGCAAATCTTTTATCAAGGTCATTTGTAAAGTCACCTGCCTCTGGGCCATCCTAACCCAGAGCTAGAGGAGTGGCCTCTGTATTCCCAGCTCTTTCTGAGCTCCAGAGCAAGATCAGTGCCAGCCTAGAAATGCCACTCTTGTCTTCAAAGGTTCTGGATGAATGGAGTGAGCAGGATCCTGAGGGACTGAGGCATGGGATTCTCTAGGGCACTGCCTTTAGCATTGGAAGCCCTGGGCTCTAGGCCACTAGTTTAGTGGGGTTAACACACCAGCAATGGCTGGCTGTCTGCAGGGGCTAAAAGTGGATAATTTTTGAGAAATGTTTCAGCCTAACAAAGGACCTGACCCCTATAGTCACTCAGTTAGGATTTCATAAATGTATGAGGACACTTGAAAAGTACAAATACCAGGGATCAGCATTTGGATATTAAATGTAGGGAGATACTTTTTCTGTCATTTTTGTCCATACCTACTTCTACAGATTTCCTGGATGGAAGACTAAGATAACAAGAGACTTAAGTTTTTCGAACAGAGGAGAAAAAGTAAACAAGAGTTAGGTTTGGTGAGTTATCAAGGTGCTGCTGTTCACCTTTGGCACTTGTTACTGCTCTGTGGCAGGAATTCTGCCTGGGTAAGATTCTGCCTCCATCAGAATCATCCTTTGAGGAAATGGTTTTGGTTTTGTCATTTACTTTCCAATGCCCATCCCTTTTCCCCAGCAGGTATGTCCTAAGCCTGCTCCCCTCTCTACCCCAGCTCTGGCTGCCCAGACCATTGGGTATCAAGGTCATTATTATCCATTGTGCATTTATTGAGTGTCAAACAGGCATTGCACTAAGCCATTGACCTTCATCGTCTTATTTGTCCTCACACCAGAGGAGGGCTATCATTAGGCCGCCATGCCCTGACCCCACCACACACCCATCTCAGCTCTGTCTTCTTTCTGGCCCGTATAACCCTTAACTAAACCCTCCCCTTCACTGTGTTCTAGTCCCAGCTATACAACCCTAGAATAGCACACATCTTACAGCATTGTGATAATTGGTCCATATTGTGTACCATTCTTCCATTCAACTCATGTTTATTGGGTACCTTCTGTATGTTGTATATTGTCCCCATTGGACTTGGAAATCCTTTAGGGCAAGAGACCACTCCGTGTTCTTTCTTGTTGTGCATCCCCAGCACACAGCACTGTGTCTGGTTCATAGTAGGTCCTCGGGAAGTGTTTGCCAAGAGAAAGCCTCTACGTGGCATCTACTTCTAGAACAGTCTTCTTTCAGTCCTTCCAACCTCAGACACTGGGAAATGGGAAACCTTCCCCTTAGCTCTTAGCTTAGTAGGGAAACACAGCTATGCTTCTGGACGCTTAACTCTTGGTGATCCCCCTAAGTAGAGGAATCCAAGCTGCAGTTAACTCCAGAGTCATTAATTCCTACATCATTCATTTTGTTCTGTGGATATATTCATTTATTCTTTCACTAGATGCTTAGCATTCTGCAGGTATAAGGCTCTGTGCTGGGAGCTAGAGCCACTAAGGTGAATAAGATACACCACCCCTACACACACACACACACACACACACACACACACACACACAACCATGACCTCAAGGAGATCAGCAGTCTAGACAGAGGGATGGTAAATCAAGGTCAGAATGGGTTAAGTATCATGGGTATGGTTCACTGAAGAACACTGCTAGGGGGCTTTTTAGGAGGAGGTAAGATCCGGGAAAGCTGTCTAGAGAAGATGGCATTGGATCTGGGCCTTAAAGAAAAATAGGATCAGGGCCTGAAAAAGTAGGTGGGAAATGTTTCCTTGTAAGACATAGAAGTAGGAGGGTATGTTTTGGGGGAGCACAAATGTCATACAGGTTATTAATTTGTCAATAATTGGCAGGGGTTAGACAGGGGTAACTCTCATTACCATGAACATATCACTACTTGTTTTTCTTTCCTTGTCCCCACCACTCCCTCCTCATGTCTGAAACATAGTTCTGCTAGATTATAATCCGAAGGACTTTGTTCTGTAAAGAATGGGGGTAGGAGAGCCTTGTGTGGAGTGATGCTCTGTCCAGTCACACGAGATTCTTGGTCCTTCAGCTCCCACTCCCCAGGGACTCCATGTAAAGGTCCCTTTGCCTGTCAGCCCTGTGCTGGAAAAGAGCCTACAGAGGCCACCCCCTCAGTTTCTAGAAGAGGTAGATACTGCAGACAGTCTGCCTTGCTCCATCAGCAGGAGGAGACCAACGAGGCAGATTAGTCACTCACATCATTTTATCTGTTGAGTCAACATCTATTTTTAGGTGTGGAACCCATAAAGGGACTCGGCATCTCTGTCATGGAAAGGGAGAGAGTGCCAAGGGTGAGGGGGTCTGCTCATCCTTCATTCCTCTTTGCTATGTACACTGCCAGACCCTTTCTCAGAAGCAAGTTCTCCTCCACTGCTGGAGCTTTAGTTCTTGATGCCAAGGGTCCAGTTTAACATGTACAATTTCTTTTGTACGCATGCTTTTGTGTGTGTACCACACACACACGCACACATCCATGCACATGCACACTCACTCACCCCCAGAGTCTTAGCAGATCTTGTAAATTGGATATATGGATTAAATAAGACGCCCAACTGAAAAATGCTAAGGCATATAGGTCCCTTCCTGTCCAACATTGTCAGATGTGCTCTGAAATGACTGTTTTCATCATCTATTCTGAGCCATAACCGCCCCAGAAATAGCTTTAGCAGGAAAGTGCTTTTGTTAGACTAGCTGTAAATTATATTTCAAATGTCTGATGTTGTTTTCTTAAAAAATAAATAAATAAGTAAATGAAAGTCTAAAATTAATGACTGCTGGGGTTTGCTTTGCTTATGTGTACTGCTACAGATTTGGCTTCTTGCAGATGGAATTTCAGATCTGTTTACACTTCTGTGTTAGCTTTTTGGGGGAAAAAAAGCAGTTGAGAGATCTGGGAGGACAAATTTACAAAGTCGAACTTATTATAACCATCCGTGAGGCTCGCTTCCTTCTTCCACTGCCCTCTCCCTCCCTCCTTTCCCCTCTGCTCTCCTTTCCTTGATTGTAGTTTTGTCTGCTCTTCCTCCACGTTAGAAGGTACCCGGTTCTTGCAGATGTTATGACAAGGTCATGTATCCAGTATCACAAGCAGATGTTCATGAATCCCCATTTCATTGCACTTTGTCATTCAGCGAGAGCAGACCTTGTGGGAGCAGATTGGAACAACACAGAGGATGGGACATAAAAAATCTTGCAGAGAACCTGATCGCTTTAATGTGTTGAAGACGAAGGGCTTGGGGGTGGGGAGGGTGGCAAGGAGAGAAATCTGCAGAGCAGAATTTCATGGAGGTTTTTTTTTTTTTGGTTTATTCAAAGATTATTATGTGTTAGATACAGTAAATCATCTATACACCCACATCCAGGAGGTAAATCTTCAGAGCTCCATGCGTGGGTCGTTCTGCATTTAACAGCTGCCATACAGTAGCTATTTTGTTCTGCACTTAGAGACCCTTATCTGTGCATTTGTTTTAAGTTATCGTCACCTCTCCTTTTGTTCCTCTGTTGCCGTTCTCGGGATTCGTATTACGATTACAAGAGTAGCTAAGAATCTGAACTACTGAGATATTTAAACGACACCATGAGTTCGAATGATAGACAAGGGGCTGTCATCTCAGTTGTTGACTCAGTCTCTACTCAGAGGGTGTTGCCTGTAATGGATTTAGCTCCTCTTGCCTTTTCCTAGGTCTCATATGCCCGTCCGAGCTCTGCCTCAATCAGGGATGCTAACCTCTACGTTAGCGGCCTTCCCAAAACCATGACCCAGAAGGAACTGGAGCAGCTTTTCTCGCAATATGGCCGTATCATCACCTCTCGAATCCTGGTTGATCAAGTCACAGGTTAAGTGTTTCTTTGTCATTTCTTTCCTTGTGTCTCAATGCCACAGCCAGTGCCCTGTGACCCATAGGAGCAGAGAGATAATGGTTACTTAGGGTAAAGGGTATGGATCATGCACAGACAGATTTTTGACATAAGAGAAAGATTTCTTATCAATCAAATGCCCACATTTAAAATGGGCCATCTTAGGAGGTAGATCTCCCATCATGGGAACTGTTCCAGCAGCAGCTAAACTACTTGGCAGGGCTATAAAGAGGATTCGGGCATCAGGTTGTGAGTGGGACTGAATGACCTTCAAAGTCTCTTTCAACCTTTAACCAAGTAACATTACTTTTGTATGTGAAAAGAACCTGTGTTAGAGCTCCGGCTCCAATGATATCATTATAGAGCTAGAGGGAACTGCATGCTGCCTCATTTCACACGTGAAAAAAGAGAGGTCTTAAGTGGGGGATCTGACTTCTGCCCAGCTAGTTAGTGGCAGTGCAGGGACATGAACCCAGGACCTGGTACTGTGGTACTTTGTCCATAATAAAGAAAGGCATCCACCACCTCTCAGTAAGAAATGTAAGGTACCCTGGGTTGCATTTTTATTGACAAAATGTTTTTACCTACTCTCCATTTGACCCCATTTTAAAACACCCCCTGAGAGCAGTTCAGCGTGTGTTTCTCATTCGACTCCTGCAATAGACCCTTACTGAAGTCAGTTCTGCCCCCAGACACTGTACAGAGGGACACTGGGGGCCTGAGATGAAGGAGGCACAGTTCTGTCCTTGCAGGACTCCATTATGATGAGCACTTGCTGGGGGCTGTCCAGTGTACCACGGGGGCTCGGGAGAAGGTGTGCTGTGCCTGGGTGGGGGCAGATTGCTGTGAAGGCTACATCAAGGAGGTGACATTTGAGCAGGGTTTTGGAGGATGGATTGAGGTTATCTGGCACAAAGAGGGACAGAAAATTCTAGGTGGACATGATGTGTCCTGTAGAATAGGTGGATAGGACATGTCATAAGGCATGGAGTCAAGGAAGAACACAGCCTGTTCAAGGAATATGTGGTGGTTCAGTATGGCTGGCAGAGACTCAACAGGGGATTTGGGACCACATCATCAGGAGCACTAAATGCCATGCTAAGAAAGTCTAACTTCATCTGTATGCAACATAGAGCCATGGGAGGATTTTTTGTGGGTTTTGTTTGTTATTCTGTATGTGGAGTGGGAGGCAGTGAGGAACAGGTACCACGCACAAAGTAAAGAATTGAAAAGTTACAAAAAATGTGTAAAAGATGCTTTGAAGGGGTGTAATGTGGTCAGAGTTTGCTTGTCAAATAGATTACATGGTTGCTAGGTGCAGAGGGCACATTGCAGGACTAGAAACTGGACTGTGGGTGATGGGTTAGAGCAACTAGAAGGAGACGAGAACTGAGCAATCTGGTGTAGAGCTGGAATGGACAGATGTGAGAGGTGCCTGTGTTCTGTGGGTGGGAAGCACCTGCCCGGAGCCATGATGGCAGAAATGCAGGCAGATGCATTTTGATGGGTGAGAGAGATTCTGGGATACTCAGCCCTGGCCCCACAAGTGGGGCCACTCCCCACCGGAGGTCCATGGGGCCCAGCCCATCTCTTCTCAGAGATATTTACCAGTGTGCTTTGTTCACTCTTTATGAAGGCTCTTTCTCTTTCCCTAGGAGTGTCCAGAGGGGTGGGATTCATTCGGTTTGATAAGAGAATCGAGGCAGAAGAAGCCATCAAAGGGCTGAATGGCCAGAAGCCCAGCGGTGCTACAGAACCGATTACTGTGAAGTTTGCCAACAACCCCAGCCAGAAGTCCAGCCAGGCCCTGCTCTCCCAGCTCTACCAGTCTCCCAATCGGCGCTACCCTGGCCCGCTTCACCACCAGGCCCAGAGATTCAGGTAGGCACACCCATGGGGGAAAGAACGCTGCTCCACATGTACAGAGCTGGGTGGGGGCCAGGGAAACCCACATCCCAGAAAGATGGGACAAGCATAAGAACCTCTGTCCCCAGGAATCACTGTGTGGAGCTCCCTACTGAACCTCAGTTTCCACTACTGTTAAATGGGATGGTCCGACCAGATGCTTTTCCAAGCCCCCTTTCAACTTACGACTGTGGCTGTGGTTAAACTTCAGATTCTTGGATTAAAACAAAATGTCTACATTTCATCAAACAAGAAGGTGTTCTGTTTCAACAAGTTAAATCACAAATAAGTGACCACATTCAGTAGCTTAGACTTAAGGCAGAGGGAGTGTCTTTTAACAAAGTCAAAGAAAAGTGTAGGCCAGGAGACAGATGATGGGTTGTTTGGCCTGTCCCCCTCTTTCTTCTACAGGTAACTCTGTTGGGTTGGGGAAGGGACAGGTACTCTCTTTTGTGTTAACTTCACTCTGACTGTTAAGTCAGTAGATTCTGGGACAAGAAGGAAGATTTTGTCTAAGACTTATTAGTGTTTCCTTCAGGTACCAAACCCTCCCGGTGCAATGGGGGCACTTCCCTTCTCCTGGGACATTTCTGAAAGGCAGGTTTCACTCCATGAAGGCAGTCTTACCTTGACTGCCTTTATTGTGCAAGAGTTAAGAATATTCTTGACCTACTCGTAATAATTCTAAATAATGATTTTATTCCACCCATGCCCCAACTTCCTTTTAATGAAAGGGTTTTTCTCCTTTTCACACATCACATGGGAAGATAGTAGGCCCTTCCATCTGGCCATGATGAGGAGAAAATCAGCCTTAGCAGTGTCCTCCCATGCCCTGGGAATTTGAAATGGTTAATGATTTCATGAGGAGTCCAAGTCATCTAATTTTTATTTTGTGTGAGAGCACATGCAGTATTTATGTAAAAAGCCTTTCCAGCAGGCTTCTAATGGTGGAAACTATGCTTACTACTGCCCCATGGTGTGAATAGCTTGTCCCCAAGTAAAATACTGACCATGACGGAGATTATAACATAATGGCAGTTTGCTGGGAGGAGCTTTCAGGTTGCAAACAGTCAGCTCATTGTAAAAAATCTTAACCCCAAACTCCTCCTTCCCCCTCAAAAAAATGTGTGTGGTAAGAAGATTTAGTTAATGTAGCTAGATTAAGAGAAAAGATCTATTCTGATAATGCCTTGTGCATGCACGTGTATTCCTTTTATTCACAAGTTTAATTGCAGTAAAAGGTGAATTGTAATAAAAGGTGAACAACTTAAGAAGCTGCCCCCTTTTAACGGTCTCACACACAATATAAAATGAAATCCACACAAATGTTCTGAGAGGAGGGGTGAGTGGGATTAATTCAGACCTTGAAAGAAAGGGAGCTTCATTAGACACTTGCTTTAAACTCCAGCATTGACCTGAACGTGGATTACTCATAGTTGGAGGCAGAAAAGGGGGAAACGACCAGTGGATAGACTTCTAAGCATTGGGGAAAGTTGTCGAGCTTTTCTTCTTTGAAAATGGAGCATTCTTATTAATAGTTCCATTGAGCGATCTTGCCATCTGTGAGGCATTAACCCAGAGACCCTCCTTCTCTTTGCAGGCTGGACAATTTGCTTAATATGGCCTATGGCGTAAAGAGGTAATTAAAACTCCACAGATTGCCAGATGTCCGTGTTGGCACAGACTGGGGCTAGAAATTTTTTTTTTTTAATTCACTAACTTTACTTTTTTTTTTTTTAATTCTTCCTTTTTCCTCCACCAGCATGTCAAATTCTTAATTTTAATTTCAGACTTCAGTTGGTTTTGTTTCTTTTAGGGCACACAAAGCGTGTTTGTGTGTTTCACTTTTTCTTTTATTTGCAGGTGGGCTTCTCCTATGGTTCAGGTGCCACAGCTACCAAGCCCTTGATAATCTGGTTCTCTAGACGGCTCCCCCAAGGGAGAAGGCTCCTAGTCTTTGCCAGCTGACTTTGCAAACTTGCAGAGCAACTGTTTTGCATTAGCAATGCCAAGATTCAGTTAAGAGGGCAGATTCCAGCAAATCAAAATTAGAACACTTTGCTAATCACGGTTGACAATCTTATGATTGTCAGTGAAAAAATTAGATTTTGGACTACCAGCCCTGGCCCAAGCATGAATAAACTTGTGGAGGACCTGCTGACTCCCACCCCCAGCTCAGTGTGCATTTCAGGGTACAGCCTGAGAATGAAGTGTATCTGTGTGCACCTCAACCAGGAGTTTCTTTTGTTACAGGTTTTAACAGTTATTATAAATCCTCCCTTGGTTTTATACATGTATATATGTTTTTACACTTGCAGTTCCTTTCATTTAAAGCCTTTCTGTGGGGTTGGGGGTTCAAGTAGAATCGAGGTTTGTGGGGGCTCTCTGAATGCAGTCACAAGAGTGATCCAGACCTAGTCTGAAAGCTGAACCTCAGGAAGTTGAGTGCGTTATGTCACTGTGTCCATGAGATTCCCATATGTGCTTTTGATAAGCTCCACTGAGCTGCTAGGGACATAGCATCTCCATCATCCTGCTCAGTAGAGCTGCACACTTTAATTCCCCTTCCCACAGTCAGGGAAAGCAATGTGGTCTTTAGTAGTCCCAGTCACATCCCCCATATGAGGCAGCTCTTTCACCACTTGGCCATGCGTGGTAAGTACCCTGACTCTGGAAACTGCACACAGTAAAGGGAATAGCTTGACTGCAGACTTCACTTCGAGAGCGCCAGCCTCTTGAATCTCAGTCCTGGCACTAGTGAGGATAACTGAATTACTTCCACGTGTCTAGCACACTGCTTGCCTGTTCCCACTCTCACTTTTGCATTTTTCCCACTCTGCCCTTTGCTCCCCTCTGACTTGAGTGAGGCGGCACCAGTTACAGAAAGAGGAATGCTCATGCACGGTCGAGGCCAGGGAAGGCACACAGTTGCAGCGTGCATGCCGCCACCCCCTCTGCTTCCCCACTCAGAGCACACGTCACTAGTGGATAAGAGCACTCTCCTTTCCTATTAAGCCCAGGTTTGGATCCAGGCTCCTCCCTACCAAAATGCTCCAGGTAGCCATTCCCAACTAGAATTGAGACTCTCCTTGAAACCTCTTTGCTGGCTCCTGACTTTGGCCTTAAAATAATTACTTATAGCTGTTCTCTACCTTTAAACTGAGAGGAGTCAATCACTCAGTTGGAGGAGAGAAGGTTGAGAAGACAGTCTTCAGAAATAATGCAAATAATAGTTAGACATGCATTTGCCCTTCTAAGAATTCTTACCGTGATGATTTTTGGTTTTGTCTCGTTACTTGTGTTTTTTTTAATGTCTATTTATTTATTTTGAGAGAGAGAGCAGGGGAGGGGAAGAGATAGAGGGAGACAGAGAATCCCAAGCAGGCTGCACGCTGCCAGCACAGCACCTATGTAGGGCTCAAACTCACAAACCATGAGTTCATGACCTGAACTAAATCAAGAGTCAGAGTCTTTACTGACTGAGCCACCCAGGTGCCCCTTATTTGTTTTTTAGCAAGAGGGAAGATTGACTTAGTGGATAATGCCAAAATTAATACCTATTGAGTTATGTTTAGCATATCTACAGCAGCCACTTGATTACCTAAATTCTAGTTACATGCAGAACTATTCTTCCATAGGACTTTCCAATCTCCAAGAACATTTGCTTATTTTTAAAACATCCTAAGTAACACTTTACCCCATTCTTGTCCCCAGTTTTTGCTTCCTTTCCTCCTCCTATCCTCCTTTTCAGAAAACAAAAACAAAACCAAAAAAACCCAACCACATGAAAACGAAGACACTAGTCAGTGGATATGGACAAAATCCCTGTATATGTTTGGTATAAAACAAAAAGTTAGCAAATATTTTTCTGCTGTAGGCACTGGTAACATAATCTGATGCATCCATTATGAATCACACGGGATATATTTTATCAGACGGTGAATAAAATCTGAAGGGTTGTTTTTCTTTTCATGATAGCATGAAAACTGAGATTTCAAAGGCTAATACAAAAGAAGTTATAATAGGCAAGTAACAGTTTCCTGCTTTTCTAATTCAAGTTATATAAATGCACAAACCACTTGAAATCTTACTCCTGTGATGCTTAGAAATTAATTCCAGATAATACAGCATCAAGGAGTGATCTGTTGTTAATATTGGTTGGGCTTTTTTTTTAACTCTTTTAAATAAATGCTAAATGAAACATGAGCCACCCATGTGGTTAATAACAAGGCATGTCTGTTCATTGTCACATATCTCTGTCCACAAAATATCAAGAGATCTTTGACAACCATAAGTCAGGGGACTGCAAAGATGGTAGACTTGAAAACTCCTCGGGCCATCCCCTAAGCTGCCTTAAAAATTAAAAAAAAAATTTCCCAAGCTTTGATACCCACCAGTGTTATTCACTTATGCAGTCAATAAGTATTTATTATTTTCTGTGTGTCACTATGTCTGTGATAGTCCCACATGTGCCTCAGTGAATAAATAAGTAGAGCAACAGAATGAATGAAATAGAGCCCCTCCCCCAAGAGCTGTCTATTGTGGGGAGGGAGGATAAGGGTCAGAGTGGGATACCCTATGACCATATACTGTGGTAGAAGTACAGTAGAGCCTTGCTCTAGGAGTTTCTTATGGTTATTAGGAATTGACCTAGCTTTTCTCTTGGCATTTATGTCCCTTAGCCAGTTTAGCCATTCCATTCAGAAGAAATGCCACAGACATTAGTTGTTGCATTTTGGTTTTTAAACCTTGAAGACTCTCCTGCAAACACTCACTCAGCCCTCTGCCCCATGTCTGTGTCTGTGCATCTGTGTGTTATCCGTGGTCAGACTGATGTCTGGACCAGTCCCCCCTTCTGCCTGTCCCCCCAGGTTCTCCCCAATCACCATTGACGGAATGACAAGCCTTGTGGGAATGAACATCCCTGGTCACACAGGAACAGGCTGGTGCATCTTTGTCTACAACCTGTCCCCTGATTCCGACGAGAGTGTCCTCTGGCAGCTCTTCGGCCCCTTTGGCGCAGTGAACAACGTTAAGGTCATCCGCGACTTCAACACCAATAAATGCAAGGGATTTGGCTTTGTCACCATGACCAACTATGATGAGGCAGCCATGGCCATTGCCAGCCTCAACGGGTACCGCCTAGGAGACCGAGTGTTGCAAGTTTCCTTTAAAACCAACAAAGCCCACAAGTCCTGAATTTCCCATCCTTACTTATTAAAATATATATATAAATATATACGAACAACACACACACACACATACACACACACACACACACACACACACACACACACAAAAGAGAGAGAAACAAACTTTTCGAGGCTTATATTCAACCATGGACTTTATAAGCCAGTGTTGCCTAAGTATTAAAACATTGGATTATCCTGAGGTGTACCAGGAAAGGATTTTATAATGCTTAGAAAAAAAAAGAAAAAAAACAAAAAAATACCTTTGATGCATTGAATGTTCTTTCATAGCTGTCGTTGTTGAATATAATATACATAGATAGCGATGTGCAGGGATTTTAACCCAGCCAGCTAACTTTACTACCTTCCTTGAAGGTGGGTCTTTTTAAGATGACCATTCGCTCATTTGAAGAAGAAAAACAAAAAACAAAAAAAAAAATAAAAATAAAACAATTTTTACAAAGTAATGGGATTCAAAGAAAGAAAAAAAAGATTTTTTTTTGTCAAAAAGTTGATCCAATCAGATTGGTAAAAACCCCCCACACAAATTAAAGAGGAATAATAAAAATTGCAAAAATCAAAAAAAAACTTTTGCAAATTTTTTTATTTTTCCTTTTTTCTTTTATATCATGTGAACTAAAAACAGTCTTCTGTTAGGGGATGGGGGCAAGGGGGATACCTGATGACATTAACAATTTAATAACATTAACATTGTTGCCAAAGAGGTGGTCTCTTTGCTGAAAATGGGTTTCAAGAAAAATCTATTTTTATAAAATATAAAGAATTTTTACAAGAGAATCTGGATTTGAGAAAAAAATATTTTGACTGGCTAATTTAGGGGAAATTGACAACTTTGTCGCGTTCATACTGCACTGGTAACTTTTTAGAGATCAAGATGTGTGTTTTAAACTGGATTCGTAGACTGTTTTTTGAAGGATGGGCTATAAACAGATGATCTTCATATCTTTTCATAGCATGTAATAATAATAAAAAAACAATTATTAATTACTAGGGGAAAGGAGTGTTCGTTCTACCCAGGGTACCACAGTTCCCCACAGTCAAAACCCAAAAGCAAGGAGATGAGTTGAAAGACAGTTTTTCTTTAAGTCATCAGTATGGGATGTCAGCAGAACAAAAATTAAAAAGATTAATTTTCCTTTTGATCTAAAACTTCCTTAGTTTGAGCAGTAGGTGCTACGAAATTATTTACATATCTTAGTATCATAGTTAAATGTAATGTGTTTAGGAGAGGAAAACAAAAGATACATTTGCTTTAAATTCATTAAGGAATTTTCAAATTCACTTTGTAGCCCATGCTGGTAGAATTGGGCTGTGTTGGTACATTTGAAACACTGTTTATGTTGCTTGAAACACTTATTTATTTAATCGCCGATGTGATGATGCCTATGGCCGAGATCAAATATAGCTAGATTGGCTAGACTACTTATTTGTTTACTTAAACTATGGGAAGAAGCATATTATTGTGTCATTCTGTTGTGTGTGTATGTGTATATACAATATAAATATATATATATAAAGTTATTTTTTCTTTGGGTTAATTTATTATAAGTTGTAACACTTGGCTAGTTTTGTTTGTATATGTCTTAAAATGTTTTCTTATGATATTTAAGTGACAGTTAAAGAGGTATCAAGGTAACTTGTGTAGAACTATTGTTTGATATATTGTCATGTTTGTTGTGAATATTTTTTCTTACTGCACAGTAGAAAAATAAAAACAACTGGGTCTTTATTTTAATGTAATTCAGATTGGGGAAAAAAAAACAGAGCTAAGGGAACAAAATGACTGAGGGAGCATTCTCCCACGTCCAGTGCACTGATCATTTTAGTATGTTTGTGCTTTGTACGGTTATATATTTAAAACAAAAACAAAACAAAAAAATACAAGGGTTCATGCTCTTCCCTGGGTAATAGAAACAGTTACTCGCTATGCATAATCTAGTTGATAGTTAAATTTGCTATTGCTTTTCTTGTCTTGTTATATAAAATCTTTTCAATACAAGTTTAGTCTTAATGGTAATAAAACGTTATGGTTATTTATAACTTGTGCTTATTTTGTGCGTTTTTTCCCATGCTGAACCCACTAAGTGCATGTAGACAGAACTGTTGTTTTCACACTGAAGAGGCAAACTGTAGTAGTAGTCGTAGTGGTAGACAGATAACGAAAACCAAGGCTGCATCATAGACTCCTCCTTTAAATTTTTTTTCTGTTTTTTTTTCCTCGTTTCGGTTTTGAAAAAAAAAAAAAAAAACACCAGATTTCAGTTCAGAGAACACTCGTTCAACATTCAGGGAAAACTTTTTACATCACCTGCTATGAATGAACGCAGTTTGCTGGCAAAGTTTTGATGCATTTGCTAAGCATTAGTGGGAAAGGCGTGCCAAAATCTCTTCTCTATAATGTGTTCACTCTTGGGGGAAAAAAAAAGGAAAAAAAATCTTAGGACCAGGCAGTTGTATACTTTAGTTATAATGAATGACTTCATGTTAATCTTGCTAGTTTAGATGATTTCTGAGGGAAAGTATTGTAAATGTTTTTTTTTTTCATAATCTTGTTGTGTTTGAATTATTTGTACTTTATCTGTCCAGACAATAAATGAAAGTGTGTAGAATGGATTTGAGCTTCCCAGATTTTTAAATGTGTTCATTCAAACTTTTTTTGTAGCATCTTCAAATTTCCCCAGTAATTTTATCATTAAACAAACGCAAAAAAAAAAAAAAAAAAAAAAAAAAGGTAGAGTAAAATTGTGTTTTGCAACTTAGCCCAGTCTCTCAAAGTCAATTCGGTATTCAAAAGTCATTGCCCTAGTTCCATACGAGTAAAAGTGTGGGCTCCTGCCGGCAGTATCCACATCATCTGGGAGCTTGTTAAAATGCAGAATCTCGGGCTGAATGCAAATCTATATTTGACCAGATCCCCAGGTGAATCACTGGTACTTTAAAGTGAGGAACACTGCACTGATTGATAACAAGCTGGTACATTTGGCATTATGTTTGGCATTGTGATACATTTAGTGTCGGTTATTCATTTATAAGCATATTTGTGACTTGTTCAGAAGAAAGGAAGTCACTGCTTGCAGAGCATCTCCTGTCAGGCTGTGTGCTGTCCTCTACATTCTCTCACTTTGTCCTCCAGCAATCTGGGAGAGGTGGATAGCACTGTCCTCATTTCACTGATGGTAAGACTGAGGCTCAATGAGATTAAGTAACTTGAAACAGCTGGCAAGTCTCCAGCTGGGGCTTGACTCCAAGTCTGAGTCGACTGCACAGCACCTCAGCGTTGAGACTGCAGAGCTGGAGCAGTCTTTAGGAAACAGACCATTTACATTGGAAGTGGTAGCAAAACAAGAAAGGTTACCTTGTTATGTTAGCATTCATTTTTGCTTAGAAGTAGCAAATATTTGACTTTCTTACTTCCAATAGAAACCTAAACAAGGACTTATACAGTGTATAAAAAACATGGATTTTAAACTCAACCTCAAGGGGGGGACTAAATGTCTAAGGTATCATGAAGTCATATTAAAATGTTCCCTTAAATTTACAGATGAGCTTTTTAGTGATTTCCCGATACGTCCACTCATTGATGATCTATTGTCTTTCGTTTTCATTTTCTCACTAATTGAAAATTCATAATACCTCATAAAACATCACCATCCATAAACTGACACTAGCAGAAGAAATGCCTCTAAGTGAGCCAGATGAAGAAATAGTCAGATTCTCTTCCATTTCTCATTACCCTTCCCCTTTTTTATTATTATATTAAATTACCACAGTAGTTGGGATAATTAAATTCAGGGCAAAGAATGGGATTTAATTAACCAAGCTAAATATTAAAACGAAGTCAGCCTGAACTTTACATAGATGAACTTGAGGGTTCTTATTTCAGTTTTATTTAAAGACAAGTCCCTAAGTTTCTTTTCTGAAGAAAAATGCACAAATAGCTGCCCCCAGGGAAAATGGCTTCACAAACGTGTGTATAGGGTCTAAAAATGTTACTGCTAAACCTAAGATAGTTATTACCAATCATCACCATCTCTGATCCTTAAAAGTGTCATTTTAGTGTACTTTAAATGAATGGATACATTATTTTGGAATATTGGAAGTTGGTGGAATCTTACCAGTTCATGTAGTTCACTCCCCAGCCTGCAACAGACCTATCTTGACAGTTTCACAAAGAGCTGTACGTGTTTAAATAGGTCTTTAAAATATCCATGGAAGGCCATTCTATATACACTCTCTTGGTAGCACTTCCCAACATCAGCATAACATGTCTGCCTAACAACTAATAAAAAATTCATTTTGCTGTGAGTGTAAGCCTGTACCTTAAATCTCCAGACAAACGTTATATAGTTTCTTGTAGGTGTTTGTGGGAAAGTTTTAGCAAATCACAAGAAAGCAGAGGTTATTACATTTTTTTTAGGTCCTAGGTACGTTATGTTTTACTTGGATGAAAAATTGCATGTCAGGGAAGGCTGAAGGCATTTACTTAGTGTTATTTTTCTCAGACTGATAGGAAGAGTGCAAAAAACATGTGCTTGTGTCTGTAACCATCCTACATCATCACCACCAGCATCAAAACTACTTACATCTGACCAAAAGGATCAAAGAGTGACCAAATGTTACAGTCAGAACAGTTTATCAACTTGGGTCCTGTTTAAATTTCTTTCATCGAGATCAGTCATTATTTGTTCACTTATAAATGAAACATTTAAATCCCAAAGAACAACACTTAAAAGTACATTTGAAACTCACAATGTCTCATAGGGCTCCTGTGCAGTCAGTATTTGTGTCTGACTACCTTAACCTTGTCAAAATTTGGCACTTAATCACCTTTCACCATAGGCAATTCAGGAAAGTCAGTTCCAATTGTTTTGCCCTTACTTTCTGTAAGCACTATGCATTTGTTCTTCAACAGACATATACATGCAAATACACAGAGGCAAGCATTTGTACAACTGAATAGGAAATGGGGTGTTTTACTTTCACTTGCAAATTCAAAAATCATACCTGACAAGGCAGCATTAATGGAAAGAATGTGTCTTCTAAATGGAAGAGTCATTAAAATCTTAATTTGAGGTCATCCTGCCAGGATCCATTCCACAGCCTTAACACATGCTCATGGAGCACAGCTGTATAATATCCCTACACCCTTCACTGCCTTTGTTCTACCTGGAAAAGAGAATAATAAAAGGAAATTACATTTTATTTCCATGAGCTACAATCAAGTTTTAATATTGTCCAAAAATGACTCGTAGCATTCCTTTATCTTATTAGCTTTTTGGCATATTAAGTAATAAGATAATTTCTCATGGTACAGTATTTATGTAAGAATCATATTTCTCTCTGTGCAGATCACTTACAGAAGTGTCTGTTAACAGGAGAGAATGATGCGTAATCGGCACTTAAGATTAAAATAGACCTGAGAACATAAAAGTGTTCCTTCAATTAAAGGAATAGCATTTCTTCAGTCTCCTCTTTTTTTTTTCTTTTCTTTTTTTTTTTTTTTTTTTTTTTGTTTCTGCAGCAGAATGAAAACTGGCTTAAAATCACCCAACCCCAGGTTAATTACAGGAAGGTTTCCCTATGCAAGTCCAGCTTAATCTACTAGTGGTTCAAATGGAAAGTAGACTCACATGCCACTCCAGGATACCATGTAATTATTTTAAACAGTTTCCACCAAAGTCCTTGAGGTTTAAGAGATTATTTCTAGAAAGAGCACAAGCATTTATTATCTTTCCAATATGCCAGGCACTATACATTTAGCATTTGGTCCTTCTGCCAACTCAGGAGTATCATCCTCCTTTTACATAGAGCAAAAAGAGATTCGGAAGTGATTTGTTATCTCTGCCTGACCTCAAAGCCCCCAGTTATACCACCCTGGCTATGAGCCAATTCTGTCATAATCAGAGCCAAAACAATTACCAAATGGTCCTTACTTCAATTAAAGGTGGAGATGAGTCCTGTTATGTAAGGAACAAGGGAAATAACATTAATGCATTGTGCCTGGGGTAATCCCCAACTCTTTAATGGAAAAACAGATCCAATAACGTTGATTTACAAGCAAATTGACAAGGAAAAACTAAAAATGAGAGTTTTTAAATACTGATGAGCAACAGTGTTTAAAAATGAAAATTTCATTGACAAGTCTATTTAAACCACCAAAAGTCAATGAGGTGGAAAGGGGTTGAGGATAGGACCGACCATAGGATAAAAAATGTTTACAAACTAAGTCAGCCACACTTGGAGCTGACCCTTCAAGTCTCCCTCAGAGAGAAAGTCATCATGTGAACAATATCACCATGATGAGAGCTCCTTTTGCTATCTGTATTGCCTCCAAATCCTCAGAACATTCATAGGAGGCACTATAATCCTTATTTTACACCTGACAAAAGAGGCTCAGGGATGTTGTGCATCTTGCCCAAGGTTTCACAGCATGTCACAGAATTGGAATTTACACCCATTGTCTGGCTCCAAGGCAAGGTCTTTCCACTAAACCACACTGAGGGCCTTTCAGTGTGATACCACACTTGTTGCACCCCCACCTACCTGTGATGTAAGGTAGGCTGGGGGTGGGAGAATCAACCTAAGCCTTGTCTACATTAGAACCTCTGCTCTGGACATCTGCCACAGGCCAGGCACTGAGGTAGGGCACACAGCAATAAACAAACATATTCAGCATTTTTTTTCTCCCACCTATTTTGTACATGGCACTGTGCAATGGGTTATGACAGGAAACAAGAAAAGAAAGGAAATTTAGAGTTTTGTTATAAAGAAAAGCCATATGAAACAATTATTTAGCCATGCCAGGTAGCTTCTGTGCTGGAAGGAGAATTACAAGAAATTCTGAAAAATCTGTGGGGAGTGAAACAGTATTTTGGTACCCAGAGAGGAAAGAGAGTATGGCCTGGTAGAAGGAGCACAAGCACTATTGAAAGAAAGTTCTAAGTTTGGATCCCAGGGCAAATTGTTTAATGTCTCTGAGAGTCCTGATCAGAGACGGACAGATTAGAAATAAAATATGTCAATTTCCTGGCACTTGATGAAGAGTACAGTTGACTATTAAACAACACTGGACCTAGGGACACTGACCTCCACATAGTCAAAAATCCATATATAACTTTGACTCCCCCAAAACTTAAGTACTAATAGCCTGCTGTTACCAACAACACACAGTTGATTAACACATATTTTGTATGTTACATGTGTTATATATGCTATTCTTACAATAAAATAAGCTTGAGAAAAGAAAATATTATTCTTTTAATTTTTTAATGTTTATTTTTGAGAGAGAGAGAGACAGAATATGAGTGGAGGAGGGGCAGAAAGAGGGAGACACAGAATCTGAAGCAGGCTCCAGGCTCTGAGCTGTCAGCCCAGAGCCCAACACGAGGCTTAAACTCACAAACCATGAGATCATGACCTGAACCAAAGTCAGATGCTTAACTGACTGAGCTACCCAGGTGCCCTGAGAAAAGAAAATATTATTAAGAAAAACATAAGGAAGAGAAAATACATCTACAGTGCCGTAAAAATAAATCCATACGTAAGTGGATTTTCACAGTTCAAACTTGTGTTGTTCAAGGGTCAACAGTGGTAGGGATTAAACAGTAGCCAGAAAGATCCCCAGAGGCAAGGAGCTTGGGCCGGACCATTTGGCAGGGGAAGGGGGTTTCGTGGGTGCCTGTGGATGTAAAGAACAAGGAAAAAGCCTCAAGGAGGGAGGAAATAGTAGGATGCATATGAGAACAAGCACTTGGAAATTTCACTCAGCCTTGTAGAATTTGAGCTGCTTTTGAAATACAACAATACAACAGGGACCACAGACCCTGTCGGTCCCTCCTCTGGTGCCTGGCCACTACAGTGATTCTGCCATTCCACCTCCTCCCTGGGACTCTTCAGTGATGCTCCCTTTACCAGCAGTCCAATTCTCTCTAAATAAACTGTTCAAATTCTAGAGAGAGGAACCTGAATGCCTTGGTTCATTGGCATTCACAGGCTGCTGGCACAATTAATTCCCTTTCTCATAGACCAACCTGGTCCTGAAGCCAGAGCTGAAGTCACATGCTACACAACATGGCCTGCTGGCAAAGAATGGCTTGGGGGAGTTGCCCTAAGCAGGGGCTTGGGGCAGGACAGGCAGCTTGGACAGCCTGTGCAGTACAGTGGGAAGCAGCTGGGCAAGATGGAGTGGAGACAGGCCTTCCAGGGATTGGTGAGGGGATGGCGATAGGTGCTAAGGAACATAGGTAGACAGCAGTGGGAGGATAGCAGAGGAATACTGATATCCCCAAGCCCTGCTTGTCTTTGCTGTAGGCACAAGAAAGACTCATATGTTCTGTCTCAAGATGACAAACAGATCCAATTAGACTATTTGTAAAGGGCAGCCCTCCCCCACTTGTCACACAGTCAGCCTGGTCTTTGCCTACTTAGTTAGCTATGGAAAGCCCTTGGAAGTCAGTTCAATCTCCTCATTTGAATCCTTGGGAGAAAAAAGGGCTTTGGGTTGCCCAATCCTACCCTAGGTGACTAGCTCCTTATCCCATCCTACAAACATTAGGATTCCTCTCCTTAGAATGCCCTTTCTGAACCACTGCTCCACCCCCAACCAAGCCCCATTTCACTCAACACACACACACACACACACACACACACACACACACACACAATCATCCACATGACTAATCCTACATGTTCAGCTCACAATTCAGTCCCTCCTGAGAACCTTTCATACCCCTCAGGCTGGGTTAGGGATTCCTGGACAATCCCATATCCCTCTCCTTTCCTGTCTCACAGCACACTTTGACACCCCACATTTGTACCACTGTATGCATGCCTCCTTGGGGATGGAGGAATCAAATGCAGTGTCTACCTTGGAAGAGCTCAAACGCAGGCAGAGCACTGAAGAACAAGAACAAAACCAGAGGTTGTTTGGGGAGCACAGAGAAAAAAAAACAGTCAAGTGTAACTTTGGTAGGGAAGGGTGAGACTGAAGTGTAATAAGAAAGGCATCCTTAGACATGTGTAGGAATCAGCTTTACCTTGAAGGATGAATCAGACTTGGACAGGCAGGCATTGGGGCAAGGTCAGGAGCATCACAGTGGGAACCATGGAAGTGACCCAGGACGAGGAGTCAGAATCCTCAGCCCCCTGACTTACTGTGTGATATCACTGTACCTCACTGGGCCTTAGTTTCCCAGAAGTTAAGGGAAGGTGTTAGGGACTGGATGGTCTCTGATGGTCTTGCTCCTGCTTTCTCCTAGATTTTCATTTTCCCTTATGTTTTTCATTGATTCAGCAAATATTTATTAATTACTTACTGTATGGTACTGAGGATACAATGAGGGGACAAAAGAGATGTTTGTATACAGTTAGGGACGAATGCTGTTAAAGTCAAGTACAGGCTGCTCTGAAAGTAACAAGGACACCTGCCCATCGGAGGACAAGGAATGCCCTGCTACTGTGGCATTTGAGCTGAGGTCTGAAGGACGAGATGGGCATCCCTCATCCTAGGCAGAGGGGAAGAGCATGGACAAAGAGCCAGAGGTGGAGAGGAGGCTCAGTGGGAAGGAGCATAGTGACTCAGCAGTGGAGGTGGGGCTGGGGCTGGGCTGGGAGTGGTAGCAGGGACCTGATAACCCCTGCAAGCCACAGAGAGACTTTGACCTTTACCTTAAAAGTAGTGGGAAGGACCCACATTCCAGCCAATGGATCATCTTCTCTCAGCCTCAATTAACTCATATATAAAATAGGGATGATAAAGCACCCACTTTATATGGTACTGGAAGAATCAAATGAATTAATATGTGTTAAGTGCTTAAAACACAACCTGGAAAACAGCAATAACAATAAAAATGTTTGCTATCACCATCATCATCATTAGCAACATCATCACCATCATCTCATCATTATTCATCTGGCTAATTCTCACACATTCCTCAAAATTCAGCATGGATGCCATCTCTTCTTTTTTTTTTTTTTTTCAACGTTTATTTATTTTTGGGACAGAGAGAGACAGAGCATGAACGGGGGAGGGGCAGAGAGAGAGGGAGACACAGAATCGGAAACAGGCTCCAGGCTCTGAGCCATCAGCCCAGAGCCCGACGCGGGGCTCGAACTCACAGACCGCGAGATCGTGACCTGGCTGAAGTCGGACGCTTAACCGACTGCGCCACCCAGGCGCCCCGGATGCCATCTCTTCTGGAGCTCCTTCCCTGACTTCCCAGTCAGATTATGTACCACTCCCCTGGGCTCCCAAAGTCCCTGTGCTTCCGTCTCTCAGTCTGCAGAGTAATTTGCTGTTTACATCTCTGCCTTCACCACTAAACTGTAAGCTCATCAAGGGGAAAGGACAGTGACCTACTTGACAGCACAAGATTGGGCACAAAAAGAATGTCAGTGAAGGTGCTCAATTGTGGTAGGCTGAATAACGCCCCCCAAGATGTTCACACCCTAACCCTTGAACCTTGAGAATATGTTACCTTATGTGATAAATGTGACTTTGCAAATGTGTGCAAAAGTTAAGGATCCTGAGATGGGGAGATTATCCTGAATTATCTAGGTGAGCCCAACATGATCATAAGGGCAGCAAGAAGGCAGCAGGGAGATCAATCAGTAGTAGGAGATGTGATGACAGAAGGAAAAGATTGGGCCCATGAGCCAAGGAATGCAGGTGGTTCTTACAAGCTGAAAAAGGTAAGGACCTCCAGAACTGTAAGAGAATAAACTGATGTTTTAAGGTTTCTCTGTTTGTGGTAATTTATTACAGCAGCAAAAGGAAATTAATGTGCCAGCCAAACATGAAGCAGGGATTAGAGAAAGAATAATTGTGGGAGAAGCGAATGCTCAGACCAAGCACTCTCTGACCCCATCACATCAGTGAGAGCTGGGGTGATGTTTATGGTGGCCCCTCTGCCCACTCTGTCAGAATACCCTCATCAAACTGGACCCCCCAGAAGCAGATGCCACCGCCATTTTAACTTCATCCCTGGTCTTTCAACTTGGTAGACGGAGAAAGGGGGAAAAGAATCAGTGTGTCCAAAGAGATGAGTGCACTGTTTCTCCAGGCTCCAGAGGCTATAGGCTAGAGTATCAAGTGCAGTAATGGAAGGAACACTGGCTCAGGAGACCTGGGTTCAATTTCCAGCCCTACCACCAATTTCTTGTGCGATTTTGAACAAATATTATATTCCAGACAAGCTCTTTCTCTTCTGTTCCACATCCCAATCAATGGTGGGAAACCCAGGAATATTTTTAAACTCTACCCCTTTCCCTCAACCATCCAATCAATTACCAAATCCTGTGAATTTTACCTCCTGAAAATTTCCCAAATTCATCCCCTCCTCCCCCTCTTCATGGCTGCTATCCTAGTTTAAGTCTCATCTGCTCATCAGAGACAACTGGACATCTTCTATGTACATGGATTCTGGAGCACTAACCTCACAGGAGACCTCCCTTCCTTAACATCTGTACCCCTCCTATCCCCTCAGTCAGAATGAGCCGCCTAAAATATCCACCTGACCAAATGCCTTCCCTGCCTAAATCCCCTGAGGAGAGTCCCAAACAGGTGACAATCCAGATGTCTGAGCATGACTTCAAGGCCCTGCATTATCTAGGCTCTGACTGCTTAACTAGCCTCATCCTCTCCTCTTCCTGCCTCATGGTTTATATTAAACCATGCAAAACTGCCTATATTAATTCTCTTCTTCCTTTCTAACAGAACCTAATTTTATTAAGGCAACAAAACGCCTAGCTTCAAAACATTTTTCAGTTTTTCTTACAGTTAGAGGTGGCCACATCACACAGCTACGGCCAATGAAATGTAACAAGTCCCTGGTGAGGTTTCCAGGAAAGATCTAAAAGACAGCAAACTTAGCTGACATTCTACTTTCCCTTTGTCATTGTCCTCCCCACCTCTTCTTTCTTCCCCCCTGGAATGCTGATGTGATATCTGGAGCTGCAGGTGCCATGTTGCAACTATGAAGGCAACAGCCAATAACCATGAATGACAGAATTGAAACACATGAGGCACCATGGTCCTCAGTAGCATCTCTTAGCTGCTACAGCATCCTGGATTGTCTTCCCTGTGCTTCTCATTACATGAGAAAAAAATACATTCTTTACTGCAGAGTTTCCCAGCCAGTGAACACATTCTTATTGATGTTCTCATTCTATTTCCTTGACATTCTGAGCAGCTGGGTGATGCTCTGGGCTGTGAAAGTCCCCAGGCCATTTATTTCTGACCCCAAACAGCCTGTCCCTCTACCCTATTGGGACAAAAAAAATATTATTGTATGTATGACACTATGTGAAAAAGGTTAGACAACTTTGCCTCACTGATTAAAGTTTGATTATTACCCTGTCCCACTTGGCCATTACCTATGCCTCCCAGTCTGACCACATTGAAGAGACTCACATTGGTCTTCAGACCCACCCAGATGTCCAATGCCCCTACAAATGCCTGCTATTCCCACCTCTAGGAGTTCCATCCCCACCTGCCTCCATATCTCCATTGCCTTATTGCTGCCTGCATCAGTCTTCCATGCATCTAAGGACTCCCCATTCAGCAGCACTGACCTATTTCTGACCTCTGATGCTCCTTAGGGATTCAATTCCTGCCATCCCACTGACTGGAAGATCTCAGTGTCTTTGCTTACCTCCAGATCTACAGGGCTCATTTTTCTCTCTCTTGCTCATTCTCTCACTCTTGCTCATCATTAGGGATGCACCCTCCCTTTCTCTTATCCCACTTGGCTAGGGAAGGAACAGTCCTACCATTGAGTTGCTTAGACCCCTGGTGACTTAGTAAAATCATTTTTTGGATATGCAGGGGTGGAGGTAGGTCAGAGTGGGCTAAGAAGTGCCTTTCGTCTAGTCCCTTTCATCCTCAAGCCTGTTTGCTAGTCTGGACCTCTGTGCCAGATGCTTTCCTCACTTACAGTGATGTTTTCTCTTGGGACCCTGTTGTTCCTATTGTAATCTGGCTGCTAACGCCCCTATCCCCATGACCTCAGTGCCCATCAGTTACGCTTATATATGTCTGAGCCTTAAATACGAACCATCCAAGTTCTCATTCATGAAGTCTATGTCAACCCGGGGATGTAGCTAGACACTGGAAGGGCATGGGATATATGTAGAGTCCTGAGCCTCCTGCTACAGAATAAATGATTAAATTCTCTAGGCCTCAGTGTCCCTATCTGTAAATGCAGAACCAGGTCTATGTGAATTCAGCTACACCATGCTGACACTAGAAGGAACCCCAGGGGAAGTCTCGAGGCCCAAGAATACATAGAACCAGTCTAGGAAGAAGGGGAGGGGGAGAAATGAGGGGGAGAGGAAGTTTTCATCAGGTGCTGAGCTTTCACTGCCAAAAAATTTCTCACAAACAAACCCACCCCAGCAAAGGAAGCTACTGTCGGCTAGCACACTGCAGAAAAGAAGGCGGGCACGAGGCCTCATTAATCCAGCAACTGTGGGATCAGTTGCAGATACCCCCAGCCCACCCACTTCTCACCATCTGCTGCTGCTGCCGCGGAGCCGGAGGCGTGCAGCTCTGGTGGGCGTCCAGCCGGCAGCCGGCAGAGGGCCTGGACCCTAAACTGTGGGGCAGCCTCAGCATGGGGACCCGCGCATTCCCTTGAGCCAGCTTGGGCCCCAAGGGTGTCTCCTACCCTCCGTCCCCACCCACCAAGCCACGCCACGACCCTCCATGAAGTTCTGCTTTGAAAGCAGCTGAGGGAGAAGCCTCAGTGCCCCGAACAAATACTAAGCAAATAAAAGACTAAATGACATTGATTGAGAACACACTGTGTGCTGGGCACATACCTCATCTCCCACACTCCCCCCAAACCACACTAAGACTCCGAAACTAGTTCATCATAAGCCTTAATGATTTCAACACGCATATGGATGATGCCTCCAATATCCTGGCTTCTCAATTCCTCAGCCTTTGCTTCCCCTTCCACCTCATTACTCCCTTCCTGCTCAGACCTCAGATCTGAACACCCTAATGTTAGTTTCAAGTGTCTCTGTCAGTGCCTACGTCCTCTCCCACTTCCTCTGGGAAACTGACTCAATCCCACTGGGACTTTCAATTTGCCTTGTACTGTCCCTTTCCCCCTCCCCCACCCCCACTGTCCTCATTCCCTTCCTAGCCAGTGTAAATTCCAAGATCAAACATCTAACCCTGCCTTGCATGCATTCTCGATGTCCTGGCCAGCCCTCATTCCACGGCACCTGCTAGCTCTCCAGCTACTCCTCTCCTGCACCTTCACAGCTGCACATGACAAGAGGAAAATACATGCTAATGCCCCTCAGTCTCCCTTTAAATTAGGGACCACTAGCCTCACAGGGCCCTGAGACTACTTGCAGTAGCACTGTTTCTCTAATTCATTTTCTCTCCCTCCCTCTTGGATGGCGCTTTCCTGCTTTCTCCTCACTTTTCAAATTTCCAATTCCCCCTCCCCCATCTTCATTCTCAAGCAAAGACCTATCCTACTTTTCTGCTTCCTATCCTACTTTTCTGACCATCTCTCAGTTTCTTCTTCATTTCTTTGACCTCTAAATGTTGAAGGCTGGTTTCTTGGGCCTTTTCTCTAACTACATTCACTCCCCAGGATCACTCATCCAGGGTCATGGCTTTTAGTATAATTAATGTTCAGATGATTCTCATGTGTATTTCCAGCCCAGATCTCTGCCCTGAACTCTGGAGCCAAATACACAATTGCCAGGTTGACATCTCCACCTGACTGTCTTAAGGACATATTATACTTAACAAAAAAAGAATAGC
The DNA here is from genome assembly GCF_018350155.1 of Leopardus geoffroyi. Classification (NCBI taxonomy): domain Eukaryota; kingdom Metazoa; phylum Chordata; class Mammalia; order Carnivora; family Felidae; genus Leopardus; species Leopardus geoffroyi. Next base: position 40,106,782 of record NC_059328.1, read on the forward strand.
TTTTTACCCTCCTGTCCACCCAACCTGCTCTCTTCACCGTTTCAGCAAATGGCAGCACCATCCTACCAGTCGCTCAAGCCAAAACACTTGGGGTGACACTAACTCCATTTGCTTTTCTTCTATCCTTTAGAAAATTTCCCCTTCATGTAGAGATTGGTACCTATTTTGTTCACTATTATGACCTCAGCTCCTGAAAGAATGGCACTTAGTAGGTGCTCAATAAATATTTGCTAAATAAATGAATAATTAAATTAATAGCGATGAATGTCTTGGGCACCAAGTTATTCATCCATATGCTCATTAATAAATAATTACAGATTGGATAAAGGCTGAGAAGGAAGGTGCTGTGGGAGAAAATAACAGAGGGGTTCTACTTAGGGTAGAGGTCTTCTCCCTCAGAAAACGACTTTGAAATGGAACCTGAAGGATGAGAAGGAGTCATTGTGGAAGAGCCAAGCAAAGAACATCAGTGCAAAGGCCTGGAGGTGGGGAGAGTTTGAGGGGATCTAGGAAAGAAACGAATGGACAAAAGGGGCAGAAGAACAGTGAGGGAAGAAACAGAGGTGCCAGCAGACTTTGGATTGCTAAGCAGGGCCAGATCATGCAGGCTTTTGCAGACCTTAGTTAGGAATGTGGATTTTACTCTTATGTGGATCCTGAGAAACTTAACAGAAGACCATGGGGGAGGGGAAGGGAAAAAAAAAGTTAGAGAGGGAGGGAGCCAAACCATAAGAGACTCTTAAAAACTAAGAATAAACTGAGGGTTGATGGGGGGTGGGAAGGTGGGGAGGGTGGGTGATGGGCATTGAGGAGGGCACCTGTTGGGATGAGCACTGAGTGTTGTATGGAAACCAATTTGACAATAAATTTCATATTAAATAAATAAAGTCCTCAAAAAAAAAAAAAAAAAGAATGTGGATTTTATTCCAAGGTCACTGAGTTCATTTGTCTTGTCAACTTTCGAAATAAAAAATGTGGAGTAATGTTAAGACCTGAGGATCTGGCTCCCTGTTCTGCTAGGCTTACACTATGTGACCTCTAGCAACTATCTCTCCCTCTCTGAACTCCACATCTATAATCTAGGGATAACCACTTCTGATCTGCTTACCTTGTACCATTGTCTTTAGATTCACATGAGGTTAGCCAGGGACCTTCAGAGGTGTCACTGCCAGAGCTTAGGGAGCATTTTAACCAGATTGTTAAAGCCTCGGACTAAGCAAAAGGGAAAGCTAGGAATGGTTTGCACTTAAAGAGGATAAATATGGTTAAAATCAGCACAGGCTGTTTTGCTATGGTATAAATTAAAAAGTATCTCCTAGCGTTGCCTGAGGCTTTCCAGCCAAGATTCCAGCCAAGTTCCTGGCATTCGAGAAGACCCGTTGAGAAGTGACCTGCTGACAGAAGAGTACCTGGAGATGGAAATTCTGTCCTGTCAAGGCCCTCAAGTGAGGGCTCACTTTGCGTATCCCCACTCCTGCCTGGCCATTAACTCTCTCCCTCCTTCTCCCTCTGCTAAGCCTTGCCACACCCCATCTCTCTGCTCAGGGAGAGCTAAATATAAAATGAAAGCAACTGTAGCCACTGCTGTCTTGAGGTCAGGACACCCCCAAGAAGAATTACAAAAGGAGTAAGACATCTGAATCAGGCTGACCGGTCCCATGTGCCTTGGTGACTTAAGAGAGCCAGGCTGGCGTTCCAGGTCATCACCAGCTGGGCAGGGTGGTGGCTACAGGCAGCACCTCCTCCTCCACTTTCAGACAGTTGCCTAGGGCTGCTCAAGGGAAGCTGAAGCAGGTCAGGGCAAAGAATAGACTCCACATGCTAATATGGCCAGGCCTGGCCCAGGGATGGGGTCTGGGAGCTCAGAGCAGAGATAATAAAAATGGCTGGTTTTTTTGTGAGTACAGACCAGGAGCCAGAGGCTTGAATACATTCTCTGTAATCCTCCTAACACCTCTTTGAAGCACACAGTATTTTCCCATTTTACAGGTAAGAAATCAGAGGTGCGGAGTTGTCAGATGCAATTTTCCAGCATCGTCAGCTTGGCCGCAGGGAAGGTGGGATTCTAGTCCAGTCTGTCTGACTCCAAAACTTATAAACTCTTTCCGCTAAGTCTCACTACCTCCTCCAGGGATATTTGCCTCATCTGACACAGCCAGAGGGAGGGGACCTCTAAGGCACATTTGCCCCTGCAGGTAGAAATTTAAGAATAGTTACCTTATCAGACTGTTGAAAGGATTCAATGATTTAGCACTTGGGGGAGCACACAGTGAGTGTCTAGTACATGTTGGTCCTGGTCACGATTATGGAATTTGAGCCAGCTTCCATTTGTACCTTCATCATTCCTAATGATTTCTGATGTGCCGTGTGACTGCCCTTCTCCTGCTCTACTCCCTATACGCACACCAGATCTCTAAAGCAAGACACAGCCACTGTGGAAAGAGCATGGATTTGGGGTCAGACCGAAGTTCAAATTCCCACTGTACCACTTACTGATCTAACAACAGTTAGTTTCCTTTTCCAATAAAATGTAAATAAAAGTATCAACTTCAATGGGTTTCTGTGAGGGTTAAATGCAAAAATATATGTAAATCACACCTGATAAATAAAGAAAACTCTTTGTGATGATCGTAAGGCCTGTGTCAAATCTTTCCTACTAGATGAAAAGGTCCTTGTGGCAAATATTTGGCTTCTTATGAACACAGATTCCCTGGTCCCAGCATCTAGGACAATGTCTGGAACTTAGTAAATGCTTAAGAAATGTTTGTCAATGAATATAGAGTTTTGTCAATAATAATTTTTTTAAGACCCTGAGATACAAGGCAGGTAGCACAGACATACCAAAGCAGATTTGACCCTTCCTCTCTGAAGCCGACATCCAGTTGTCATCATCCTCAGACACATTAAGAATTGGACACATTATTAAAATCTCTCAAAGTGACTTCCCTCTCAACTATCCTTCAGGCTGCAATGAGATGACAGAGATCTGACATCTTCATCACACAATTACTAAAACACCCTTTTTTGAGTTACCATTTTAAAATATTTGCCTAGGGACTCCTGGGTGGCTCAGTCGGTTAGGCATCCGACTTCAGCTCAGGTCATGATCTCACGGTTTGTGAGCTTGAGTCCCCGTCGGGCTCTGTGCTGACAGCTTGGAGCCTGGAGCCTGCTTTCGATTCTGTGTCTCCCTGTCTCTCTGCCCCTCCCATGCTCATGCTCTATCTCTCTCTGTCTCTCAATAACAAATAAACATTAAAAATTTTTTTAAATAAATAAATTAAAATAAAATAAAATATTTGCCTAATTTAGCTGGAGTTTGGGTTTAATTACAGGAAGAATGTGGGCTTGGGTTAGGTTGAGTTGAATTTAGGGAAGGGGGAGCAGATAATGGGATTTCTTTCACGTGCTGAAGGACTTCTGCTGGTTACAGAACTCCCAAATAACTCTGGGCCAGTCCAAATAAAGCAAGTGACACCAAAGAAACTTGGAAAGCTCTTTGGAAAGAAAGAGAAGGTCATGGAGCAGGAGACTGAGAAGGCCTCAATCCAGTTAAAAATATTTCTGTGTCTCTCTAGGGCCTTAGAACACAGGTCAAGATGCTTGGCCTGACTGGCATTCAAGACTTCTATGATCTGGCCACACCTCTGATCTCTGCAACCTTGTCCCATACGCACAGCTCTCAATGACCATGGACCCCATTGACTTTAAGGACCTCAGGGCTCTTTCAACTTCTTTCCCTTGACCAAGGCCCAGTTTTATATCTTTTTCCTATACAGTGGCCTAAACTGGGCTGGTCTAGTTTATCAACCAATAAATACACATCAGGGTCTTATTATGCACCTAAATTGGCTCTAGAAGCTGGGGAGAAAGCAGTTAACAGAACAAGTAAAATTCCCTGCCTTCAAGGATGGAACAGACAATAAATGACCGCATAAATAAACAATATAGTCTTTTAAATGCTATGATAATTGCTTACCATATTAGTTCCTTTTCTCTTTTTGCTAGAACTGGTAAGGGAAGGGACAAAACAAAATCTGTGCTTGATTCAAGGTGTAGTTTTTGGGGGTGCCTAGGTGGCTCAGTCGGTTAAGTGTCCGACTGGGTTTTGACTCAGGTCATGATCTCTAGGGTCATGGTATCGAGACCTGTATCAGGCTCCACACCGACAGTGCAGAGCCTGCTTAAGATTCTCTCTCTCCCCCTCTCTCTGCCCCTCATCTCTCTCTCTCTCTCTCAAAAAAATAAAAATGTAGTTTTGAAAACACCTTTGATGTTCTTTTTTTTTTAATTTTTTAAAAAGTTATTTTAGTTTTGAGACACTGAGAGAGAAACAGAGCACGACGGGCAGAGGGGAAGAGCAGAGAGAGAGGGAGACACAGAATCCCAAGCAGGCTCCAGGCTCTGAGCTGTCAGCACAGAGCCCGATGCGGGGCTTGAACCCACAAGCTATGAGATCATGACCTGAGCTGAAGTTGGACACTTAACCGACTGAGCCAGCCAGGTACCCCAACACCTTTGATGTTCTAAATACTCATGGAAACACCCTGTACCTTCCCCTACCATTGCACTGAGACCCATTAACTGATGTTAACAGCGCATTATATTGTCCTTTGGACTAGATGAGGAGCTGCTTGAGGGCAGGGATGGAGTTCTGTTCTCACAAAGGCACTAGAGACTATCTGCTGAATGAGTGAGAGGAAGATTGTGCCAGCACTGAACTGTCTGTCTTCTGACCCCTAGTCATAAACCTTCAATTCATTTATACAAACATTCTGCCACTCTTGCAGTGAATTGCCCTAAGCTCTAAAGTGGTCTACTGAGGACCTTTGAGCTGGGATCCCTGATGACATTATAGCATCCAGGAAATAAGCATTTTCCAGCCCAACTCCATGAAAATAATGATTGAAAACATCATTATCTAGTGAGCACCTTCTATTGCCAGGTGCCATGCTAGTTCCTTGACATAGAACATCTTTTTAATAACTAAAAAGTTCTCCTTGATAATCCTCCCAGTGCCAGTAACTGTGAGAAATACATGGAAATTACTAGCTGCTATCAATATTACTGTGTCTAAAACTACCGTTTTCCCCTGCATTAGAACAATCTGAACATTGTTAGGCAAAGACATCTAAGCAATTTTAAAATTATTTGAGTCATGACAGAGAGACTCACAACTGAAATATTTACCTTTCAATTTCAGGTGAGGATGTTCCCAGAGATGGAAGATGTGACAAGTTCCCACATCATGTGAGCATCAGAGAAAAGTTCCCCTGACAAGTCACGTGCAGAGGTGGGAACCGCTGATTAAGGAGAGGATTAATTTTATCTTCCAAGTATTTCTGCCAGGGAAATACTCTTAAATTTGTAGAATGGTGAGGCTGGAAGGGTCCTTTGAGGTCTCCTGCTCTAACCCAGTGTCTTATGAATGGGGAAACAGAAGTGCATCCTAATTGTTCAGACTGCTTCCTTACATTTCCTGCTTCAATCCCTCCACTGCATGAGAATTTATTGAATGAACAAATGAATACAAATGAGGGAGTATTTGGATCTTGTTTCATCCATTCATTTACTCAACAAATACTGAGTATTTACCGTTTTCCAGACACTGTTCTAGGGACTGGGGATACAGCAGTAGACAAAGCAGAAAAGAAATTTCTGCCCTCATGGAGTTTACATTCTAGACAAAGGAGGTGAACACTAAAACTATATGCATACATACATGTTAAATGGTCATAAAAGCTAGAGAGAAGAATACAGCAACAAAGAGATAAGGAGTGGGGGAGGAGAGTGGAAACTTAATTAGGATGGTCAGAGAAGGCCCCTCTTAGAAAGAGATAGAAGCAAGGAAGGGAGCCATGTGGATATCTAGTGGTTAAAATCCAGATGGAAGGAATAGCAAATGTAGAGGGCTGGAGTATCCAAAGAATCCTGAGGAGGCCAATGTGGCTAGAGTAGAGTGAGCAAAGTGTGAGCTTTCCAACATGATTCCAGAGACCAGAGACATGATAGGAGACTGAGGAGGGGTGCACCATATTGTAAAGGTCCTGTGCCATCAATGGCTGGTTGCCTCTCATATCATTCTTCTCTGTACTTTTCCCTTGCCCTCTGGCTTCTGGTTACATTTGGCCAATGGGAGGCACTAGCAGATTAGAGAGGGAGGGAATAAAAGCTAAGTATATCTCTCACTCTCTCTATTTCAAGTGGTATATCTAGCAGGGGCTACTGCCCCCCATGGCTCCATCTCCCACCAGACAAGCCTACCAAGGTTCAGGCTCTGGTGGAACAGCTCCAGTCCTTGGGCCCCTCCCTTTATTCCTGCATCCCTAGGGAAAGTAGCAGCCCCTTCATTTGCCAATCTCACAGTTGCCTCACCTCCTTGGTTGCTCTTTTAGCTCTTCTAATACCTCTGTAACTAACTCCCTGCATTAAATGATCTCTACTAGATTACCTGGTGTGAGTTGTGTTTTGCCAGCTGGACCCTGACTAATCCAGGCTCCATAGGCCCTTGTTAAGACTTGAGCTTTTACTCTAAGTGAAATGGGAAGCCATTGGAGGGTTCAAGCAGAGGTGGATGAAGGACCTTGAAAGCCTGAATGAGGCATTTGTTTTTCCATAAGCAACTTCTTGAATTGAAAACACTTAACCAAAGTCACACAAAATATGTGATGAACAGACCTCTGGTGTCTGCTCTTCTGCTCTCCACTCAGTGCTCAATAAATGGCATTGAGAATCCAGAAATTTCAAAGACAAGAAAAATAATTTGCATATTCTTAAGCAGTTTTGCTCAGGACTCTAACTCTTTGAAGACCTTTGTGGGTCAGGAGGGGAGATGACACTGTGCAGAGGAAGACTTTTATCTGTTTGATTTCCCAGGAGTGCCAGCAGAGATGGAGAAGAAAGGCTAACCCTTAGGAAGCCCTTGCAACATCCTAGGCACCCTGCCAGGCAATTTCATATCTAATGGCTCATTTAATCCTACAAGGACACTACTCAGTGGATATTATTATCTTTATTTTGCAAACAGAGCTTCTGAGTTTCAGAGTGGTTAGGTAACTAGTCTAAGGTCACACATCCTCCTTTTCCATTGACAAGTGGACGAAGGATCAGTACAACCCTCCAAGGTGGCCATCAAAGCCGTTGAATGAGGAGTCTTTGGGCAAAGTCATTGGACAAGAGACCAGGTCTTCGAACTAAAATTCATTTTCCCTCTCTGAATCTCAATTTCCTCATCTATAAAGTAGCAATAGTATCAATGAAATCCATTTCAAAGGATGGCTTTGAGGGTTAAAAGAAGCTACTGCATGATAAGAGCCTTGCACATTTTAAAGCTCTACATCAAAAGTTCTTAACTTGAGGTTCATGCCTGAGCTTTGAGGTCCATGAACCCCTTAAAGATGATGCTAAAATTTGTATGCAAAGGCACAAATATGCTGGTCCTGCAAAAAATGTGACTTTCTTCATGCCTCTTTTATAGGTAAGCATCTTGCTGTGTGGATGGTGATTACATTTTATAAAGAAAAGCTTTTCTATACTACATGGCTTCCAAATGTAAACCAACTAACTGCTGGGTAGACTATGTGCTCTGGACTTTAGGGGAAATTCAAAGGATTTTCAAGAATAATTTCCATTACATGTGATTTTTGCCTCACAGACCATCTTTAGAATTTAACCTCTGCATAAGATGTGACTCTTCTGTGCTTTTGTGGCAGGAGGGTCTGTGACTCCCAGCAACAGATTCTCAAAGGAAGTGACCCAAAGTTGGTTGGAAGCACCATTCTAGACAAATTTTGCAAGTGTTACCATGTTTTTTTTTTAAATTTTTTAAATGTTTATTTACTTCTGAGACAGAGAGAGACAAAGCATGAATGGGGGAGGGTCAGAGAGAGGGAGACACAGAATCTGAAGCAGACTCTAGGCTCCAAGCTGTCAGCACAGAGCCCGATGCGGGGCTTGAACTCACAAACCATGAGATCATGACCTGAGCCGAAGTCAGTCGCTCAACCGACTGAGCCACCCAGGAGCCCAAGTGTTACCATGTTAATAGTGAACATTCTACGGTTATTGTCATTACATATACATTTATTGAGCACTTATTATGTGTCAGATATAGTTCAAGAAATCCACGTCCACAAGGCTCATAGTGCTGTGGGGATAACATACCATATGCAGCTGGCAGGTTTCTTGGAGGAGATGAGATATGAGCTGGATCCTAAAGGATGCTAGGAACCTTAACAGGTGAAGATGATAGAAGAGCATGCCAAGTGGGAGGGACGTCTCGAGCAAAGACATGGGTGGAGAAGGTGGCAGGGTCAGCTTAGAGAACTCCTAGTTGTGACTGGAGTACAGGTCAAGATGTGGGATGTGGGGCGCCTGGGTGGCTCAGTCGGTTAAGCGGCCGACTTCAGCTCAGGTCATGATCTCACGGTCCGTGAGTTCAAGCCCCGCGTCGGGCACTGTGCTGACAGCTCAGAGCCTGGAGCCTGTTTCAGATTCTGTGTCTCCCTCTCTCTCTGACCTTCCCCTGTTCATGCTCTGTCTCTCTCTGTCTCAAAAATAAACATTAAAAAAAAAAGAAAGAAAGAAAAAGAAAAAGATGTGGGATGTGCAGGGAGGAGGCAGAAATACTTTTGGAGACAGAAGTAGGGCTTGGCTATGGAGACCTTCAGTGTCTCAGCCCTTTAACTCCCCCAGCACCCATTCCAGGGCTCAATACCTATGGATGCTATGGGAGAAGGAGACCCTTAACCTAGGTAAGAGCAAGACAGACCTGGAGTCTAGTCATGATTCATCCACCATCCAGTTGTGTGACCTTAGACAAGACTCTTCCCTTCTTTGAACCTCAGCCTCTTCATCTATAAAATAGGATGTGTACTATCTCTCCTGCCAATAGTACCCAGTAGGGTATTTGAAACTTTGTGGGAGCTCACCTCATGTTAGTTGAACTGGGCTCTTGGAGGCCATCTAATGAGACAGTGAATAGTCAAGTGATTAGGAAGAAAGACCAAAGACAGCCTTAAAATCCTGTGTTATTGTGGTCACTGACCTTGAGAAGCTCTCCATCCAGAGGCAGCAGACTCAGCCCTCTCTCCTCATGCCAAGCTCCCTCTACAACAAAGGAGACAGGAGGGAAAGTCATCCGTTGCCTAGGCTGACCCAGACGTTGGAAATCTCCCAATGCATGCTAATGCCATCGACCCTCACCGAGCTGTGCTAGGTTTTCAAACAAGCTTATTTGACTCTGATTCACCTCTGGAGAAAAGAAAGGTTACATTATTGATATGAAAAAATACCAGGAACAAAGTCACCCAAACAACAACAATTCTCCCCAGCCTTCAACTTTCACAACTTCTACTTAAGTTTAGGTGACAGGCCCTTCTTAGAGAGGCCATCATGCCATCATCTCCTCACTTGATTACCTAACAGATACTCACTTTGAGCCAGACCCTGGGAGCACCAAGAGAACACAAAGCAGACCCTGTGTTAAAGAAGCTCTCGATCCAGGGGCAAGAAAGGAGCAAAACTATGGACCCAGAAAGCTGCAAACATTAAGATGTGATTGATCACAGGGCAGGATAGTCCAGAGTTCTGTGGGAGCCAGAGTAGGGAGCACTCACTAGCTTGGGATAGGCAAGGCCATAGAGATTTTGAAGACACCCAGCCCTATACAGGCTAGGGCCAGCTGCAACCCCAGCACTCCCTTTCACCACACCTGCTCACATCAACTGCATCACCATGCCAATAACTCGCAGCTTTTCATCTGTACCAGGCCATTTCATGCATTCACACCAGTGATAAGGTACATAAAAATAAGACTTGGGAAGCAATAATGAGGCCCCTTCATGGAAGACAGTTCAGACAAGATCTCACAGGGAGATGCTAGAATGAGTAGGAATTCACTCGAGATGTCCAGGGACTCTGTGTGCCATGTGGGTAGAAAGGAAAGCATATGCAAGGGATGGTATGGAGTTACTATAGCATAAAGTGAGTGTGGGGGAATTTGTGAGTTGATGCTGGGGGCAGGGGCAAGTAGCCAAGGGCCTAGGATGCCAGTCTAAGGAGTTAGGACTTTATCCTATAGGTTGATGGGGAGCCCTTCACGGGTTGTAAGCAGGGCAGTGACTTGGTCAACCACCATGACTCTGGGGTGCTTGAAGTAAGTTCAGAGGAGGCTGGGCTTCTATAAATTGGTGGAAAGCTGAAATCTAACCCAAAAGCAAGAAAGTGCATCCCAGGTCCCAACAGAGCCTCAGCCAGTGAGCAATCCCTCCCCCTCCTAGCGCACAAGGACCCAAGGACTTCCCAAGGTCACCCTAATGGCCTTTGATGTCTAGCATTTCTCTACCACCATCCTAAACCATCTCCTTTCGGCAGGTTCTGCACCAAGGACAGATTTGATGGTGAGCAAATGGCTCACTGGAGAAATAAAATGCTTGTGTTTCTTCAGCAGGGAAAGCTGTTGGGGTTTTTTGTTATCATTATTATTATTTTTCTCTGAGCCAAACAAGTGACAGAACATAATAATATCATTTATTCTAACTTGCTCTTGCAAATCAGAACTTTTTAATATTTTCCTTTCAAATGAAAATGCCATTTATCATTATAAAATGAAGTGCTAATGAAAACAACATGTCTAAGAAACACATTCACACAGCAGAGCATGATGGAGCACCTTGTCAGCGGTCCATAGTCTTGCCGTTAATTTGATTTCTGCCAAAAATCACTTAAGTGAGACTTGGGTTTTTTTTTCCCCTCAATGCTCCAGGCCCTTCTACTGAGGTCTGTTTATTCCCCTCTCCTGAGAAGGCTCTGAAATCTCAAGCCAGTTTTAATCTGCCTTTTAATGGAATTCCCGTTGATTGCATGAGGGATGTGTGTGCACGTCAGGGAGCATGGGGGGCTATGCTTGCCTGCCTGCGTGTTACTGCTCATTTCTTCCACCCAAGACATATGTGGCTGTGATGTGTCCTTGTTTAGGTATGTGTGTGTGTTTTTGTACTTCAGTTTGGGTGTGCCTCTGTAGATGATTATGTGTTCGTGTCCTTAAGCCATGGGGACAGTAATTATGTCTATTTGTTCCCCACTGTAGGCCCAGCATCTGGCCTATTGCCTGACACGTGGTAAGCACTCAATAAATATTTGCTAAGTGAATGTTAAGTGAATATGTCTGTATGTCTTCATGAGGCATGTATTTTTGTCTGCATGGGTTCATATCTGTGTTTCTATTTACATGTATGGGTCCTTCAGGGCAGGAATTATCCCTGAATCTCTAGTGCTTTGTACAGTGCCTGGCACATGGGAGGCATTCAGTAAATGTTTGTGGAATGAATATGTCTATGGGTTTCCATACATTTTTTAAAAATTGAGGTAAAATTGACATAACATAAAATTAACCATTGTAACTGTACAGTTCAGTGGCACTTAGTATATTCACAGTGTTGTGCAACTATCACATCCATCTAGTTTCAAAACATCTTCATCGCCCCAAAGGGAAACCTTGTACCCATTAAGCAGTCACTCCACACTCCCTCTCCCTCCAGTCCCTGGCAACCGCTAATCTACTTTCTGTTTCTATGGATTTACTTCTTTTGGATATTTCATGTAAATGGGAATCATACAATGTGTGACCTTGTGTGCTTGCTCCTTTCACTTAGGATAATATTTTTAAGGCTTTCAATATGTTTTGACATTTGTGTGTATTTAAGTCTATAGGTGTGTATTTATGTGTGGGGTAGTTGGCACCAGTGCTGTGTCCTTAGGACATGGGAAAAGGCCTGACAGCTGAGCAATGAGGAAAACTTCTTTTGCTGTGATTCCACCCCCCTTCCCTGCCTGCCACCTCTGAGCCTCTGCGTAGGCTGTTCCTCAGCCCAGATCACCTTTCCTCATCCCGACCTTTGCCCTTGCTGGGAGAGCTCTGAATGATTCGTTGGTGATTTTTCCAAGGGCTACCTATTCCAGCCTTTGCCTACCCCAGTCTGGGTTATGAAACCCTTCTCTGAACTCCCACTGCCCTGTGCTTTCTTTCATCACTGCCTTGCTCCACTATGTGGTCAGTGTTTGTCAACTTATCTCTCTCCCTATGATCATGGGCTCCTAAGGGCAGGGGCTGTATTGTCTTCACCTTTGCAGTGCCAGTGCTTAGCATGATATTTAGCTTATAGTGAGTGTCCCAGAAGTATTGCTTCAAAGAATGAATGAATTTCTATTAAAAGACATTCCATGTAGAGAGAACAAAGTGTGCAAAAGCCCTGAGGCATGAAAGAGTACATTCATTTTTAAAAACTATACCAATTTGGTATGAAGTGGAGCCTAATGTGTGTGAATGAGTAGGAAAGTGAGAGTTTAAATAGAAAGCAAGAAGTAGAAATGGGCCCATCACAAACCACCCCAAAGAAAATGGGAAGCCCCAGCAGAGTTTACAAGGGTGTGTCATGGCCCAATTTATGGGCTGCAATGCTTCCTCTAGCTACTTGGTGCAGAATGATTGGAGACAACCAGGATATGATAAAGGTGAACCATCTAGAAGACTACTGCAGAAGTCTAGGCAAGTGGTAAGCGGCTTAGTCTAGAGTGGTGGCAGTGGAATTGGAGTCAGAGACTTGAGCAGTGCTCAACAAAGCATGGGTTGTGAACGGGGGCTAATCCATGAACTATTACCAGTCCACAATGAGAGAAGTACATCAAGAAAAGGTGAGAGCAAGGACTTAGAAACGTTTAGAGCAATTTGACATTGCTGAGACATTTTTATTGTATTTTACAAAAGTATTGGTCCAGAACATATTGGAAATGGAAAAATAAAAGGTCCTTCACAAGGTAGTTTAGAGGACATACTAATGAATGGCGTATGCTGGGGACAGGGAGAGATTGGAAGCAGGAGTGCCCCCGGCAAGACTGTCAATGACAGGGACCATGTCTGAAGTATCTCTGTATCCTCAGGACCCCTTTAGGAGGAAAGGCTTAGAAATCCCAGGGTTCATCAGGAGCTGAGGGTCCTGAACAATGTCAAGACTCCCACAGGATTCCAGGAAGGGTATCTTAGTCCACTCGGGCTGCTATAACAAAATACCATCCACTGCATGGCTTAAACAATTGAACAAAAGTTATTTCTCATAGTTCTGGAGGCTGTAAGCCCAAGATCCAGGCACCAGCAGATTTGGTGTCTGGCAAAGACCTGCTTCCTGGTGCATAGACAGCCGTCTCTTTGCTGTGTCCTCGCAGGGAGGAAAGGGATGGAGACATCTCTGTGCTCTCTTTAAAAAGGGCGCTAATCCCCATCATGAGGGCAGAACCCTCCCAAAGGCCCCACCACCAAATACCATCACACTGTCATTAGTTTTTAACATATGAGGATATAAACATTCAATCTATAGTAAAAAGTGAGGACAAAAAGTTGGGTCCAAAAAGAAGGGATCTGGTCACAAGCCACAGAGGATTCAGGCTATGCTTTCTGTGCTTTCCTCCAGCTCTGCCTTGCGCTGCTGAGTGTGAGCTTCGGTGAAAACTGAGAGTCTTCCCTGCCCTTCACACCCTATGCTTAATCAGCCACTGAGCACAGGAACCTCAAGAGCAGTATAATGTGGGATTGAGAGCTTGAACTCTGGAGCCAGACTGCCCAAGACTGAATCCTGTCTCCACTACTTACTAGGTATATAATCTCTAATCCTTGAATATGATACATACCTTTTCAGTTATGTTTCTTTGGGTTATTGTGAAAACTAAATCAGTTACATGTCAAGCATTTACACTGGTGCTTGGCACATGGCGACAGTTCTATGTGTTTGCTTATTATGGTTACTGTTATTATGTTGGTTGTTTCTGTTTCCTAAGTATCTCCTGAACAAATCTGCCCCTCTCTCCATTCCTTGTACCACTGCCCAGTCTAGGCCACAGACACAGCAACAACCTCCTCCTCAGTGGCCTGTCATGCTTTGGGTCATTCCTCACTGCACTCTGGCCACAGAATGCTATTTCTGAACCATGAATCTGGCCATGTCACTTCCTGCTTAAAACCCAGCAGTGGCTGTCCATTGTCCCCAGGATGAGGTTCATGCTCACAGACATAATTCACAAGGCCCTCTGTGATTCAACTCTTTCTGGCCTCTCATAGACTCAGCCTTTGCCACCAGGGCCTTCGCCCTCCATGTGTCAGCCACATGAGCCTCTCTCAGCTCCCCAGATGGCCTTTGCATTTTCTGCTCCCTCTGCCTGGGCCAGCACCCCCAACTCCTTCATCAAACCAGCTCCTCTGCCTCCTTCAAGGCTCAGCTCAATAGCCACTCTTTCTGAGATGCCATCCCTTATTCCCCAGGCAGAACTAGGAACCCATGTTCTCTGTTCCCATAAGCCCTGTGCTTCGTTGACATAGCACTGACCACACAGTGTTGCCTTTACTGTTACATATCTACCTCCCCCAACCATAAGCTTCCCTAGGTCAGAACCTGGGCATGACCCATCTGTGTAGATGCTCAATAAACCCATATGAGATGGGATTGAATTGGAACGAGCCCAATATTGCATTTTAAGTGCCAGAAAGCAGAATAAAGTGGCTGGATCCAACTTCTCTAGGAGAGGCTCATGCGTGGGCAAAGGGAGCATGAGATGTTCTTTTCTCACACCGTCCTCTTCCTGCTGCCAACCCCCTCCTAGCCGCGTGAGTCTCGTGAGTTGACTCCAGATGGGATGGGCTTGGCAGTGGCTGCCTGGCTGTGTGCCCACCACTCGTGGGCGCCCAGGAAACACTTGCTCAAAGGAGCTGAGCATCACCAAGCAGTCCAGCCTTGCAATTCCTACGTGGGGCCTCGGAGAGAGGAGTAGGTGGGAAGCAGGAGGTGCAGTACCTGAATCTATAATATCTCTGGGCCTCAGTCTTCCCCTCTGTGAAATAGAGTCAAAAATCCCTATCTTAATGGTTGTCATGGGAATCAAGGAGATCAAAGATGCAGGCATATAGTGAAACTTTCTACTCCTGCTTGATTCCTGTTAAGTTTCTTGACATTACCAGGGAAATTGGGGTGAAGAGAGTGAGGAAAAGCACAGTTTTGGGTAGGGTACCACTTTTGTACAGCATAGACAGGAAGGTTCTCTGCAAATGTACAATATCTTCCAAGGATCTGGCTCATTTTTAAAAGCACTCATGGATGGTGAACGTGGATACTGATTTGTAATGGTAAGGAAGTAGAGATAAGGAGTTCAAGAAACACAGGATTGTGTGTATATGAAAGAGAAGTAAACTGAAATACCCTACTGCCAACAACAACTAACATTTATAGAGAGTACTTAGTATGGACAGAGACTGTATTAAGTGCTGTATATGTGTAAATCTTATTTAAGCCTCACAATAACCCTATGAGGAAGGTATAATTACTATTATTCCCACTTTACAGATGAGGAAACTAAGTCAGGGGAAGTTAGGTAAATTGCCCAAGAACCCATTAACACAGAGCCAGGATATGAACCCAAAACCATCTGATTCCCAAACCCTTGCTCTTTCCATCCTGTCCTGCATATTGTCATTGGTCTTCAGCTCTATACCTGCTGTTCTAAACTCTTCTGGGCACCTGTAGAGCGGGAAACCTATAACTACACTTCTAAGATTCCTGTGCCCACTAGGTTCCAGTCTGATTCTACAACTGGAAGGCACACGTGTGTGATAAGAAGGCCAGAAGAGGGGCGCCTGGGTGGCGCAGTCGGTTAAGCGTCCAACTTCAGCCAGGTCACGATCTCGCGGTCCGTGAGTTCGAGCCCCGCGTCGGGCTCTGGGCTGATGGCTCAGAGCCTGGAGCCTGTTTCCGATTCTGTGTCTCCCTCTCTCTCTGCCCCTCCCCCGTTCATGCTCTGTCTCTCTCTGTCCCAAAAATAAATACACGTTGAAAAAAAAAAAAAAAAAAAAAGAAGGCCAGAAGAAATTGATGTCATTTTCAGCTTCTGTTATCCACAAGAGTGTGAACTCTTGGGTTGTAGGAGCTGTGCCGATACCAGTTCCAGGAATGTCATGGGGGTGAAGCCTCCACTCCTCCCCCTTTTCCTTTTCTAGACCAAGAGCAGTGATGGTTTCCTTTTGGTACTGATTTCTGGGGAGCGTCCCCTTTATTTCCTCTTTTGTTTTCCAACCCCTCCAATAGCTTTATAACAAATTCTTTTTGCTTGAAATACTTAGAGGGGTTTACTTCTCAACCAGACACTGGCTGACACAGTATTGCTTTCTACTCCTTCAATCAAAGGGAATAGCCAGTTATAGGATCAGTGTGTCTGCCAAACAGACTGAGGGCAAGGCTGAGGACTCTGTTGGATAGTGGAGGTCTATCAAGGAAACTGAGGCAAGCATCCACTGGGCCAACACCAACAAAGGAAGATGTGGGAGAGTGCTGCCAGCTGGTATCCAACATACCAGGCTTGGGCTTTGGGCCTAATTCCAGAATCCACCCACTCTTGAGGTTGAGCCCCAAAGCCATCCCACCAACATCAAGATTGCTCAGGACTTGGGTAATGCAAGAGAACCTTGGGGCTGGCAGGTGAACAGGCCAGGAGATGCAGGGGTAACAGGATATCTTCTGCCTGCTTCCCCTACCCCTAGTAACCTATCTACTTTGTGTTGTCTGTTCTCTTCATTTGGGAGCCTGACTGAGAATAAACTTTGGAAATTTGACAAACCTGGGTCCCCATTCTTTACCAGGTAGTTCTGTTAGTCACTTAGCCCAACCTGTGATCTCCTTGTTTATAAAAGGGAGGGGGGTTGTCATGCCCACTGAACAAGTGTGAGGATTGAGTGAAATAATGTGTGTAAAGTACCTAGCCCAGCTCCTGGCCCATTGCAGATGCTTATGTGCATCCCTGCTCTCTTCCCCCTTCTGAATCATAAGCTACCTTATTTAGTTATTTAATAGATCCTGTATGTGTGTCTCTCAAGCTCCATTATAAGGTCTGGGATAGTAAAGATCATGTCATAGCTTTCTTTGCCTTACTCAGAGCACCTAGTTCATTTAAAAATAATAATATGCTTTTAATAATAAATAAACCTTCACATTCATAAAAAATAAAAAGAAGAAGATGGGAAAATAGAAATGAGGCCTCTCCATTCGGCATGAATATGGGGCATTGAGACAGGCTGCAACTTTAGAATCTGCATAATTTATTTTAGTATAATTCATTCCTTTTCTCCCTACCTTTCTCCTTCCTTCCCTCCCTTCCCTTTTTTCCCTTAAAGATTTATTTTCCAACCCTGGAAATGAATATAAATAGGTATAGCCCTTACCCTAAGAAGTCCAGATTCTAAGGTGGGAAACATCATGTAAACAGGTGCATATATGGGGCATCAACACATCCGCACAGCAGAGAACAGTGCCATGATGAAGGGAAACACACTGGTGTAGAGACCACAGTGGATGCTCCCTGGAAGAATACTGTTCTGTGCTAGTCATAATGGCAAAGTGGAAAGTATGACATGCAAGGGAAGGATGGGAAGACACAACAAAGGAGTCAGGCCAACTGCAGTTGAGAGCCCTCTCAGCTGTGTGGTCCAGGATAGCTCGTGCTTCCTGTATGAAACTCAGTTTCCTCTTCTGTAAGAGGAGTAATAATATTTGCTGGGCAAGGTTGTCGTGGGTTTGATGGTGATACAGAAAGGATTTGGCATGAATTACGTGTCAGTGGATATCAGGTCCCTTCCACCATTACTGTGACAATGGCTTTTCCTGAAGGAGAAAGGAGATTAAAGTTGGAAGTGTGTGGGGCCAAGATACCTCTTAAAGACACTTTGCTGGCTTCTGCATGTGGAATGCTTCCCCACATTCCCCAGTGGGTCTCCCTTCTGAGGAGGGTTTATTGTTAATTATAAAACATAAGACCCTGGGCTGGGGTGCCTGAGTGGCTCAGTCAGTTAAGCATCTGACTCTTGACTTTGGCTCAGGTCATGATCTCATGGTTTGTGAGTTCGAGCCCTGCATTAGGCTCTGTGTTGACAGTGTCGAGCCTGCTTGGGTGTTCTCTCTCTCTCTCTCTCTCTCTCTCTCTCTCTCTCTCTCCCCCTTCCTCTCTCTGCCCCTCCCCTGCCGCCTCTCTCTCTCTCTCTCTCTCAAAATAAATAAATAAACTTAAAAAAATAAAACATAAAACACTGAATAATGAAGAATCCAATCCCTGCCCCCACTCCAACACACACATCTCTAAGGTTACAACAATCCAGAACATAGTCAGGCCAAGCGACTTACTGGATTTCAGCAAGCCCCTCTCAGCTCATACCTCCACTGCTTTTTAAGATTTTGGACATCACAACACAAGAAGAAACCAACCCTGACTTTTTCTCTCCCTTTTCAAACTAAACAAGTTCCTGAACTTGTCAAACATAAATGCAAAATTATGAAAAACAATCATAAGTGAAAATTCCAGTTATTAAAATGTATGGGGACTAATTATTGATCTGATGATATTCTGAATAAAAAGAAAAAGACACGCTTGGATAAACGGAAATCTTTTAAAGTCATTAATATACATGTGTTTATTTTTCCTCGTCCACACTGGAAGCTGCAGCAGGGCTGTATTGTCTAACAAATTAGAGGGGGTGACAATGCCATGTTCAGCCTGATGTGTGATGTCTCTCCACTCAGACTTATTAGTTTCTGCCAAATTAAAACAAGGGATCCCTCCCCACAGCAGGCCACAGGAATGTGTAATGCAAATATGAATGCTATTAGGAAGACTTTAACCAGGGAACCTGCACAATGTTGTTTTTGTACCAACAGAACACTGCTGGCCTGAAACTGGGCCCTGTCAGCAGGGAAGCTCTGCCAGGAGGGGGGCACTTGGTTCTGTTCCTGGAAGGCTGCCCCCCCAACGTGCCACTCCCTTGTTTTCCCCAGCACCTGTCCTTGCATCCTCCACGTGGCACCACTGCCCTGCAACTCCCTTCCAAAATGATCGCTGCTCCTCTGATCCTTGGTTTTCCCATCTGCAAACTGGATCTCCTGGTGCCAGAGAGCAGAATGATGATGAAGAGCTGACAATCCAAAGTCAGGCAGATGCAATGTTCTAACTGTGGTCCCGAGTTGTGTAACTTCTCTGAGCCTCTGTTTTGTCAGTTAAACAAGGAAACAACTCTCATATAAACCCCAGTGGACTGTCTGAGGATCAAATCAGATAATACACGAAAAGCACTTAGTCAGAGCTTGGCTACATAGTAGATCGTCAATAATTTGTCAGCTATTGTTATTACTATCTTTCTCACAGTTAAATAAAATCACATAAAGTATGCAAAAACAATAGACACAATGTCTCCTCAAAATATTTTCTCAACTAAAAAGAAACTGGCTCTGAAGTCACTCCCAGCATTTTTGGCTGAGCCAGGTGCTCTCTGATGGTTCTTTCTCTCTGTCTCTGTCTGTCTCTCTCTCTTCAGACTCCTGCAGGAAACTTGGGTTCAGGCCCTTCACATCAGGGTGTGTTTGCAACAGGCTTAAGTATCTCTGTTCATCTATGCAGTTCTCACCATGTGAGGCCACATGGCAAATCCTGCCCGTCTCCAGGTGTGGATCTCTCTAGGAAGCCTTCGGAGAGGCCCCTACAGTATCCCCTCTGGTACCCTGAGTTCTGGCTGTTCCTGCAGGTGTCCATCTCCCCCACTGGAAAGTGAAGGCCTGAAGGACAGCGCCTGAGTCTTTCCCAGCTCTGGGCTCCAGGGACGGCCAAGCACAAGGGCTAGTCTGGGAAAATGAACAGAGTAACTAACATCTATCAGGCATTTGCTCTGGGCCTGGCTCTGGGCTAACCAATTCACAAACACAATCTCACTGAACAGCACAGTACTTTATAAAGTAAAAAGAAGCATCACACAATTTTACATAGGCTCAGGGAAGTCAAGTCCCTTGCCCAAAGTCACACCTCCTGTGAGTGGGGCATCCCGATCACACTGTGCATCTGTCTCCTCCAGGGCTTTAACCACTCCAGAGCCACTCTGCTGAGAGGGGAGGCAGGAGAAAAGAGGAGGAATTGCTTCACCTCCCTCTCTCAGCTTTAACGGGGGTAGGGACATTGGTTGGGAAGCCAGTCGTAGCATATGCAAATGAAAGGTGACAAGAGTCTCAACAGGGTGTGCTGAGAATGGAGAGATGCTTAGGGAAGGGCGGGTCAGGATCCCTTCACTTGCTGAGTGAGAGAGTGCTGAGGGAGATAGCGATAGATAGATAGTGGTGCTGTGGTCAGAAATGTGGACTGTGAGCCATCACGTTCATCATCGACATCACCATAGGTGGATGTAATTTCATGCCAGGCATTGTACTAAGAGCTCCACATACATGATCCCACTCGGGCCTCACAGAAACCTTGTGAGAAGGTATTATTGTCCCCGTTTTATAGATGAGAATATGGAGGCTTTCAAGCAATAACTTATCGGGACAATTTACATTGAAAATGACTCAAATCTCATAAAATAAACATTTTACAATCCATTTAAGCCATGAAGTATGTGCCCTGGCTACTCAGTCCTTCCCCCTGACATATAGAGGTTGGGGTGTCTTGTGTCCCCACTTTTGCCTCTAAGTCACAATCTCAGCATCCTGCGACTCTCAGTCTAAAGCATTCCCCCAGCACCTCTCCCAGCAAGTTTACCAACTAGAAGTTGGAGGCATCCAAGAGTTCTCAAAGGGGGCAGACAAATCAGCACCCCCCCTCACTCATGTACCCAAATTTCTGATGTCCTCCTGAGGTCCACAGTCCAGTGCTCCTGAATCCCTGGCTTTTCTGCTGCACCGGCTGCAGGACTCACTCCGGCAGCCCGGGTGTCAGGCTCACAGCTACTTGGTGCCCCAGCCCCTGGAGTGCTATCAGAATTGGGTAAATGCAGCTGTTCTTTTGAAGGAGTAAGTTGAGGGCACTTATCAAATCAACTTCCTAATGAATCTTTTCAGGTCTGGATGGAAGCTGTTCTGTTACTATGGAACTTGGCTTGATTTGGAAATTAATGTGGTAATTTACAGCCACTCTGCCAGGCAAGAAGATTAAAAGAGAGTGAGAGAGAGAGAGTGAGGGGAGGGAGACCTGCAGGGGCAGAGCCTTAAGAAGCACCAGCCTGGGGTGTGTCTAGAGAGCTGGACCACACGCACTGGTAGAGCCGGCATTTGGGACTCAGGTAGAGAAAGGCACTCCTCAAAGCAGACCTAAAAGTCAACACTCCACACCCTCTTCTCTTTAGGGATGATAGAAAGATGATAGATTAGATAGATAAATGATGACGACGATGATGATGATGATGATGATGATGATGATATGAGAGAGACATATATATGATATATATATCAGAGAGAGAGAGAGAGAGAGAGAGAGAGAGAGAGATCATAGACAGACATTTACAGCTTCTAAGATTTTCTTAGTATTCCAGGATTTACTTCCCATTATTATTACTTTTGCCATGTCCACATGTCACCAATACCATTATACATTTTCTATTTTTCTTTACATTTATTCACTTTTATCTTAAATAAATTTTATACCACTATCATAAGTGGAAAACCAATATTACATACCAGGAAGGGAAAATAAATGTAAAATTAATTACATTGAAAACAAAAGTTTAAGTATTAAATTCTGGAGAGGTCTTTGCCTGCCCAAGGTTCTCAGTCTGAAGCCTCACCCCATTTGGGAAAAAGTAAGTTTTAGAAAGATGCTCAAGACATATTAGTATAAAGTCAAGGTGTACACACCTCTTGGAATCCACTTTCTCACTGTATGAACCAGTGCTATTTAATGCGATGACCTTTGCAGTTTATTTAACAAACATTTACATAGCATATCTTATGAGTCAGAGCCCATTCTAAAAGTTCTTTTAAAAATTAACTCCTGGGGGCCTGGGTGGCTCAGTCAGTTAAGCATCTGACTTCTGCTCAGGTCATGATTTCACAGTTTGTGGGTTCGAGCCCCACATCAGGCTCTGTGCTGACAGCTCAGAGCCTGGAGCCCACTTTGAATTCTGTGTCTCCCTTTCTCTCTGCTCCTCTCCTGCTCACACTCTGTCTCTCTCTCTCCTTCAAAAATAATAAACATTCCAAAAAAAATTGAAAATTAACTCCTTCTCTATTTAATTTGTATAATAACCTTGTGTGGTACAGCACTATTCCCATTTTAGAGAGAGGAAACTGAGGCACAGAAGAGGTTCAGTAACTTGCTAATGGTCACCTCAAAACATCTTACTATCAGGGTGCCTGGGTGGCTCAGTCGGTTAAGCGGCCGACTTTGGCTCAGGTCATGATCTCGCGCTCCGTGAGTTCGAGCCCCGCGTCGGGCTCTGTGCTGACAGCTCAGAGCCTGGAGCCTGTTTCAGATTCTGTGTCTCCCTCTCTCTGACCCTCCCCTGTTCATGCTCTGTCTCTCCCTGTCTCAAAAATAAATAAACGTTAAAAAAAAAAAAAAAAAAAACAAACCTCTTACTATCATCTGAAGTCATGTGCACTTTGGTGAGTCAGAGCATCGTAGAGCTTCTCCAGCCACTGTCCTGGCCAGAGCTGCAGGAATGCGGCAAGAGATGCTGTTCAAACACAAGTTTTAGGTAGCTGCAGACCAATTCCTCACGGCTCAGCCCCGCCAGTAGTGACATCTATAAGTGGCCCCCATCGGGCCTCCGTGCCCTCCATCTGACTTTGAGTCTGGGTTCTATGGCTGGTGGGTGACAGAGAGTTGGATGTTGATCCAGAGAAGCTTCTCCAGAAGGAAAGAAGAGAGTGGGGTATTTTTTATTTTTATTTTTATTTTTTGTATTTAATAAAGAATTTTTTTTCCAGCGCCACTGGAGCTGCTGCTTTTCTTTTGAAAGAAATCTCTGAACAGAACAATGCTCTGAGAACCAGACCAGGGCTGCAGTTGGAGATCAGGTGGCTGGATCTGAGCGGGCAGCAGGTTCCCTTGGCACAGGGAGCAGCGGTGGGTGCAGATGGGGCCTGTGTAGAGATGAGGGGCCGTCTGGTGAGGGCTTCTGTGACCAGCTGCTTCTGCAACTGCAGCCAGGTGCCCTCAAGGGGCCCACTGCAGTCGTTCCACCCTGGACAGCCCATGCCTTGTTTGGCCTGGGGGTGTAAGATCGGCTGCAATCCTAACCACAGCCTGGAGTGGATGACAGGAGCCCTACATCATTCATATAATAATAAAAGGGTAGCAGAGGCAATATTTTGGAAATTGTTAATGCATTATACACTTTTGCTTCTCCAAGTACATGAGCCTTGCCCAGTCTGACTAATGTGAAGTTGAGAATCTTCCAGAAGGAATTCCAAGAGAAAGATGAGGTAATATGTAGATACTGACACTTAAAAAAAACACACACACACAGAATTTTATCCTGGCTAGAACTAAAAATTATATTTTCCCCCTTAGCAGTGGGGAGAGAGATGGGAGGCTCAAAAGTGAGGTTAGATCATCAATTGAAAACATGACGCAATCTTACTGCAGATTTGAGTTAGACTATGAGTTAAATCTGAGACCCTACTATGATAATTAACATTGCTGAGCATTTCCTTTGTGTCAGTTCATTCGTTTGCTAAGTGTTATACATGCACAGCCTCATGTAATCTTCTGAATAATCACGAGGTTGATGCTGTTATTAACCCTATTTTATGGAGGAGGAAAAGGAGGAAAGTTAAATAACTCGGCAAAGCTCAGATATCCAGGAGACAGAGTAGAGATTTGAAGCCTTGGTGCATTTCTCTAGACTGCAACATTTGTCCCTAAGGAGCTACCAGTCCCTTTAGCCACCACTACTCACCCCCCCCCCCCCAGGAGCAAGCAGAACACGCCATAAGAGAGTCTATCACCAAGACCAACATTCTTGGGCTCATCTCAGTCAAGGACTCACCATGGGACACTCCAGGTAAGAATCTCTGTCCAGCTCCTCACAGATACCAGAGCCTATAAAGATTATAAAGGCAATTGGAAATGCATAGCCCCCACACAGGGGATTGTGGATTTAGAAGCATCTGCCTCCTCTGGTAACTCCTCAGATCTTTAACAGACCAGGTGCCTGCTCCCACCTCCAGATTCCAGATCTGTAAGTAATACAGATCACACATCCTCATGAGGAGCCAATGCTTGGCTCATTTACTTGGCAGTTCAGTGAGCCCCTCAACTGTCAGAGGCTCCAAGCACATGAGAGCCACCACTCCCCTCTCCCCACGGTGCAGCTCAAAGGTCAAGCAGGACCTGGCTTTCCCTCTAACTCCTTAGATATTGGAGAAGGCCCACCTCACCTCTCCACTTTTACCCTGCCTTGTGCCCTCCAGAAACAGCCCCAGCAGAGAAGGCTGAGGCCATTTTCTTCGGCAGGCCCTATGCCTGGCATACCTAGAGCTTTCCCCGCCCCTCAGCCTTGGGCCTGGAAGCCAGCCACACTCTGCTACTGCTTGCTGCATAGCCCTCAACAGAGAAGTTACTCTCTTTGCAGCTCCGTGTCTTCATCTGCTAAACAGAGAGCTAGATACAGCCTCTGCGGTTTACCACCTACTCTTCCCTCTGTCTGAAAATCCTTCCTCTTCTTGATCTTACTCCTAGACTTGATCTAACTTTCTAGACTCAACTCATGTTATTAGATCCCTCTGGAGGTCTTCCCCCCACCTTCCATCTTCTGACTCTTTTCCCAAGCTGGATTGCCTTCCTTCATAATAATAATAATTATAATTATATATTTATAATAATATAAATATAAGAATTATATATTATATATTTATAATAATTATAATTATTTATTATTATTATCGTTATTTTACCAAGCACTTACCACATGCCAGGTACTGTGTTAAGCATGTCACATATATTTATTTAGTCCTTCACAACAATTCCATTAGGTAGATGCTATTATTGTCCTTATTTTACAGAGAAGAAAACTGAGAAATAGAGGCAAAATGAATTATCCCAGGTCACTTGGCAAATAAGTGTCAGAGCTGGGATTTGAACCCCTGGCTGGTTCTCATGAGTGATGAAAAAGTGTGATGAGGCATGAGAAGAGCTGCCTTGCCCAGCTTCCATTTTGATACATGATCCCGTTCAGGGAGGCCCATGCAAAGTTTTTAGCCAAATTACAGCTTTTTTCCCAAGCAATTTTATTCCTCAGTGATGACCCCAAATCCATCCTTCTGGACTGAATTCCTGACATTGTAATTCTATCTGTTGCCATTGTTGCAATTACCCACAATTCACCCCAGAGGGAAAGTCCTATGTGTGGAGGCCCGAGGGCATGGTGGAGCTGTCAGAAAACTTGGGGTCAACATCTGACACTATGTATGACTTTGGACAAGTTCTTGCTACAATCTGAGCAAATTCCTCACCTGAAAAATAGAGATACAATACCTATATCAGAGATTTAGGGAGGGTCAAATAAAATAGTGGGCTTTAAAGCCCTGGACAAGCAAGAAGAACTCGTCAACAATTGCTCAGCAAGTACTTACCTGTGCCTGGCACTGTTACTGTCAAGCAGGACAAAAAAAGGACCTGTTCTCTCAGAGTTTATATTTGGAGGTGACATTTTTGCCCTGGAGTTATTTTCCAGACCAGCTCTTCCTGAAGGAGTCTCCTGTTTATGAAACCACCACATTCCCTATCATGTCAGAACCTCCGGATCCTCACTGACAGGTACCCACCTACTCACTGCTGTCCCGTCTCCTCTCTCCTCTGCCCCACCTAGGTCAAGGGTGTCCCCTGTCATTTCACTCCTTCTTTGGCCCTGACTCCTCCTCTCTAATTTAAGGAGCTGAGGTCACATGGATTTCCAGGCCCTTCCAGGTGGCCATCAATGATTGTATGGTTTGTTACTCCTTCATTGAGTAGAACTCTCCCCTGTATGGTGAAGTCAGAGGTGGGCAGGAAGATGAGCCCACAAGTCCAGTATGACCTTTGGAGTTTACCAGGCATGTCTTCACTGGGACTGAAACACCAAGTTTCACTCCCTGGCCACATCAAACACCTCAAAGTTCCCTTCATCTCCAGCTGAAATTACACCTTCCTTTGGCTGGGAGCTCCCCTCCATTCCTTGCTTTCCTGGCCAGTCCCTATATTACCTTTAAAACTCAGAGTAGAAGCCGCCTCCTCCCTAACGCTGTCTATTTTTGCAGTCAATGCACTAGGATATAATTTATTGATTTGAACATCTGTTCTCTCACCACACTGAGAGCTCCTCAAGGGCAGGGACTTTATTTTATAATACTGTTTCTCTAGGCCTTAGGTCAGCATGAGGCTCATAGCAAGTGCTCAGTTGCTATTGGATAGATTGAATTGAGTGTGATTTAAAGTCACCTGCTGAGGTTTCCAGTATCAGGAAATAACAGGGCTAGGACTGGAACCCAGACCTGAGTATGCAGAGTCCAGCACACCCCACCTCCCTGCAGTGACCAGAAGTGGCACAGAGGAGAGCTGCTGAGAGAAGACGGGTGTCCAGATAGCTGTTTTCACCATCCTTCCACCTGAGCAGGGGAAGGCCTGGGGTAGAGATGGTCTCCAGGAGCCTGTCTGAGAAGGATCCATAGGATGTCCTGAGCCTCTATAACTACCCATCTTTTTTCCCTCCCTTTTCCCCTCTCAGCCCCCACCTGCCCAGCCCCTGGTTTTCTGGGAGCTGAAGTCAAGCCACCTTTTTCCCCTTACGCTCCCTTTCCCCAGACCTCTGTAAATATGTTGGGAACCTGGCTTTTTAAATGAGGTGGGAGGAGACAGAGAGAGCCACCCACCCCCCAATGCCTGTCGAGTGCCCAGTTCATATTCCTGCTGTGACTGTATCTAAATTTGCAAATCGTCACCCCGCGCCCCACCATCATGTGTCATCTTTTATGCATGGCCACCTCTGCCGTACTGCTCGGCCAGTTGCTACGCAACCGACAACGGCGCCGCAGGGGCCTGACATTAGTGAAAGCAAATTGACCAGAGGAGCCCTCATCCTGCATGCAAAGCAGCCAGAGCCTTCCCAAGCCACCCTCTTTCTATCTGGGGCCAGACCCTTGGACCACAGCCCCCCAGCCTAAGCTGCAGACACTGGCGCTCCTACTCCTCCAGAAAAAGCTGAACCCTGGCCAGTGACAAGAGCCACCTCCAAAGGGAAAGCAGGGGCCAATGAACCTCCAGTGGAATGGTCATTTGTTGCTGCAGGAAGGGAAAAGAGGATTCCTACTCATTGAGCACTTACTATTTGGTAGGCACTGTGAAAACAGTACAATACAAAAAGCTCTAACTTCCTAGATTCCAGCCCAGCTCCACCGTTTCTCATCTGTGTGTTGTGCATATAAATCAATTAGGACTGAGACCCAACCACTGAAGGAGGCTATCTTCAGACATCTTAGAGGGCAATAAAAGGCTAGATAACTGGCTGGAGCAGGAAGGCCAGCAGAACATCAGGTGTGAGTAGATGAGGGAAAGGAAGGAGAATAGCAGACTGCCTTGCACACCTAGTATGGAAGGCCTCTGAGCCTCCTGTTGGGAGGAACAGAGGAAATTAGAAGCTGGATGTTGTGGTCTCCCCTTCTGCTCAGTCTCTCATGGCTCCCACCCCCAGGAACTTGACCTCACAATTTGCCATTTGAATATATATATATATATATATATATATATATATATATATATATATAATTTTGCACTGGCAGGGGTGGGAGGGGTGCAGCAAGTTGTGCTGGAAAGAGTAAGGGTGTTAGAATTGATTAGAACTGACCTTAAATTCTCAAATCCTGGCTCTCACCTTTCCAAACTATGCAACTGCAGCAAGTTATTTCTGAAGTTTAATTTTTTAATCTATAAAATGCACATGTTGATACCTACCTCACAAGGTTAAATGGCTGACATATGTACAGCTCCTAACAGAAAATCAATAAATGCCACTCTTCTCCCCCAAACTCTTCTATGGCTCTGAATTGTCAGAGGAGTTGGCTTCCTTAGGACCACCTGGCCCCCACCCCCCTCCCTGGTTGTCACCTCCCTGCACCTCTGCACATTTGCTCAGAATGCTGATTCTTCCTAGCAAACCCTTCCTTTGGCTGTTTTCTTTTGGAAATCTGGTCTACCTCTCAGGACCCAGAAAAAAATACAATAAAATTCCAATTTTAAAAGCTCCAACAGGCAAGGCTGCCCCATCAGACCATCCCCAAATCCATTGAAATTTCCTAGTGGAAGAAAGAGCAGGAAACCAAGGAGTGATCTTCCCTTCTTCAGTGGAGTATCTGAGAAGCTTTCTCAAACTTCATGACAAGATGTCTCAAAGCTCACTTATCTGTTGAGGAATGCTGTTCTGTGTCTCCTGAAAGCTCACTGCTACATCTCACCCCAAGAATGGGCATGGGAACACCTCAGAAGGCATAGCTCAGCGACTTACAGGGTGCCAAGAATGGTTCTAGGTGTTGTAACAACATCTTGGTCTTGACCAGTGTTTAAAACTTCACAGTCATTAATTAAAATAATTCACAACTTCTTATTAACATACTAATATACTAACAACATCCTTCATTTTCATACAAATCAGTGAGGTAGATATTACCCCCACTTGCTGAAGAGGAAACAGAGTCTCGAAAAGACGAGTGACAAGCACAAGATCACACAGTGGACTGACGATGGTAAAACTGGAGCAGGTATGCAATTCTAAATGAAAATGGGCTATGAGGCTGTAATGTAGACTTTGTCTATATCATCAATCAACTTAATACTTCAGAGTGATTTTCCCATTAAAAAAAACCTCACAAGTTACTGGGGAAAGCCACTTATCTGTTCCTTGTAAGGGCAGAGCCTTTACCACATTCAGAAAGAGGCAGCATGGAGGTTGCAGAGAGCACAAGCTCAGCTGCGTGGCCCTGGGCAAATTAGTTCATTCCTTCAAGCCTGAATTTCCTCTCTCTGAAATGGAAGGTGAGGTTACCTGTCCCTCTCCTGCTTCTATTCCAAAGGGTAAAATGATACAGACACCAAAGTGCTAAACTAAGAGGTCTTGGTAGGTGTTAGTATCCCCCTTAGGAGTGGCATTTCTCAGAACCAGGGGTATACAACCTATGTCTGACGTATGCATTTCTCTAATTATTCAATGTTGAGAACTGTGTTGTCATTGTTGTTTAAAAGGAGACGTGTCAATTGTATTGCCTTTGTGTTGTATTGAAAAGCATTTCTTTATCATTTGGACTAATTTCCAAACAAATTAAAAACTATTGTAGCAGTCAAGCTCTGACTGCTTCATCTATTAGATTCAGAAGATGGCAAATTTCTTAAAACACAGATATAAACAATTCTGGTAACACGATCTGATTTATAATTAATTTTCTGCCTGGGAAGGCAAAAGTTCTCCTTCTCACTTCCTTTGCCCTCAAGTTCCTGACTGTTCTCCCACTTCTGGCAGACTCTTGATTAAGGAAAAGCAGATTCTGTTACCTGGGACTGTGCTGCATGTAAAAAAAGATACCTTTTCTCAAATGTCCTTTGATCACAGAGATGGCCAGGGTACAAGAAGTAGAGTTCCTTTATGATCTGACTATATTGGTTCCTGTTCCTCCCATGGTGCAGCCACAGTGCATCTTTATCAAGGCATGGTCACTCAGTGAACCCATTCTCATTAGCAGCCTTTAGAGGCCTCCCCTGTGCCAGCCTGTGGGACAGACATGCCCTAGAGGTGCTCAAGATCTAATAGAGTTACAAGGCTGAGATATAGGTGAAATAGGATGGACAAACATGTATGCAAGGAGGGTTTTTTAAGTTTCTATTTATTTGAGAGAGAGAGAGAGAGAGAGAGAGAGAGAGAGAAAGAAAATCCCAAGCAGGCTCCACACTGACAGCATGGAGTCTGATATGGGGCTTAAACTCACAAACCACAAGATCATGACCTGAGCTGAAATCCAGAGTGAGACGTTTAACCAACTAAGCCACCAGGTAGCCTGCAAGGAGTCATTTAAACAGCAAGAGGGTTTGCTGGGCTGAGCCCCTTGTGAAATGACAGGTATATTAGATGGAGCCAGGGTCTAGTTGAGGACCAAGATCAGGACTCAGTCTGGAGCCAGGTTTATGGTTCAATATACGGCCAAGATCCAAGCTCAGGCTGGGACCAACATCAGGGCTCAGGTTGTGACCAAGATCAAGGTTCAGACTATAACTAGGATAGGGCTCAGTCTGTGGCCAAGATTAGGGCTCAATTGGGACCTGAGTTCCAGGACTAGTCTCTGGCCAGGGCCAGGCTAAATTGTGGTCAGGATCATGGCTCAGTGTGTAACATGGCAATGGGATTCATAAGTGATTAGGCCCAGTTTCTGCTCATGGATTTCATAGTCTAGTTTGGGAGACGAAGTAAACTGAAATTCCTCTACCAACTATTAAAAGTTGTATCAGAGGGTAACATGAAACAATATGAACACAAGAAAGGACCAGATTGTCCCATCTGGGGCCCAGGGAACACTTTCTAGAGAAGGTGATGCTTGAACTGTGTCCAGGAGAACCTGAGCAGCTTCATTTCAATGTATTTTTTTAATATTGTTTTCAACATGTGGCCTCATTTGCTTTGCCATTCCCCAATTTCCCCCAGCATTCTGTGCTGTATGCAATGTTTGTTTTGAGGGATACTTTTACTCTTCCTTTGGCCATCAAGGTCCTGAAGAACACATAGTTTTCTTCAACTTCAGTACTTTCCATTATTTCCTGTTCACCGTTCAGGTGCTCTATCTGACCCTGGCACTAACTCCCAGACACCTTTGCTTCTCTGGTTTGGTTTGATGCACTGGATTACTGTGCAGGAATCCATTTACTCCCTTGTACTATGCATCTCCATCTTGTAGCACAAAGGTGTGAAACTTTTCCCTAGGTCTAGATCCAGTAGCCCCAGAGGAACAGAATGGTGAAGACAGGCAGTGAAATCTAGGAAACCAGATGAGCTCGGTGGCCTCAGGCAAATCACCCAGTCACTCTGAGCTTCCTTGTCTGTTAAATGAGGCTGAAGCATGCTTTGCCCATATTGCAAGACATTTTGGATGCCCAGTAAAATAACAGCTCTAAAAGTATTCTGGAAATGGTAAATATTACAATAAATCTCTCATGAATGAAGGAAACAGAAGTTCATTTCAGCTTCATGGGATTGGTTGATCCTCACTAGGGTCCTAAAAGGTAGGATCCGTGGTTTCTTGTATCTGTTGATCACCCAGGTATGTGAGGAGGGGATAATATGTGTTTCTGAGCTATTGCTTTGGGGTATGAGCACAATTTGTATGCCCATTTTATATTAATGTATGTACCCATGTATGTGTCTTAGATTGGCTTCTTCAGAGCAGACTCTGTGATGGGCATTTATATACAAGTGATTAAGGAAATGCTTCCTGAAGAAACCAGTAATGGAGTAGGAAAAGCAGGAGGATAAGGAAAGAAGATAAACAAGGTAAAAGTCCTGCAGAGAGTAGATTTTAGCCTGATCCTGCAGGGAAACTCCTAAGTGTAAGTCGTCCCAACTCAAGAGTGGGGCTGGGCTTTCATTCTCTCCCTGCCAATAACCCAACAGTCATTGGTCAACTCCCAGACACATCTAGCTGTCTGTGATAGTAGGCTAGTTCTAGTCTAATAGCCTGAGGCCAGTCCCACTGAAGAAAAGCTACAGGTGCTATTAAAAGCACATGAAGTGAGGGGTGAGGATCGAAGGAGACTGGGGTAGAATACCATTATATACTAGAAGGTTTCCATTTGTGTTGGTTTCCCCAGGCCTGTGTATTGGTTTCCCAGCCTCTCTGGCTATCTCTTCTCATTTTCCTATAAGAGCTCCACTTTCTTAATTCCTTAAGTGATAACATTTCATTTGCTTAACCCATCCCTGGCTCTTGACTGCTTGCAGGATAAAGTCCAAGTCTCCAAATGACTAAGAAGCTCCTTCGTGATCTGTCCTCTGCTGACCATCCCTAAGGCTTATTACTCACATGGCCTTGTTACTCTACCCCACCCAAGAACTGTCTGGGTATGGGGATCATAATTGGGTTCTGGGAAGCCCTTACTCTCCTTGTAGCCCAAAGGGAAGACAGTGATATGACAAGAAAATTAAGGAATTTGTGGAACAGAAATAAATACATAACTCAGCCTGTGTTCAATGAAGACTTCCCAGGGGGATGAATGTGAAGGATATAGGTGAGAAAGTGGAGAAAAGTGAGCTTGATAGGAATTGCAGCATAAGTAGAAGGTGGGAAGATGTGCAGGAGATTTGGCAGAGAGTGATCACAAATTAAATATTTGTGGAATAAATAAATGATTAAATGATAATACAGGCATTACACAGTCTGGGCTTTAGAATTCAACAGCCTCTCCTCTGCTTACTCACTGAGAAATCTCCAACAAGTCATTTAACCACACTAAGCCTCAGTTTCTTCATTTAGAAAATGGGGCTCTGGCACCTGGGTGGCTCAGTTGGTTAAGCACCTGACTCTTGATTTCGTCTCAGGTCATGATCTCATGGTTCCTGGGACCAACCCTGCATCAGCCTCTGTGCTGGCAGAGCTGAGCCTGCTTGGGATTCTCTCTCTGCCCCTCCCCCATTCATGTACATACACATGCACATGCACTCACACTCTCACACACAATAAATAAATAAACTTTAAAAGAAAAAGAAAATGGGGCTAATGAGAGTATCTGGGACAATGGTTTCTCTGCAAGCTGGAAAACCCTGTTCAAATATTAGTGTTCATTCATTCAAAGAATATTTTTTAGTTGCTACACTAGAAATCAACCTACACAAATAGGAATTAGATGGGGACTCTACTTGGCAGGTAAGGAGGAAACAAGTTTAGGGGAAGAGATGAGGAGACAAAGAAAGAAAAGTTTAGCTCATAATGAGACAAGGTGCTATAATTAAGATCTGGGGGCTCAGAGACAGCTTGACCAATTGTCATCTAATGAGGAAGTTTTCCCCCAAAAGGTAAATTTGTATAATTTTGCCCTGAAGGATAAGTGGGGTTTTGCCAGATGAAGAAGAGGTCATGGTAGAGGGAACATATATGAAGACATAAGCATGAAAGAGAAGTGTGTTTAGACCATCAGGGCTGGTCTGGATGGCATAGTGTATGTGGTATGGTGTTGAGACATGAAAAGGAAAGGAGACATCCTTAAAGGTCAAGTAATATAGGGAGAATTTGAATACTTCCCTGACAAGAGAGTTGTGGTGGCATTAAGATGAGAGGAATAAGTGAGCAAAGCCTATCTGGGTCCCAGGAAGAATAATTGTGGGAACCCATAACTTAAGAAATTGAGAAACTTCTGGATTTTTATAATCATTACCACCAACTCCCAACCACTCCACCACCACCACCACCACCACCACCACCACCAAGCTCCAGCAATCTCTCCCTTAGACAGGTATCCATTACAGAAATATCTGCTTAGTATGGTTCTTCTTGAAAATGTTGCTCCTGGGGCGCCTGTATGGCTCAGTCAGTTAAGCGTCCGATTTCAGCTCAGGTCATGATCTCACGGTTTGTGAGTTTGAGCCCCACATCGGGCTCTGTGCTGACAGCTCGGAACCTGGAGCCTGCTTCAGATTCCGTGTCTCCTTCTATCTCTGCCCCTCCCCAACTTGTGCTCTGTCTCTGTCTCTCAAAAATAAATAAATGGAAAAAAAATTAAAAAAAAATGTTGCTCCTACATCATGAGAGTCATTACATACTATCTATCTCCTGATGAGATTTGTTTGGTTATTTTAATTGTGTTTCTATTGGCAGGGTATAGGATGAAACACCTTCTAATTAGTCTTCAATATCCCCCTGAAGAGGTCTTTACCGGTTATCTATTGCTACATAACAAACCATCCAAAACCTAGTGTCTTAACACAACCATTTATTTAGTTCATGATCCTGTAGGTTGGCAATTTAGGCTATCCTCAGGTGGGCGATTCTCCTGCTGGTCTTGACTGGGCTCATTCATTTTTCTGTGTATAGCCGTGGAAGAGCTAGGAAGGTCTGTTTCTGGGGGTTAGATGGCTGTCAGCTGAGGGTTAATGGGGTCAACTGAACCACATGTTTTTCATCATCTAGCAGGTTTGCCTGGGTTTGGTCACATTGGTGGTAGTCTCAGTGTTTTAAGAATACCAAGAGAGGAAGCTGCCAAGGCCTCCTGAAGCCTAGACTTATAACTTACCCAATATTACTTATTCTACTGACCAAAGCAAGATGCAAGCCAGCCTGAAATGCTCTCCACGTCTGGATGGGAGAATTTACAAAGTATTGTGGCTATTTTTGCAATCTGCCCTAAGGTTTATGGACTTACTTTTTTTCTATAATCCTGGCATATGCAAGAAAGAAAGAATGAGCATTCCAAGGTTTTTGGGTTTTTTTGTTAATTAAATTATTCCCTGTAACCATAACATATACTAAACACATGGTGAACTCCCAGTTATTTATTATTATGTATTATTATTATAGATCTCCCCCACATCCGAAAGTAGACCTGTCCTATGAAAACTTTTATAAGCCAAAATGATACAAGGTGAAGCAGCAATTACCATTAATTTATATGGAAAAATTTTATCATTCTCAGACCCCCCAAAAAATAACCTCTCTTTGGCCTGACACCTTAATATATCTTGCTCAAGGATGCAGAAAATAAATTGAGATACAGCACAGATGCTCACAAAGTTCAAAGCTATGGCAGCGAGTTGCTGAGTATAGTTCCCAGGGAGGAACTGACTGCATTGCCACTCTGACTGCTCCATGCATGCTGCCTCTATAATGGCTCACTGCAAAACAAGTGCTGAAAACTATTTTTGCTTTTATTTATGAAAGCAAAAATCCTCTCCAGATATTTTCTGGTTACCCAAAACAGGTACTAATGTAAGTCTTTCATAAAAGCAAAGTGGCCTAATGCAAACTCTTGAAAAGTTGGGGGATACCTGCATTATTTGAGTACCTGCTATGCACCAGAGACTAGTCAAAAAAACAGTGGAAAAGGTATACACAGCACTTGATCCCATGGAGTTCACAGTCCATTATGGAAAATACCTTAAGCAAGTAATTATAATAGTTACATAATATTATGTCTAAAAGTTTTATAGCTTTATTAATCTTTTTCTTTATGATTTTTGTTCTTGGAGTCTTGACTTTTAAAGCCTTCCATGATCCACAAATTAACATTCACCTGTCCAAATGGGTTTTTGAAAGAAGGAAGTTGTACCCCTGCCTGGAGGCCCTTTTAACTTGGGTCTCCAATGAGCAAACCTGGGCCCAGTCAAAAGGCCAAGACCAAAATGGGGAGAAACCCCCGTTCATCTCCAGACCCAGGTCTTGGCCCATCCTGGAAGAGGCTGGTGCTCTCCTCCCTTAGCATTGTGTTACCTCCCCAGGTGGAAACCATTCGAGGGAGATTAGAGGCCCTACTTCAGTCAGCCTAGAGTTGATGTCCACTGAGCTCCCTATTACCAGATCGCCTGTTGGGCCCCTCTCAGAGGTGTTTTAATGCACACTCTGACTGATAACTGGATCCCTCAGAAGCATTTTACTGGATTTCATTCAAGTGTATATATACATACCTACATACCTACACTAACTACAGATGATAGTTTCGTATCTCTTTTCCTTTTGTTTTTCACTTAACAATGTTTCAAGTTTTCATTAAAAAAATTTTTAGTTAAGATATAGCATAATATTGGTTTCAGGAGTAGAATTTAGTAATCCATCACTTACATATATCACCCAGTGCTTATCACAAGTGCCCTCCTTAATACTCATAACCCATTTAGCCCATCCCCCACCCACCTCCTCTCCAACAATGCTCAGTTTATTCTCTATAGTTAATAATTTCTTATGATTTGCCTCCCTCTCTCCTTTTTCCCCTTCCCCCATGTTCATCTGTTTTGTTTCTTAAATTCCACCTATGAATGGAATCATATGGTATTTGTCTTTCCCTGACTGACTTGTTTCACTTAGCATAATACATTCTAGCTCCATTCGTGTCATTGCAAATGGCAAGATTTCATCATTTTTATGGCTGAATAATATTCCTTTGTATACAGAAAACACATCTTCTTTATCCATTTATCAGTTGAGGGACATGTGGGCTCTTTCCATAATTCGGCTATTGTTGATAGCGCTGCTATAAACATCAGGGTGCAGATGCCCCATTGAATCAGTATTTTTGTATCCTTTGGGTAAACACCTAGTAGTGCAATTGTTGAATCATAGGATAATCCTATTTTTAACTTTTTGAGGAAACTCCATACAGTTTTCCAGAGTGACTGCATCAGTTTGCATTCCCACCAACAGTGCAAGAGGGTTCCCCTTTCTCCTCATCCTTGTCAACATCTGTTGTTTCCTGTGTTGTTAAGTTTAGCCATTCTGACAGGTGTGAGGTGGTAGCTCATCGTGGTTTTCATTTGTATTTCCCAGATGATGAGTGATGTTGAGCAATTTTTCATGTGTCTATTAGCCATCTGGATGTCTTCTTTAGCAAAATATCTACTCAGGTCTTCTGTCCATTTCTTCACTGGATTATTTGTTTTTTGGAGTTCAATAAGTTCTTCATAGATTTTGGATACTAACCCAAAATCTAACCCATAGATTTTGGATACATACCCTATTAGATATGTCATTTGCAAATATTTTCTCCCATTCTGTTGGTTGCCTTTTAGTTTTGTTGATTGTTTCCTTTGCTGTGCAGAAGCTTTTTATCTTGATGAAGCCCCAATAGTTCATGTTTGCTTTTGTTTCCCTTGTCTCCGGAAACGTGTCTAGTAAGAAGCTGCTACAGCTGATGTCAAAGAGGTTGCTGCCTGTTTTCTCCTGTAGGATTTTGATGGTTTTGTGTCTCACATTTAGGTCTTTCATCCATTTTGAATTTATTTTTGTGTATGGTATAAGAAAGTGGTCCAGTCTGATTCTTCTGAATGTTGCTGTCCAGTTTCCCCAACACCATTTGTTGAAGAGACTGTCTTTTTTCTGTTGCATATTCTTTCCTGTTTTTTGAAGATTAGTCGACCATATAGTTACTTTTCTATTTAATTTTTTTTAATCTTTATTTTTGAGAGAGAGACAGAGTGTGAGTGGGGGAGGGGCAGAGAGAGAGGAAGACACAGAATCAGAAGCAGGCTCCAGGCTCCAAGCTGTCTGCACAGAGTCTGACGCGGGGCTCGAACTCACAAACTGCAAGATCATGACCTGAGCCAAAGTCAGACACTTAACCGACTGAGCCACCCAGGCACCCTGTTACTTTTCCATTTAATAATGTATTAAGAAAACTGTCTTACACTGTTAAAAAAAAAAAAACAAACAACTCTACCCTGAGAGATATAGAATGAATAAATAAATATGTTCATGAAACTTCATAGCATTTCATGGAATGCTATAAGGAGGCCCACTTCATCCATCTATCTGTTCAATAAATATTGTCTCCTATGTGCTAGGCCCTCTTCTAGATGACCATTTCTGTATCCTAGGGTATGTGGCCATCTGGCCACCTTACAATGGACTTTCTTTTCTTTACAGATGAAGGATTTGTTGATGTTTTTCCCATTATTTCCCACCTACAAAATCTTTCTAAACATTTTTTTCTCTTAATTACGACCCCCATAAATTTTAATACCAGTTATATTATGTATTTGCTTTTATACTGTTTATTTCTGTGTTTTATACGTTTTTTAAAAAGTAAGCTTTTTTCCAACCCCCAAGAACCACTTTTCACCCTCTTGTGGGTGATATCACCCTCTTTGAGAAACCTTTTCATTTCACAGTTGAAGAAACTGATGCCAGAGAAGGGAAAGGATTGCCTCAAGGTCATTTAGTTCAGACCCCTGGAGTCCAAAGCAGATCTCAGGGCTGCTGGTCCTTCACTCTACACTGCCTCAAACATATCCATGGAGGCCACTGTTACCCCCTCCCTCACCATCACTCCTGCCTTTGCTTCCCCAACTCAGGGCTCCCTCCAAACTCAGGCCCTCAACTTTCTAAGAGTGAGATTATCTATACCTAAGTATCCAAGTGCCTCCTAGACTCAGCCATGGACCAGTCCATTAGGAAACCCAAAGGCCCAGTTGGGGCTTCCCTCACAGAGGCCAGCATTAAGGGACAAGCACTGCTCAGCTCAGGTCTTCGCTATGGGCCAGCAGATCACACCGCAGCTTCCTGGGAGGTTCAGCTCCATCACCTTTTCCAAATGCAAGACAAGCATAAAACTACTGCAGCAATGAACAACAAAAAAAATCAACTTGGAAATAATTAAACAGTGAGGCAGCCACCCATAATGATATTCTGCAGCACACTTTGGGGACAGTTTGCTGCAAAAGCGCCCGAGCACTCCGGTTGTTTAATTAACATTGAAACGGCAGTTCCACAAGAACTAAAAACCCTGTTAATTTATGTGTCTCTTAATGATGCTCATTTAAATACTGTCAACTTTCCCTCGGTTTAATATTCATGATTTTGAGTCATTAAAACACCATGATCAGCTGGGGAGGGGGGATGTCTCTCTCATCTACCCAGAAACACAAACTGTCTGAATCAGACAACAATTTCCAAATTCCTACCTTTTAACCCCTCCCCCCAAATGTTCAGCCTCTTAGAGAAGCTACAAACCAGTTGGAGCATTTTCAGAGCTGCAGGCAGTACAGGGGGCTGAGTGTAGTTTATCATTTACTGCCCATCTCCCTTCAGAACCAACAGGCCCTCTCACATTTTCAGCAGTCACATAGCTGGGGAGCTCAGCTGGCAAATACAGGCTCTTGATATGCACCAAGAGGCCAGTCTCCAAACCCCAGAGTGCTGAACTATTTCAAACAAGACTAGGAGACACGAGTTACCCTGAAATGTATTTCTAGAAGAAAGGGACATTTGGGTCAGAATACGATGCTGATGAGGTGAGAAGGCATACATAGGGTTTAGAAAGGGCTGTGGACACCCTTGTAGGAAACACACAGAGTCAATGCAAGGCCCCACTTGGGAGCTACACACACATAATGGAAGCTATGGGTTAGCCATTACAAAAACCCAGGCTCAACATGCACAAATACTCACTGAGACACATGCAAATTCTAAGAAAGCATGTGGAAATCAATAAGGAAAATTCAAATCAATCCAATTCAGGATTACCAAACTCTGATAATAGCCCACATGCTATACCTAAACTGATTTTCTAAACTTTTTCTAAACTTTTCTAAACTGATTGAGTAAGGAAGACAGAGATAGAAAAATGAATGCGTAGTGACCAAGAGTCATTCACCATGATAAGAAGAGCCAATGTAGATGTGGATGGGAGGGTTTTAGGAGCCCAGAGAAAGGGGCACATGGGTAGAAAGTGGGTCTGGCACCAGAACACTAGGCTGACACTCAGGAAGTACTTCCTAAGTGCTAGTTCCCATCTTTTCACAAGATTTCTGTCTGTAAGACCCCTTCACAACACTGGATTCTACTTTCAATAAACTAAAAACAAGGTATTGGAGTAAGTCAAATCTACCAGCATTTCTTTTTTTTATATATCCTCAAGACAGATAAGTGGTAAGTGTCATGGGAGCTGACTGGAGCAGGAGACAAAACACTGACTTCAATGCCACCCAGAACAGGGTTCCTTTTAGGAACCTGGGTAAAGTCAGTTAATAAATAAAGTCTAGTTCCTCATCTGCAAAGCAAAGACAATAGTCCCCAATATCATTTTCTTTAAGTATCTGTTAATAGGTGTGTCTTCCCACTAGAATGTGAGCTATCTGATGGCAGGAACAATGTCTGATTTCTCTCTGTATTTTTAGAGTATGGCACATAGTAAGGACTAGATGTTGAACTGAACTGAACTATTAACTTCACAGGGATGTTGTAATGAATAAATGAAATAAATATGTAAAGAGAAATCAGTCATGCTCAATAAATTACTTGAGACCGACCACAGGATCAAGGAAGACTTCAAGAGTTTGAATTTAAAATGGACCTCAAAGGGTGGTGTAAAGTGGACCAAAAAGAAAAGTGTCTTCAGTTGAAAGAGCAGAGTGCATAAAGAGCCAGGCCACAAAAGCCCAGCCCTGCCTGTCTCCTTCTCCCCTAGTTCCACCCACAGACCTCCCTGCACATATCATGCTCTTTCACAACCCCTTTCCATCCTCATAATAATCTGTTCTCTTTCAATCAGCCAGCTAACTCCTACCTAGGCTTCAAGAACTGGTTCTGCAGTCTCCTTTTCCAGGAAGCCTCCCCTGATTGCCAACTTCCTTCTGGTGCCCTCTCTGGAGTCCTGCAACCCCTCTAATCCAGCTGCATTACACCGTATGGTCATCACTATTTATATGCCTGTCTTCTCACTTGGAGGGAAAGGACTGCTTCTGAGTGGTCACTACATACCCAGTGCCCAGCCCCAAGGCTGACACAAAAAAGTTTTTGCCTAGTGGATGGGATGGCAAGCAGCCTGAGTAGGAATGGTGATTAGAGAATAAGGCCCTCAAATCCACTGTGCACAAACAAGTGTCAATAGTGGCCACCAGGGCCAAGCCACCAAGGCCTGGGCCAAGCCAGCTTTTTCCTCTCCCTCCCCCCACCCACCATCCAATAATCATCCATAAAGAAGCCCTATTGTCTAATAGGAAGGATTATGTTCCATCCCTCTACCCTCTCTGCCACCTCTATCCCCATCCCACTGCCCTGCCTCAGGCCCCACCAACTCTCCCTGCCTCAGGCTGCTGCTCCCAGCAATCCTTGTAGTCCATTCTCTATGCATAGCCAGAGAAAGTGAGCTAACAACCAGACTTCTGCAAAAGGAAATCTGACTCCTCTGCCTGACCCAAAGACCCTGTGGGATATGAGCACTGCCAGCCCCTGCTCTTCCCCTCATCATTTCTCAAATCTGCTGGCTCCACCCATTCTCTCCCTCCCCTCCAGGCCTTTCACCCACTGCTTTCTCTGCCCAGAAAATGCCTTCTCCTCCTCACCTCCCCTTTTCCCAGATAACATCTCTTCACCTGTCAATTCTTAGCTTCCATGTCACCTCCTCTAGGAAGCCTTTTCTGGTCCCCCTCAGTCTGGGCCAGGCCTTCTCCTGTCTTCCCTGGATGTCTCTCCTAGGACTCTCAGTGTGTGTCAGTTGAAAGGGAAGGTACTCAGGTGGTCACATTATGGGAATGGAAAGAGTCCTCTGTGGATCCTGCTCTTTTTCAGTTTATTTCACTCCCAGGGCCACCTCTGAGTAGACCCCCACCCCAGTACTGAGTGGGCTTTGCCAGGGGGAGGGGAGCTGCCCGAGCAACAACGCCTTCCTCCTGACCTTCTGCCTCTGCAGGTTCCCGTGACTCACTGATAGAAAACATCCACCCCTTCTGGGCCTCTTCCTTATTTCATCACTTTAATAAATTAAGAACAGATTGAAAAGCAGGAAACATTGTCTCCTGGGCCCCAGCACCCACATTCCAACTCAATTACAGGATTTGTTTTTCGGGTCTGGCCAGAGGCAGCTGGGATGCGGCAGAAAGAGGGAGAGAAAGAGTTTGAACCAAGAGGCCAGAGATGGCAATTCAGATCCCGTCTCAGTTGCTGACCAAGGGCCTCAGGCCCATCCATTCACCCCTCTGAGGTTCCTCATTCATGTCTGGAAAATGGGAGATAACAATGACACATCCCCCACAGGGTGGGGGCAGCATGTCAAATGAGATTGGGAGTGTAAAAATGCTTTGTAAACAGTCAAGTCCTAGACCATGTGAGAAATAGATGACTGCCAATTCTCTTGGTTAAAGCTAATGTGGCATCAGACCCCCTCCTGCCTAATAACTTGGCTCTAGGACTTTGAACTGAAACTCCTGAATTCCTTGAGCAAGGGTCTCCTTCATTCTCCCACTCCTTGAAATCAGCACCAGGAAGAGGGACTCAGTGGATCTTTAGTCATATATTCAACTGTTGTTCTTGCTGTTTTCAGTTGACATCCAGAGTGCTGTGTTGGAAAATAAAATGGGAGTGGGGGGGGGGGGGTCCTCAGTGGAAACTAGGAGACATAGCTTTTCTCCTGACTGCACTACTTGATTTCTTGCCAATTGCGTCAGTTTTGTGGCTTGCAGTTTCGGTTTCTCCATGTATAAAATGAGGGCGAGGGGGAATGAGTTAATAATCCTTGTCTTGATAACCTCACAGGGTGGCGATTAAGATCAAATTAGACCTTTTACAAGCTGTAAAGCTCTATACAAATGTAAACTGCTGTTAAAAGGATATTAATAATTCAATTATTATAATAGTGACTAAGTAGTGATGAAGAAGGAGAATATTCCAGCTAGATGATAATATCTCTTTCAGCAAAGAGAATTGCATGGCTTTTCTTGATCACCTCTCCTGAGTTTCTTACAGGAAACTCTCCTGAGTTTCTATGATAGTGAAGTTCTTCCTTCTCTAATCCAATTATCTCATGCTTTAGGTTAAGCCATTCTCATTTTCTGCTCTCACTTGGAAAGGAGAATAAGGTCACCACAACCTTTCCAAAAACTTCTACCCAGTTTAAGACCATTCATAAGACACACTTCTTCCTTCTAACATGTCATCTGAAAAGAGCACATTGGAGGAAAGTGGTAAATTCTGTTTTGGAAAGGTGGGTCAGAGGTGCATGTAGATCTTTCAACTGAGATGCACAATAGGCTAGCTGGAAATAAAGTCTGGAGGTTCAACAGAGTGCTCTGTGCTGAAAATAGTGGTTTAGGAGACCTCAGAATAAAAGTGGCAGCCATATAGCTTCAATCTTATTAAACTACTCTCCATTTCCTGGGCCAGCCATCCACTCTCATGCCTCTCTACCTTTGCTCTTGCTGTTTTTTCTGTCTAAAATGACATATTCCCTTTATCTGCCTGTGAGATACTATGCCTCACCTCCAGAGAAGCCCTAACATTGCTAGAGATTTCACTTACCCTTCAACAAAGTGTTGCAATCTAGCTTTTTATGTTGCAGGCACTGCA
Source organism: Leopardus geoffroyi (assembly GCF_018350155.1). Lineage (NCBI taxonomy): Eukaryota > Metazoa > Chordata > Mammalia > Carnivora > Felidae > Leopardus > Leopardus geoffroyi. The sequence goes on from NC_059328.1 coordinate 40,149,612, forward strand.
CAAGATGCTTTGCTAACTCCATCCTATTTAGTTCTCACAACATCGCTATAAGTTCATTATCTTCACTTTACATATGAAAAACTAACCTGTCCAAACCTGTGCAGATGGCTTCTGGTATAACTATGATTCAAACCCAGATCTTTGGATAACAGTTCTAGAGATATTGCCACCAGATTCTGCCAACAACTACGATAGCAAGAGATGTAAGGTAGGGGTGCACTAGCTTCCAATTCTGAGACTGACACTCAGATTCAGACAGCAGCCTGGCCTGAATTTAACAGTTACTCTGTTTGAGGGTTGAATTGGCCAGGCAAAATCAGCTGGTCATATGCCAGGGCTCTCTTATGCTTCAAGAGGTCTTTCCAGAAGTTGGCCTCCCTTGTAGCTCTCCATGGTACTGACATGACTTACATCTGCCAGCCCTAAAAGCCTGACACATTCTCCTCATAGGCACTATTTCCCCAAGTGTGTCCCCCATCTCCAACTTCGAATTTTGTTTTTCCCTATGCCAGATACTCCTCTCTCACATACCTAGTGAGTTTCTCATCATTCTTCAATACTTGGCTCCCATTGGCTTTCCAAGGTGAAGATGCCACATTAGCTTTTTAGAAAGAGTTCTTGGATACCTTCTATGTATCAGGCACTGTGGTGATGACTTTCAGAGGCAATACCTCTTATTACATACTGACATACTCTATGGCTTACTTACATATTATACTTATTATTTATTGTCTGTCTTCCACCACAAGGCTCACAAGGGCAAGGATTGTCTGTCCACTGATTTATTCTTAATAACTAGAAAAGTGCCTGGCACATAGTAGTTGGGCAATCAATAACTGCTGAATGATTAAATAATTACTAAGGTATAGACAAACAACAAAAAATATTAAAAAAGCATTATGATTGCATTTCATATATAAGGGCTTGGGCAAAATGTCTTCCCCTTGGTGTTTCTTGTTCCCTTCCAGGTCCAAACTCACAGTGGGCACTGAGAGAACTGAAACGTCAGAGCCAACCTGGATAGAGATCAGAGCTTTTTACAAGGGATTGGTAGAATGAGGAGCCATTGTTCACCTACACAAGTAAATCTCAGAAGAATATATAGTCTTCAGTTGATGCCATTGAGATGCTCAACTTCTATTTATTTTTTAAATGTGTATTTATTTTTGAGAAACAGAGAGAGTACAAGCAGGGGGGTAGAGGTAGGGCAAAGAGAGAGGGAGACACAGAATCGGAGGCAGGTTCCAGGCTCCAAGCTATCAGCACAGAGTCCAATGCAGGGCCCAAACCATGAACCACAAGACCATGACCTGAGCAGAAGTTGGTCATAAGCCACCCAGATGCCCCAAGACTCTCAGCTTTTAAAAAGGAGAACTGAGACCAAGAGAAAGTTGTTAGTCACAAAATCTTTAAAGGAGTTTACTATGGTGGAAATAGGATGTATTGAATGAGCTCTACTCTTATTTATGTGACCCAGTGCATCCTGGCATCAGAGTTTAACCTGAAATCACAGTTAGAGCTCAGTATCTGCACAGAAACATCTCAGTCTGATAACAGGGTTCAGGTTTGTGTATGGGATCAGAGTTTAGTGAGTGGGTCCAAATCAATTAAGCCATTAAATCAAATAATATACACAAAATACTTGTACCAAAACTCGATCCCATTTGGTGAAATCCTTAATAAATCAGTCCCTCTTCCCCCAAATTAAATGGAATTCTACACAATTTTAAATGTTCCCTTATTAACCTTCTTCTTTCCTGGGCTCCTTTCTCTTCTTTAAGGAGCCCTTCTGGAGGTGCCTACATTAGGAAGGATCTGGAACATTATGATAGTAATTTTGGATTTTGTTTTAAAGATTATGAGAGTTAAAAGAGCCAGGGATAGATTTCAGGAATCCTGACCTCTTCATCACTGTCCCCCACTCTGTCTACCAACCCTGCAAATTCCATACCCTAAGGCCTGGAGCTAGACACACATTTTCTTAAAAATGTCCCTATTTACTGCCTCCCTGGGAACTTCCACTTGTAGGCAAGATGGAGTAATAGGGATAGGGTTTATCTTATTACCTGAAACAACAACAACAACATCCAGACAAAGATATGAAACAATGGTTTTCAAGACAGTTCATGACAAGCAACAAAAGACAAAGACCCCCTGAGAACAGACACAAGCAAGGCAGACCTTACAACTTCCCCAGCTTACTGCACTGAGAGAGATTCTAGGCTTCAGAACAGGGAGGGAGAACCCAAGGAGAATCTGATGGACTCCCTGATTTGGGAAGTCAGAGCTGACAATCCAAGGATAGCAAGACAGTGAGAGTTCATAAGACAGAGCATTCGAGAGAGAGAGCACTGCACAGAGAGAAATACAGAGATCTATAGAGGTTTCACCTCAAGTATTGAGTGCATATGTGTGAGGAAACTACACGAGGCACAGGAAAGATCCATTAGTTCCCACCATTCACACAGCATCAAAAATAGTACCTGTTCTCCCCAAGAAACTTGAAGAAAAAAACGATTATAATTCACAGAGCATGGGTAGAACATTCAGAAGGGTCTTACCTCAATAATGGGTATTAATTAGCTCTAGACTAGAAGATGCTCTGGTCCTGCCTTAAAAACCTTCAAATCAAAACCCAAAAGGATCAACTGTTTACAAGTATCTTAACTGCATCCCAGAACAAAGCTCAAGAATATTTTACAAAACGCAAAAAATATCCAGCCCCCAACAAGGTAAAATTCAGTGTCTAGAACCCAGTCAAAGATCACCAGGCATGCAAAGAAGCAAGAGAATATGACCCACACTGAGGAGAAACATCAATCAGAACTGACACAGATATTAGAATTAGGAAACAAAGACATAAAACAGACACACAATTATAGTCCTTATGTTTAAAAAGTTTAAATAAAGTCATGGAAGATCCAAACAAAAGGCTCAAATTTTAAACTTCTAAAGGTGAAAACTGTGAGGTCTGAGATAAAAAATACATTGGATTGAAGGCAGATTAAACCCTACAGAAAAATCTGTTAGTGAAGTTGAAGAACTAGAAATAGAAGCTATTTAAGGTGAAACACAGAAAAAATAACAGGCAATCTTAAAATGAGAAGATCATCAATAACCTGTGGGGCAACTTCGTTCAACCTAATATACGTACAATTAGAGCCCATAAAGGAGGGGAGAAGACAGAAAAATTATTTGAAGAAATAATGCCTGAAACTTTTTCCAAATTTGATGAAGACTATAAACTCACAGATCAACGAAGCCCAATGAACCCCAAACACAAGAAAAATGAAGAAAACTATATCAAGACACATCATAATCAAATTTTTCAAAACTAGTAATAAAAGAAAATATTAAAAGCAATCATAGGCAAAGGAAACATCATATACAGAGGAACAAAGATGAAGTGAAAACAGATTTCTCATCAGAAACAATGCAAACCAAAAGACTCATCTTTAAAGTATAGAAAGCAAGCTGTCAACCTATAAGAATACGTAGTGAAAATATCTTTCAAAGGAGAAAGTAAAAGAAAATTTTTTTCAGACACACAGAATCTGAAAGAATTCATCACCAACAAAACAGGACTATAAGAAATGTTGTAGGAAATACTTAATCGGAAAGAAAATGAAACTAGATAGAAACAGAAATCTCCAAAATGGAATGAAAAATATGAGAAATGGCCACTACATGGGTAAATGTACAAGATTTCTAAATTATTGTTTAAATCCCTTTAAAAAAATAATTGACTTTAGGGGGTATAGAGTTTTAGCTTTATAAAATGAAATGAGTTATGGAGAAGGATGGTGATGGTTGCACAGCATTATGAATGTGTTTAATGCCACTAAAATATACACTTATAATGGTTAAGATGGCTAATTTTAGGTTATGTGTATTTTACTACAATAAGAACTAAAAATTACTACAATAAGAATTAAAAAATCATTGTTTAAACAAAAATAATAACAATGTATTGTGGTATTTATAAGTAAAATGTATGACAAAGTCAGCCTAAATGTCAGGAGAGAAGAAATGGAACTATATACTATTTTAAGAGTCCCATACTCTATCTAAAGTGCTACAATCTCACTTGAAGGTAATGCAATGTTGAAGATATATACTATAAACCCTAAAGCAGCCACTACAATACATACCAAAGTGTTAATAAGCCAACAAAAGAGATGAAATGGAGCCATGAAAAAATGCTGTCCATCCAAAAGATGATAGGTGTAAACCTACCCAACTCTGCATCAATAATTACATGAAATGTAAATGGCTCCCTGCCTCCCTGGGCCTGTTGAAATGACCATATGAAGAGCACTCATCTCTCATAGCTGGATTCAATCCTCAAAGCCATCTCTGAAATAGATCACAGTTATTGTCTCCTACCACAGATTAGGAAACTGAGACCTCCTCTGGGAAAGTAACTTGCTCAGGTCAACAGCAAGTTAGCAAATGAATCACCACCCTCCTTCTTCCCAAATCAAAGCTGCTTCAACCCAACCCTAAAACAGACTCCTCCCTTCAGAAACTCATTTATTCCTATCTACCCCCACCTCTTCTCTCTCTCTCTCTCCCTCAAAAGAAGAAATACAATTTGACATGAATTAATGATGAGCCTGCCTGGCCAATTACCAGGGCTAAGTGCCCTCCTGCTGGGAGCGGCTCCCACAAAGCACTAAGTGATGTGGGCCAAGCTGAGCCCCACCCCCCTCCCCCAGCCAGTCCCAGCGCCCTCCTGGGTCCAGGCTTAGAGGAAGCAGCTTTCCAATTAGCTCTTGCCAGACAGACTGGCTTCTCTACACAGCAAATTGGGTTACAGAGCTCTCCTCCAGCTGGCCTCGTTGTCTGGTCCCACTCGCCCCAGCAGAGAGGAAGCTAATCAACTGTGAGGCCAAGCCTGCAGGTTTCGGGCATCCATGAAGGGAGGTCCATGCAGACCTCAGCCCTGTCCCACTAAGGTAGCATTCCATAGCCGAGTAGATTTCCCCTATAATGGACAGATAATGGCCTCAGAGCCCTGGAATCCAGGCTTCTGAGCTAAACAGAGCAAACAGTGCTCAAGGGAAAGAACCCTGGTGTCCTATACTTTCACCCATCTCATAGCCACTTCCAGGAATAATGTAGGAGGTTGCTGGGCTTTTTTCTTTCTTACTTTTCTAGCACGTCAACGATAGCCCAGATGTCACTTGAATTTGAAGGGAAACGTGAGGAAAGGGGAGCCTGGGACTTCATGGCGATGTCTTAGACTCCGTGTTCCCTCTTTCTGGACCAGCCACGGGGCTCTGAGGAGGGCCTGTCCTGCTGCTCAGCTGCTCCCTCTAGTGGGCATTGCCACATCACAGTGCTAAGCACCACTTCCCTCCACCGCCCCCCACCACCCCCCACCACCCCCCCTAGCCAGAGCGAAAATACAGGCTCAGCACTTAACAGTTTAAGCAGTAATTTCAGAGACACTGTCACACAAGTCCTCACAATCACTCTGTAAAGTAGCTGAGCAAGGGTTGTGGTTCCCATTTTAGAGATCAGGAAGCACGTTTGGACAGATGAGGAGAAAGCTCAGAGTCAGTGTGAAGCAGGGCTGGTCCTAAAGCCCAGGTCTCTCTCCAAACCAGGGCTGTACTGGGAATGCTCTCAGCTGCCTTTCACTGACAGTGTGTTTTACTTACCCTGCAGGCCTGAGGGTTGGGTGTGCCCTCTTATAGACTGTAACCCTCACCCTTACACAATATGCACATTGCAGTTAGACTGAGCAACAGGGAAGGGTCCTAGCACCACATACCCCCTAACCATCATACCAGCTAGCCAGCCAACACATACTTGTGAGCATCTAGCATGATCCAGGTGCTAGGGACTCCAAAGTGAATTAGACCAACTCCCTGTCCTCAGGGACCCCACAGGCCTATTGAGAAAATAAACAGGTAATGGCAATGTTGTATGAACAGTGCAACGATGGGGGTGACACAGAGCCTGGGAGGTACACAGGACAGGCTCTTGGCCCAGAGGAGAGGTGACACCTGACCTAACCAGAAGAGCCAGTAGGAATCCACTGGCAAAGATGGAGGGCTGAGCAGGTAGAGAATATTCCAGGCAGAAGAAATCCTTTTTAAAAAGAGAAGTCACAGGATGTCTTCAGAAAACTTTTCAGTCTGGCTGTAGCCTAGAGCATGAGGGTGCAGAGAGGCATGGCATGGGACTGAGATGCAGCCGGGTCAGACCATGAGACTCCCTGCATGTCCAGCTGCACAGGTCAAGGCTTTGTCAGAGTCAGCTCCCTATGAAGTGGTGGCTGCAATCCCATAGCTAGGTAGGTTTATGGCCAAATGTTCTTATACCCATCAGGGAGCTGAGCAGAGACAGGGCCTCTGGGGAGTGAGCAGCTGGTGATGCTGAAAAGCGTCTGCCAGGAGAATTCAGCTGCGAACACTTCCCATTCCCAAGAGGTCAAGAGGCCCTGTTGTTCCTCCCTAGTGGAGGCCCTGAGATCACACTGTCATCCATAATTCAGTCAACAAACACTCACTGGGCCTCCTGTCTGTGCCAGGCTCTGAGCTAAGCTCCAGGGGCACAGAAATAAAGACATGGTTCTTGCCCTTGAGAGAGATGTACAGTCCTGGGGGAAAGGGAGCCAGAGGGGAACAGACTGGGAATTTATCACAGTGTAGTGGGATGGAAGATGGGTACAGAGGAGGAACAGCAAATCTTATATGGGAGCCAAAGGGGTGAGGGGATTTGAGCTAGGCTTTAGAGTATAGGTAGGCATTTGCCATGCAGGAAAAGGAATTGTAGGAACCAGGAATGGTACATAAAGCATAAAGTCATGAAGGGACATTGAGGAACAGGGAGAAGCAGACGGTGGCTGTGTGATGAGCTGCCTGGTCAGACCATGGGAAACTAGACTTGCCAAGCCAAAAAGCTGAGATGCTCGCCTAGTCAGGTTTCAGTTTTATAAAGGTGACTCTGGCAGAGACCAAGTGGCTGAAGAAGAGGGCTAGAGTGGAAGGATTGGATCCAAAAGGCAGTACTGAAGCAGAATTGACAGGGCCAGGGGCCAGACGGACTGACTGTCTATAGGAGGAAACATTCATTTGTATATTGCTCTTTTAATTGCCAAGCTCTGCTAAGCAAACCTCTTCTGCAGCGCACATGTGAATGTTCAATAAGCTAGGGTAAGTGAAAATCCCTAGTACGCACACCCCCACCCCCACCCCCAGTAAACATGAAGTCAACACTCAGTGAGGATCTACTGTAGCTGACTCCCTCTACATGATTCAAGGAGTGAGTAGATGAATGAGTAATAAGCAAACAAATGGATGAAGGAATTGGTGACCTGTGGACCCCCAGCAGGCAGCATCAGAGCCACACAAGTCTCTATGCCAAAAGTCCTGGGGAGATGCTATCCAGGAAACTAGCTTGGTAGTATGTGTTGCTTAGGGAGGCTGGGGGTGGGGGTGGGGGGTGTGGTGGTGGTAGAAGCACGGGGAGTAAATTTCAGAGTTTGCCTTGGGGCTTGGGGTCCGGTTGACCCTCTCTAGCCTTCATTCTTTTGGCTTGTATCAGGCAATGGAGGGTTGACGGGTCTATACCTGACCTAAGGAGACTCCATCTCTGGAATACAGGTTTGGATGTGGCTGTCCCACCCTCACTGTGGCAAACCTCAATAAGTCAGAAGATAACCCGTGAGAAATGGAAGAAACCTCAGGGGAGTAATTGACATCACTTAGTCCTATGATGCATAGGCACTGTGCAAGGTACATTATACCTACTATCTCATTAAATATAGCAGTCCTGAAAAGAAGGGAGTCTTATTGACATTTTACTGATTAGGAAACTGAGGCATGGAAAGGCCTAACCTTTCTTAGGCCATCAAATAATATCCTGGACCAAGTCCACCAACTTATCCATAATTAAAGCATTAGGGCATCTGGGTGGCTCAGTCTGTTAAGAGTCCAACTTTGGCTCAGGTCATGATCTCACAGTTCATGGGTTTGAGCCCCGCATCGGGCCCTCTGCTTACGGCACAGAGCCCGCTTTGAATCCTCTGTCCCCCTCCGCCACTCGTGTGCATGCTCTCTCTCTCAAAAATAAACATTTAAAAAAACAATATAAGATTAAATAGCATTATAGAAAGTTGGAAAAACAGAGAAAAAGTGCTTACAATTTTATCACCCTAACATAGCAGCTTTTCTTTCACATAGCTCCGATATACTTGGTACATACTTCAGGTTTTATTATTCGTGAAATTTTGTCTTACTTTTTTCCTTATTTAACACTGTAACATAAATATTTTTCCAGACTACTATGTCACCTTCAGAACCACTATTTTTGATGGCTTCAGACTGTCAAATCAGGTGTAAACACCAGATTTTATTTAACCATTTCCCATAGTTGGGTACTTAGATTGCTTCCAATCATTTGATATTATAATCAATCTTTTCTTTTATTAGAATTGCCTTTTTGTAGCAGTATTATTTCCTTAGGGCAGATTCCCAGAAACAGAAATACCAAGTCAGAGGGTTTGAACATTTTTAAGGCTTTTGATACCTGCCGCAGATAACTTTCTCATGGGATCTTTCTACTTCATTCCCCATATCTGGATGCCTTCTTTAACTCTCTTTCAAGCCCCCTTTCCCTAACACAGCACCTCCCTCACCCTCAGTCCCTCCTTATCTGTGAGGTGGAGCTAATGACCCTCCCCTACTAACCTCATGAGCTGTAGATAAAATGATTTGGAGACTCTCGTAAAGAATAGCAGGTTATACAGCATAGTGATTATATAGCACAACTTTTGGCACCAGACTACACAGCTCTAAAGCCCGTATCTGCCACTCCAAAGCTGTGTGACCTTGGGCAAGTTAATTAACCTCTCTGTACTTCAGTGTCCTCATCTGCAAAGCAAGAGTGATGAAAATAATAGCAACCCCTTTGGGTTGTAGATGAAGCTTTAAGGAGTTATTTTGTGCAGAAAGCACAGTGAAAGCCATGGTTGTAATAAGGTGATGTATGATGTGGGAGGCAGCCATAGCAGAAAAGGCTTCAGCATTCCTTGCTATAGGGGCTGCCCAGAGGGCAGGGGCCAGTAGCCAGGTGTCTGACAAAAGTACATTCTGTGGTAACAACTCATCTAACTCCATGGCAGTGACCATTACTCCCTCCCTGAAGCCTGCATAGTGCAAGTCTGGGTCTCTCTTACTCCCCCCTCCACTCCACCCTCTGGCTGCTGTGGCCTGATCTTATCCCTTTTTCATCAGGCTGCCTAACTGACCGGAAAATGCAAACGCATCCCTAAACGCGTGCAACTGCCCCCTCCCTCAGCCCTCTCCCCCTTCCGGGAAACCAGCCCCAGCGCCAGCCTGACGAGCAGCACTTAATTCTTTATTGAAAACCATTAACTGGAGTTCAGTTCTCTGAGCCCCAGTTTCAAATTACCCACAGGAAATGCCAGGCCGAGAGTGTGGCTTTCAAGGGCAGAGCCATCTCCTCTAAGAGACTGGCTCCAAGACCCTGACGGTGGGACTCTTTTGAGAGACAATGACAACAACCACAACAGCAACAACAGCCATCAGTTTAATTCCTAGAAGCACAAGAACTGATGAAGCACCCTGCTCTTCTTCCTCTTCCTCTCCCTCTTCAGTAATAGCCCAGCGCAGTAGGCCTGGAAAGAAATATTATTGCCCCATGATGGATGAGAAAGCTGACAGCCATGGGATTGCAGGCAAGCAGGGTTGAACTGAGAACTTCAGATCTCCCCAGCTGAGCCCTATCACCCTCCAGTCAACACCTCATGGGCTACCCACAGTAGGGAGACAGGTGAAGAAGATGGGACTGAGCCCTTGATGAGCTAAAGTCCTGATTGGGAGGGGAGACATGAAAAGTGCCTAAACTAGAGCCTCAGAGACCCTAGTGCTACCTCTGGGCCTGCCACTAACTACCTGGCACATTGTGCGGTTAGTTATTATTCTGGGAATATGGACAGGAGTGAGGAAACTGAAGATTTGAAAATGTGTCTTCAGTCTTCTTTATCAAGATTTCTAACCAACCAGAAACTTCATTCATTCATTCATTCATTCATTCTGAATTGTTTACTGTCACCTATGTGCCTAGGCACTGAGCAAAGTAATTTGCAAATAGTACTCCCTGACTCCTCCAAACAGTCTTTGGAGGTAGGTCATATCACCATCCTCACTGCCCAATGAGGAAAGTGAGGCTCGTGGAGGAAAATGAGACTCATTCATGATTGTACATCAGTGGTAAGATCTGAACCCAAGTCAACCTGACTCCCTGATTCTTGCTGCTTTTTTGTTACTATTACAGTTACAGTTCTACAAAAAGTACACTATGGCCCCACAAGAGCACAGAGAGAATAAAGACCTGTGTGGGTCTCCAGGAAGGTTTTCCAGAAGTGGTGGCATCTGAGTTGAAGGATCAGTAAGACTTGGCCAAATGGGAAAGGCAGGGAAGAAGGTTCTGCAAAGGCACAAGAGAACAGGCCAGGGCTAGTAACCATCCAAGGATATGGCACATTAAGACAAGTCAGGAATTGCTAAGCCATTGGAACTGAGCACAGAGGGTACAAAGGAACAATGCCCTCTGGGAATGCACAGTCCAGGAAAGAGACAGAAATGTATAAAATGACTTGGTATTTGAGGCAAACTGGGTAATTTTTATCTAAGAACAAAGAGCTATCTGCTTCTGTGTCTCACCTCCTGCTCACAGTAGCCCAAGAAGCCACTGAACAAGAGGGCCTGGGGCTGGGGGGCAGGTAAGAAGTTTTGACTTCAGAGACCAGGAGCCTGCTTCCCAGAGGTTGTGCAACTTACCACCTCTCTGAACCTCAGAAGGGGAACTTCTCTACAAAGCAGTCACCAATACCTGCTTCCCAGCACTGCACGTTACTATACCTGATCCTAGTTAGAAAATAATAAAAAGATTGGATTTTATTCTAACTTACCTAATTATACAAATGTAGATGCTGAGGCTCAGAGGCATTAATAACTTGCTTATGGACACACCAGAAAATGCTTGATCTGAAATTTGATCTCATATCTGGTAGATTCCTCTGCCTACTGTCACTTCCACCCACAGATCCTAGTTTAGCCCTCTGGTGCCCAATGTAATAAGCCTGCTCCTCTGCCCACAATGCCCCTTTGGATGGATGAAGACAACAGCTGTGTCCCAAAATCTCTACTTCCCAGCCAAAAACTCCCAGATTTTCACAATATGATTTCAGCCCTCAACAGGGTTTAGCTGTCCTTGAGAAAGAAACAGGGAAGAATAAACAATAGAAGGAGCTCCTTAGTGCCCTGACCAGATGTGAAACATCCCCTGCCTCAGGACCAGCAGCCAGAATCGCACAAACTCCTCATGGAAAACAACAGTAACAGCCTGTTTGCTTTCCCCAGTCCATAAACTGTCACAGCCAAGCTGGACACCAGCTTTGAAACCCAAGGGACCTGTCTCCACCTAAACCTTGTCTCTTCTCTGCCCCAGATGGTCCTTATTTGAGCTGGATCCATTTTCTTGGCCACCTTGCTGAATGCGGTATACACTCATTCCAGAAAATGCTGACCTCTGCTCCAGGCCGCCTTGTCGGCAGTTTCCCAGACATGGCTCGACTGTTTATTTATTTATTTTTGTGTTAGCAAAGAGGAGAAAATCACATCGGCCTAAAATGAATACTAATGAAATGCCTTCGTTAGCTTCCTTTGTGATGAGAATGAAAAATCGGATTTCCGCAGAATTGCAAGCCATATATTTCTTTCCCCCAACCTTTTTTTTTTTTTTTTTTTTTTTTTTTTTTTGCCCTTTCCTCTGATAGGAAGATTACGGACAGCCAAGAAAGAGAGTAAAGTCATTTCATAAAAAATATCTGCATTTTTAAGGGCGCCTTTGTTGCAGAGGGACGTGGCAGTGCAATTTCTCCAAACCCACTTTTCCCAGCCTGTAAAGCAAATGTACCTATTTGTCCTCTGCTGCAACAATGCCAGCTGCATTCAATCAACTGAGAAGCTGCAAGCCATAAACCTTCTTCCCCAGCTAGGGGGGTGAGGTGGGGGGAGGGAGCAAGCAAGAGAGGAGGCATGCCATAAAAATTCATCAGAATAATGTAGGGATGAGACGCGCTCCGATCGCCGGCAAGCAATCAACCAATCACTCATTCTGTGGCATTTACAGCACGTCTCATTCCCCTGTTCCTTAAGGACAATTGATTTTTCCTGATTCCATTAGCATAACGGCGTGGAAAATGTCTGCAGTGCAATATTTCTGGAAAGTTCCAACAAGTAGGCTGGGCACTGGAGTGTGACCATCTCCATAAAGCTTCCTCAGGCTCTGCGGCAGACATCACCACAGCCGCAGCAAAGTGCCCAGAGAGAATGATACAGCCTCCAAAACTTGGGGGCCAAGGGCACCTGAGGGGTGTCAGAGCAGGTAATTGGCACCAATATGAAACCCCTCAATTTCTCATTCCTGGACAAAGAAGCACTCTTTTCTGCAAGATAGGGTACTATGGGATGGTAAGGAACAAGCAAAATGCACCCAGCCCAGGAGGGGCTGAGTCACAGATCCTATGTCTACTTGCGGCCTTCCAAGTCTTCTGGATTTAGGAACTGAGAAAACAATACTTAATATAATTATTCCTTTGTATGTGAACAGGAGGCTGCAGTAGTGGGTGCCCAGAAGCCGTTATTCTACCCCTCTGTCAGCTGGGTCCCCACCAAAACAGCATGTGCATGAAGAGGGAATGTGAGGAGTTTGGGGACATGCAGATCTGAATTCAAATTCTGGCTCTCCCTTTTATTTTGTGTGTGGCCATAGGCCACAGTTAATTGGCATCTCTGATCCTCTTCCATAAAGTTTCTTTTTATGGAAACTGGGGACCTCATTACTTCACAAGTTGTTGGGAGAATTAAATGAGAATATGTGAAAAGCACCTAGCATGGTGCTGATGCATAGTGACTGTTCAGCAAATCAAATTCTCCTTCCTCTCTCTATCCCCAAATTTCAATTCCCTCCTTTCCACCAGCAACACAGTTCTCTCACAGTGTCAGCTTCAGCTGGCAAGGTGGTAAATCTTTCAGTGCCAAAAGGAAACATGTAAAACCCAGGATATTTCCATCTACTGTTGCAAGTGAGATGAAAACCTGGCTGTGCCTTTTAGAATGAGCTTGGGGGGACTCCTTCCTCTTGCTCAGTCTCCTGAGTCAGCCCCTGCCTCTCTCTCACCCCCTCCTTTATTCTCACAATGCACCAGAGGGACCTTTCTAAAACACACATGTGACGTTTTCAAGCCCCTGCTTAAAACGACCCAGTAACTCCTCACTGCCATCTGGTCTCTCCAAGATTCAGCTCAGGCTGGGCCTCCTCCAGGAACCCTTCTTTGATCCCACAACCTTTGTGCATATCTCACACTCTGTTGTGATTATCTGTGTCCACGTTTTCTCCATCCTAGATGGTAGGTTCCCTAAGGTCAGTTTTCCAGTTCTGAGTCTCTGGCACCTCTCACAGCACCTGATACTTAATAGATGTTTGGTTTATGTTGTTGAGAAAACCAACTTACAAAGGCAGTGCTGATCTCTTTGGCTAAGACTCTAAGCTTATTTCAGAATTTGTAGGCTGCTTCGGTGCTGGCCATGGTCCTGAATCCTTCAGTACTGAGGAGAGAAGGAAGAAGTAATAAAGAAACCCTGAGTATGGTGAAAACAATACACATTCATTCAGATAACCTCTAAACAAACACTGTTTGCAGAGCATAAGGAAGGCAGGGATTCTGGGGGAATTAAGTTCCAGTCCTGGCTGTGCTGTGAATACTCTGCTCAAGACACAAAACCTTGCTGGGTCTCCATTTTTCTCACCTGTCAAATGTGAATTTGACCTTCCCGTGTCACAAGATTGTTCTAAGGATTACAAAGATGATGTCTGTGAATCTATTTGTAACCTTTCTCTTGTTAAAAAATGTTTATTTATTTTTATTTTGAGATAAAGAGAGACAGAAAGAGTATGAGTGAGGGAGGAGCAGAGAGAGAGGGGAGAGAGAGAATCCCAAGCAGGCTCCATGCTGTCAGCACAGAGTCCAATGCAGGGCTTGATCTCACAAACCTGAGATGATGACCTGAGCTGAAATCAAGAGTCAGATGCTCAACGGACTGAGCAACTCAGGAGCCTCACTTTGTGACCTTTCTTAAAGTGCCTTCCATGAAAGAACTCTGAAGTTCCTTCCAGCTCATTCAGTGCTCACTGATTGAGAGTTACCTACATTGACCATCTCCACTTCTTTACCTCCAATTTAAATTTAGCCCACTCCTGTGTGGCTTTTGGACCTATGACTCTGACAAAACAGCCCTCAGTAATGACCTTACGCTGCTAAATCTATTGATATTTTTCAGTCCTTACTATACCTGCTCTCCTAGAACCATGCCTCTTGTTTTTGAGCACTTATCTTAGGCTGTAATTATACATTCATTTGTTGACCATTTTATTAAGGCTCACTCCCCAACTAGACTGTAAACTCCATGAGGATAGAAACTGCATCTATTTTTGCTTAACACTGCATCCCCGGGTCCTGACATGATGTTTACAGGGAGCAGCCTCCCCAGTGAAATAGGAGGAAGGCAGGCAATGCTCAGAGCAGACATGGCCATTCCAGCACTGACAGACACCAATAGATGACCTGAAACCTCTCTGTAAGTCCCTGAGTCAACAACCTAATACCAGAGCTTCTCTGCCTGATGAGACCTGGAGCTCTGAGGAGGCCCCTCTTGAGAAACATTGAGGGTATTATGATGACTGGCATTGTGCCCAGCAGCATGAGTACAGAGGCATCAATACTTACTTACAGAGTTAAATATTGTGGGATAAGATCTGGGGGGGTCATTGACCCCAGATACCTTGCTGTACAGAGAATGAAAATCAAGGTCAGAGAATAAATGTGATATGTCTAAGATCTCACAATGAGTCAATGTACTCCACAGTCCAGAAAGAGCAAGAGGCAGAAAGTGTGATCACTCAGATCCCCTGGGCCCTCTGGCTCTGGGCCACCACAACACCTAGGTTTTCCTCTACCATAACATATATCTCCATAGGCTTTCATTATCTGTTCACATATCTGCCTCCCCCTAGAGGATAAAGATGGTGTCTGGTTAATCTTTGTATTTTCAGGACCTAGTTCAATGCAAGATATATAGGAGTCACACTGGATGGTGAAAAGATTGGAAGAGTGGATGTTGAGGTATAAGAAGGGTGACTGGGAACCAGTACAGATCCCCACACAGCCTCAGAATCCCACCCAGCTGAAGATCCCAGGAACAAAGGATGGTCAGTCTCAGGCCTGGATGTCCACCAAATCCAGACTTGGGCTCCATGGTGAAATCTCTGACATAGATCTGCAACTGAGTTCCTGCTGAATTTCCCACCTGGCCATCCAAGAAAGCCAGAGTCATCCCATAATCTCCTAAGAATGACAGAACTTCAGAGTTTACGATTCATCTTTACAGGTAACACAAAGTACAAAATACTATCAGCATTTGAAATTGAAGTTATTTTATCCATTCCATAGGATACAGAAGCAGGGGCTTTGCAGTCAGAACCCCCAAGTATAAATTCCAACTTCTCCACTTACATCTGTACACCCAAGTCTATAATGTGGATTTATAACTATATAGAAAATATTGACTTTGCCTTCAAGGAGCTTATAATCTAGTAATAGGAAAAAGACATGTCTACAAGAATTCTAATGCCAGGTAGGATGTTACTAAAAATCTCTCAAAGAGATGATAGGGGGGGCTCATAGCCAGCTGAGAAGAAAGCTTTATGGAGAAAATAGCCTCTCATCCGAGTCTTGAAAGATACATGGGATTTTTTTTTTAATTTTTAAAGTTTATTTATTTTGAGAGAGAGAGAGCACAAGCTGGAGAGGGGCAGAGAGAAGGAGAGACAGAGTCCCAAGCAGTCTCCACACCATTAGCACAAAGCCAGATGCAGTGCTCAAACTCACATACTATGAGATCATGACCTGAGCTGAGATCAAGAGTCAGATGCTTAACCAACTGCACCATGCAGATGCCCCATTTTGCATGGGATTTTAAGGCAAAGAAAGAGCATTCCTAGTGAATGAGGAAGGAGGAAAGAATGGAGCATGATCCTGGAATGGGAAGTAAGCATGTTTGACTGAAGGGTTTAGGTAATCTATGGAATATAAGCAGAAGCTGGAGCTATAAAAGGAAGTTAAGCCAAAGTAGAGACTTGAATGACATTCAAGAAGTTTAAAAAATTTGTGCAAGGACACATAAAGTCAGTGGGGGAATCTATGATTGGACTTCAATTCTCTTCTCCTTAACCACTTTGCCTTCATCCTCAACATGAGTAATGGCACAGCAATTGGCATGGGCAGAGGACTGTCCCATTATAAAAGTACATGAAAAATAAATAATCAGAATTAGTGTGACTGGCTGTGGGGCAGAGGCTTAGAGTGAATTACAGGATGAAAGCAAGGAAATATGTTCTTCCCCCACATCTCTACAAGTGGCATATTCTACTGCCCATCAAAACCATGCTTAGAATAGCTAACTCTTATGAATGAATATAAATCTTTGCCATGGGCACATAATGTTGATACATTTAGTGTCAATTAAACATCCAAATAGCAGGGCTTTTTTCTTCAAAAATATGTACCTCTGCTGAGACTTTTCATGGCAAAGGCAAAGGTAAATTTCAGGCCAGCTCACAAATTCTGAATTATCACAAATTGAAAATTTGTTAGTAGAAAGAAGGTAAGATTGAAGCCAGGTTGATTGTTGAGATATTCAGCGACTTTAGAATCTTCTAACCAAATGTTTTAGCATCTCCAAGGCTTTAACAAATTGATTTATTAGAATGGCACCACGGGCTCAGCCAGTCCCAGGTCCAAGGATCTGCTCAAACATTACCTGACTGTGTGACCCTGAGACCTTTGCTCCACCTATCCAATATTGTGGGCCTATCTAATATTGTGAGGACAAAATAAATCAGATAATAAAATACAAGAGTTTTACTGGGAGAAACTAAAGAATACCCAGAGTTCATATAGTTGGGACAGGAGCTCCAGCTCAGGAATTCAAAAGCAAAGTGGGGATGGGGGTGGGGCAGTGCCGGTCCCAGGCTCTCAGCTACTTTCTCTTCCCACCAGAATGGGGTGAGACTCAAGGTGTGGCTGAGGATGGGGATAGAGCCTGAGCATATCTAGCTTTGGAGGAGTCTGAATTAGGGGAAGAAGTTGAAAGTGTGGCAGAGTCTGATGCTCATTCTCTATGAAGGCACACACCTAGTCAAGGAAGAGCAGTACCCAACTTTTCTGCATCCTTCAAAACCCTGTTTAGATTACATTGGCTCTGAGATGCTTTCCATGACCTGTTCCCTAGATTTGATTAATCCCTCCCTCTGCCTTTCTGTTGTGACATCTTCCTCACCATATAAATCACTGTCAGTTTACACGCCCATCTCTTCTTCCAGAGTGAGAGTTTTCCCTGGAGGCACAGACTCACATCTGAGGCATCCTTGGGTCTCCAGGGCCTGCTCAAGAGTTCCACTCAAGTACAACTCAGGAACTGTTTGCTGAACTGAAAGAGAGTACACATCCAAAAGGAACTTCAGGGACTTGAGAAGAGCAGTGATTTATATGTAGAAGAGATGCTTCTTGGAGGAGGAACATGAGGAAAAGAAAGCCTTGTTCAGGGGTTCAGAGAGAGGAAGAGGACAGACCCTGTCCCTGCTCTTTGAGGGAGGCAGTGGTCATTTCTAGGACTGGGCTGAGCCTCTTGCCTGTACCAAAGAATGTTCAAAGAATGTTCAGATGCCCTCACAGTCTCTAGGCTGAGCCTTTCATAATGAGATCCATCAGCAATTATAGTGTTTTTCTAATGAAATTCAACTATTTAAAACCAACCTTAAGCTGATGAACACCTTTGGAACCTTACAGGAAAAATGCAGATGAACACCCCACTTTTTGCAGACGGTCCTCAAATATTAAATTTAGACTACTGTCTGGGCAGAGTGTTCCTTATGGCCATCTGAGGGATCTTTCCTAAACCTGTCCATATCACAGCCAAAGTAAAAGTCAAACTAGCCCAGCAATACTCCTCTCCTCACACTTCACCAAACACAATTCATATCTCTGTGCCTTTGCAGATGCTGTTCCCTCTGCCAGGAATTCTCTCCTCATTTTCCCAACTCTACTTCACCTGCCTACTCAGCCCCAAACATAAGATCTGATACACATTAGAAACTACCTGAGTTTGGGTTTCCTCAGAAACAGATTCTAAAACAAGGATTAAACTGCAGGTAGTGTATTTGGGAAGTGGTTTCAGGAAACTCTAGAAGGGATATTGGGAAGTGAGCTAAGGAAAGGAAGGCACCAATAGAGGGTGTATTTTTAAGCAAGTTACTTCTACGAGTTGGTGGAACGTAACTGCAGGAACCAGTGTAGAACTTCTGTCTCAGGATATCCCACCTGAGGGGTGAGAGAGCTGGGGTATGTATCCACCAGCTGCCATTACTTATTGGCTGAAAGCTGCTCTGTATGCTAACACCCTGGTACTTCTGGCCTGCCCGTTATGCTCAGAAATGGTAAATTCTGGGGGCATATGTGTGGGCACTGACAGCATCTGCTTCAGACACCTATAAATTTTGCTGAATGAATAACACACAAACAACTCAATAATGATAATAATAATTAACTAATATTTGTAATAAATAATAATTACTAATATTTTTGCTATATGTCAGACAGAGTATAAGTACTTTATACATACTTTTTCAATCTCCCAACAACCCTGCAAGGTAAGTTACTAGTATGTCTATTTTACAGATAAGAAAATAGAGGCACAAAGAGCTAAGTAACTTGCCCAAGGTCATGCAGCTAATAAATGACAGAACCAGGAGTGAATCTTGACAGCCTGGCATGTAGGTGACCCATTCACTCTACCTACACACTCTGGAGATGCTCCACTTTGGAACCCTGGGGCTGCCATTTCATGGCAATGTAAACTTGGACAAGTTGCTAGTCTTCTAAGTCTTAATTTCCTGATCTGTGAAGTGGGGATCATGTCACATGATTCCTGCACACACAGCAGAAGTTAACATATCAGGGCTGGGCTAGACCTTGGTCTCCATTTGTACAAGGAACTATAAAGCCTCTCCCAGCTCTAATGCTCTGTAGTTTTAAAACTCAAACAACATCTGCCATCCTCCTGTGACAACCTCATTCAGGCACACAGTCCTTTAAGAACCTCATTTGTCTGTTCCATGAAAGTAGAAGTGAGCCCAGAGTAATAAGGTGGAGAGGAGCCCGTCTTTGTGCCTACCACTCCTCCCACTGAGCTAAGGATCTTGACATACTGGCTACAGGAAATTCCAACCCAGAGCCTGGGCTAGGGATCAGGTTCAAATCTCAGCCTTCACTGTATGGCCTTTAGCAAGTCACTTCACTCATTCAAGTGTCAATTTCCTCATCTGTAATGTGGTGATCACAATTCCTACCCCAGAGGATTGTGATGAGTGTGATGGAAAGCCCCAGAACACAGTAGGTGCTCAAGGACAGGCAGCTACACATTCTTTGTTATGAAGAAGTATGCTATATATTTCCATTAGGGTAGGAAAAAAATCTCAATGTTCACTTTAATTCTAAGCCCCGGAGGCCTTTAGCAGGGCTGACAACTTCGTCTGGAGTATGGTAAATATTTGTCTATTTCAGAGGCAGCATTTATCTTCTAAGGCGCTCGTGCCAGTCCCTGTGCTGACAAGCAACTTGTTTATTTATTACCCTAATAACAAATAGATTGTCAGGCCTGGAGGCTCCACATGCACATGGAGTTCGGGCCTGCTTCAAGCCCCAGCCACCCAGGCCCTGGCCAGCTCTGTGGGGTCTGGGGAGCTGGGGGCGGGGGGGGGCCACCAGAGACCTGGCTCCTTCCATGTCCTGCCTTTTGTTTTTCTATTTGTTCTATCCAAAAACTCCCTTATAGAGCCTACGCTATGAAGCCTTGCCCTGGGCTGGCTCTGGGCTGCAGGGAAGAACCACATACAGCCATTGTCCTCAAAGGGCTTGAAGTCTAGAGAGAAGGAGATGATGATTATAAAAATATTAATAGCGATACTAGTAGTAGCAGCAAATACTCTGTACCAGGTGCTATGCAAAGTACTTTACATATACTAACTCATCTGATCTAACCAACAAGTGGATACTATTATTATCCCCATTTTACTGATGAGGAAACTGAGGTACAGAGAGGTTAAGGGACTTGCCCAAGATCACCTCTACAAAAATCATTGCAGTACAGAGCAGGGGTAGATACTAAAAATTTATATAATAACTATATAACAATAATACTTATACAATATTGGTGATAACTGCATGGCCTCCCAGCTATTCCTCCCACGTGCCATGCACAGCCTACTTCAGGACCGCTTGCTGTTTCCTCTTCCTAGAACAGTCTTCCCCCAGATATCCACCTCACTCACCTCCTTCAAATCTTTGTTCAAATATAACCTCAATGAGGCCCCCACATTTACAATTGCAGCTCTCCACTTCAACCCTCCCTAGCCACCCCCCATCCTTTGCTTAATTAGCCTCCAGAACACTTAACCACCACCTGTCCTGCTACATATTTTACTTTGGTTTATGTCCACCTCTCTCCACTAGAATGTACCTCCATGGTCAGAGGTTTTCTCACTTCCTGCTGCATTCATAGCATAAAGAACAGAGCCTGGCAGATAGGAAGTGATCAGTCTGTTGAATGAATGACTCATACCTGACAGTTTGAAGATATCATCCATGTGGCCTGCCCCTGAACTGCTAGCCTCCCTCAGGGTCCACTCTCTGGTTCTCCTTCATGGTGTCATTAGCACCTTCTCTTTAGGGAATTTTACCCCCTCCCATGGCTTCACATTCTTCCCTCCTCTGAGGACTCTAGGATCTTTATTTCTAGACCAAAGCCCACTCTTGAGCTCACCTGTGTATGTGTAGGTAACAATCCAGGGCACATTGGCACCTGGGCCCCACCTGAGTCACCATCCAAAATAGATAGATCTCACTACTTTATACCCAAATGTATCCCTTCTCCTGGCACCAGCCCCAAGTCATCCAAGCCAGGAGCCTGAGCCAGGGGCCAACTCCTCCTGCCTTCACCCCACAATCAGCAGTCTCAAGTCCTTAGAAGCATTTCTTGGCTGCCCCCTTCTCTTTCCCCATGTTAATTTAAGCTATTATTGTATAAGAACTATGGCACAGCCTCCCTCCTGGCTGCCCCACCGCCAGTCCATTCCTAGGAAACCATGCTCTATGGTATGTCTAAAACACCAATACGTCCATGCAATTCCACTATTCCATATTCTTCAGTGACTCCCCATTGCCCAATGACTGAAGGCAAAGGTCATATCCTCTATTTACCTTCCCAGCCTCATCATTGACCCTGACTCTCCTCATTCCCCAAACACATCATACTATTTCACACTCCCCGTGCTAGTCTGTGCTTGGGAAGCTCTCTCTACCTGAAAGGTTTGTGCTCCTCTCCTCTGCATGAAAAACTCCTCACCCTTCACAATCCAACTTAGATGTCACCTCCTCCATGCAGGCTCCTGTGAAAGAAGAGGAGGGAGCATTGTGAGGACACAGATGCAAGAAAGGGTGAGGCCAGCTTGGGCAATAATGACTCTTGCAGGTTTGGGAATCCTCTGTTAGACCTGGGCTCCTGGAGCTCTTGTAGGTTGTGATGTTATGCTGGCTTCAAGGGGGGGGGTGCGATTGCCCATGGCTAAACCCTCACTGTGAGCTCCAACAGATACATGTAGCACCTGGGATCTCAAGGAGCTTGTGTCAAAAGGTGCCTGAGACTGTGGGGACTACAAACCACATGATACATTCCAGAGGAAAAGACCACCTCGTGTTCTCACCACAGAGATGAGGACCCCAGCTGTGATATTTGGAGATGGTTTGAGGTAGAATGGTATGGTGGCTAAAATACCTCTATGCTAGAACTAGGCTGCCTAGCTGCACTGCCACATTCTCCCTCCACAACTTCGGACAAATTACAAAAATATTCTTTGCCTCAGTTTCCCCATCTATAAAACAGGAACATTTATTGCAGCTGCCTCATAGGATCACTGTGAGGATTAAATGGGTTATTATATATAAAGCACTTATACATGGTAAGCACAATTTAAGCTTTTTTAATGTTTATTTATTTTGAGAGAGAGAAGAAGAGAGGAACAGGGAGGGAGAGAGGAGAGAGAGAATGCTAAGCAGTCTCTGCACTGTCAGCACAGAGCCCAATGCAGGGCTCCATATCACAACCATGAGATCATGACCTGAGCTGAGATCAAGAGTCAGACACTTAACCAACTGAGCCACTCAGGCACCCCTAAGTTTTATTGTTGTTTTACACTGTGGTTTGACAGGAGAAGACCAGCAATGACAGAGACAGAGCAATGACTGGGCATTGCTGCTCTAGGAGGGTAGTGGTCTGGAATGGGTGACCCTGGGCTCAGGGAAAGACTCCTCTGTGCAGTCCTTCAGAACTCAGGTCCAGCTGGCCTTCTCTATTCTCCAAGTGGCCCTCCCTGACTCTGGGCCTCTCAAGGCCCCATCGTACACCCACCTCTATCATGACCCCATGCTGTCATTGTTTGTTTACATGCCTGTCTCCCCATCCAGGCTGTGAACTCCAAAAGGTCTACCCTGATGTAGCTCTAGAGGCCCAGTGCCTCACTTGGTGCCAGGCATGCAGTATGGGTTCCATAACTGAGTGGAACTATCAAGCCCTCCACAACCTTTGGTCCTGAAATCTCAAGCTGTTAATACCTGCCTCCATGTTAGGCCACCAGAGAAGGGCCACACTTTCCCATGCTCTCAGACCTGGGCATCTTGAAGGGAAGGCTTCTGTTACTTTCCAGAGAGCAGGGGCTCCCAAGCCACTGCTCAAGACTCTTCATAAAGTCAAGACCTTGGAGGAACCTGGGGTGTTCATCTGGTAGAGAAGAACGAAATGGGTCCCATTCCTCGTGAAAGGTTTTTAATAGTGAAATTAGAAATGTAACAGCCAGGTTGACCAAGTGGGAGCCCTCAGCTATGCCCAGTATTAAGTCTTTACTTGCTGGACCACAGGAAGGCTAAGGGTCCTGGGGGAAAGGCCAGGATAGCTATTGTCAAATAGTACAAAAATATTTCCATATTTTGGCAATCAGCTGGGCTCAGTTTGACAAACAACCCAGCCGTTACACCTAGACACACCATGCCTTGTCTTCCAGGAATCTAGTGCCCAGTGGGGAACTAAGAAGCCAAGCAAAGAGGTCAACATCAGTTACCACCCAATGAGACAAGAGCAAAGCATTCTAAGAGTCCCATGCAGAAGGATCTGAGCAGTTACAGGAAGGGAAAGTATTTTTTTTAGGGCTTGGAGTTTGGACCAGGCAGCTGAAGGGAGCCAGTAGTGCAGGCAGTGAGAACAAGGACCTGAAAATGTGTGGGGCCTGTTGAGGGATTGGGGCCAGCACGAATGTGGGAAATGATGCAGGAGGGACCAGGAGGCTTCGTTTTATTAATGTTTATTTATTTTGAGAGAGAGAGAGAGAGAGAGAGAGAGCATGAGCATGGGAGGGGTAGAGAAAGAGGGGCACAGAGGATCCAAAGTGGGCTCTGACAGCAGCCAGCCCAATACAGGGCTCAGACTCATGAACAATGAGATCATGACCTGGGTTGAAGTTGGATGATCAACCAACTGAGCCACCCAGGCAGTCCCTTAAAGTGTTTCTTAAACAGGCAAGTGATGGCAAGAAATCTAATTCTGGCTTCAGTGTAGATAGTGGGCTAAAGAGCCAATGGGGGAGGCAGTGAGGCCAAGTAGAGGCAGTAGCAGGCTGCAGGTCAGGGAAGATGATGGCTGGTCAGGGAGGTGAATGACCAGTGAGATGGAGTATGGAAGCCAGGGGATGTGAGCGGGCAGCACTATCTCAGAAGAACATCAGCCACATAAGGCCAGACTTGGCCAACAGGAATATTTCAGCTTCTAGAACAAGACAACCTTTAACCTTGAAGACATCTAAGAGTCAAGGGGAATGTGATAGGTGAGGAGTTTTATCTTCATGCATTTAGCCAACAAATAAGAAAATTACTGATGGGTCCTCACAGTACAGCTCCCAGACTGTTGCTATTTATTGGAGTCACCCATTGTGACCCCCCAGACCTTGCAAAAGAAAGGGAAAAGTAGTTCCAACTCACTGCAGAAGGTTCACTCACTATTTATCTTTCAACAAAGGATGTGGGCCAGAGTAATTCTTAGGGGCCCCTGGATCATCATTCAACCCATCAGAGAAGAGCTGAAAAGTGTAGAATCCAAAGGCTGTTATTTGAGGCTGAGCTGTGGAAAGATCTCTGGGCCAGGAGTCCTGCTGCCACCACTAACTGGCCGTGTGACCTTGGGAAAGTAAATCGCCTGCCCCCTAGACTGTTTCCTCACCTTTAAAGGAGGACTGTTCTGCACCTCACCTGAGGATAGCTCTCCTGTTCTCAACCCACCTTCTGTTCTGTGGTATTAAGCCAGCTATCCAACCCCTCAGCTGTCACACAAGAGCAACCATTTATTACGTACCTACTGTGTTCCAGACTCTCTAAAGGACAACACACACACACGCATGCACACACACACACCTACCTAAAATGCAGACAGACTGTAGTATCACCACTTTAGAAATAAGAAAATAAGACTCAGTCTCATTCAAGATCAAGGGCAAATCTGGGATTTACACATGAGTATTTCAAATGCTAACATGCACAAGTTTTCTGCAAGGTGATATAGGCTCCTGAGTGCAAGAATGCAAGTGGGACTCAGAAGGATGCAATATTCCTTGTCACAGTCAGCAAAGTGGAGGGCCTTCCATTTCCTCAGTGCTTGCTCTCCCTCTCTAAAATATACACAAACCACCTGAAAAGACACACTAACCATATGCCTTCCCATTCTTTAAAATGAGTCCTTCCTTCATCACATCAATAAAAGAAAGGACAAGAACCATATGATCCTCTCAATAGTTGCAGAGAAAGCATTTGACAAAATACAGCATCCTTTCTTGATAAAAAAAAAAACCCTCAAGAAAGTAGGGATAGAAGGAGCATACCTCGAGATCATAAAAGCCATATATGAATGAGCCAACACTAATATCATCCTCAATGGGGAAAAACTGAGAGTGTTCCCCCTAAGGTTAGGAAGAAGACAAGGATGTCCACTCTCACCACTGTTATTCAACATAATATTGGAGGGCTTAGCCTCTGCAATCAGACAACATAAAGAAATAAAAGGCATCCCAATCAGCCAGGAGGAGGTCAACTTTTCACTCTTCCCAGATATGATCCTCTATATGGAAAACCCAAAGATTCCACCAAAAAACTGCTAGAACTGATCCATGAATTCAGCAAAGTTGCAGGATATAAAATCAATGCACAGAAATTGGTTGCATTCCTATACACCAACAATGAAGTAACAGAAAGAGAAATCAAGGAATCGATCCCATTTATAATTGCACCAAAACCCATAAAATACCTAGGAATAAATCTAACCAAAGAGGTGAAAAATCTATACACTGAAAACTATAGGAATCTTATGAAAGACATTAAAGATGACACACAAAAAAAATGGAAGAATATTTTATGTTCCTGGATAGGAAGAACAAATATTGTTAAAATGTTAATACTACCCAAAGCAATCTACATATTCAATGCAATCCCTATCAAAATAACACCAGCATTCTTCACAGAGCTAAAACAAATAATCCTAAAGTTTGTATGGAACCAGAAAAGACCCCGAATAGCCAAAGCAATCTTGAAAAAGAAAACCAAAGCAGGAGGCATCACAATCCCAGACTTCAAGCTCTACTACAAAGCTGTAATCATCAAGACAGTGTGGTACTGGCACAAGAATAGACACTCAGATCAATGGAACAGATAGAGAACCCAGAAATGGACCCACAAACGTATGGCCAACTAATCTTTGACAAAGCAGGAAAGAATATCCAATGGAATAAAGACAGTTTCTTCAGCAAGTGGTGCTGGGAAAACTAGACAACAACATGCAGAAAAATGAACCTGGACCACTTTCTTATACTTTACACAAAAATAAACTCAAAATGGATGAAAGACCTAAATGTAAGACAGGAAGCCATTAAAATCCTTGAGGAGAAAGCAGGCAAAAACCTCTTTGATCTTGCCCACAGAAACTTCTTACTCAACACATCTCTGGAGGCAAGGGAAACAAAAGCAAAAATGAACTACTGGGACCTCTAAAAAGCTTCTGCACAGCGAAGGAAACAATCAGCAAAACTAAAAGGCAACCGAGAGAATGGGAGAAGATATTTGCAAACGACATATCAGATAAAGGGTTAGTATCCAAAATCTATAAAGAACTTATCAAACTCAACACCCAAAAAAACAAATAATTCAGTGAAGAAATGGGTAAAAGACATGAATAGACACTTCTCCAAGGTAGACATCCAGATGGCCAACCGACACATGAAAAAATGCTCAACATCACTCATCATCAGGGAAATACACATCAAAACCACAATGAGATACCACCTTCACCTGTCTGAATGGCTAAGATTAACAACTCGGGCAACAACAGATGTTGGCGATGATGCGGAGAAAGAGGATCTCTTTTGCATTGTTGGTGACAATGCAAGCTGGTGCAGCCACTTTGGGAAAAAGTATGGAGGTTCTTCGAAAAACTAAAAATAGAACTACCCTATGACCCAGCAATTGCACTACTAGGCATTTATCCACGGGATACAGTTGTGCTGTTTTGAAGGGACACATGCACCCCCATGTTTATAGCAGCACTGTCAACAATAGCCAAAGTATGGAAAGAGCCCAAATGTCCATCGATGGATGAATGGATAAAGAAGATGTGGTATATATATACACAATGGAGTATTATTTGGCAATCAAAAAGAATGAAATCTTGCCATTTGCAACTACATGGATGGAACTAGAGGGTATTATGCTAAGTGAAATTAGTCAGAGAAAGACGAAAATCATATGACTTCACTCATATGAGGACTTTATGAGACAAAACAGATGAAATAACAGAAGGGAAACAAAAATAATATAAAAACAGGGAGGGGGACAAAACAGAAGAGACTCATAAATATGGAGAACAAACTGAGGGTTACTGGAGGGGTTGTGGGAGGCGGGATGAGCTAAATGGGTAAGGGGCACTAAGGAATCTACCCCTGAAATCATTGTTGCACTATATACTAACTAATTTGGATGTAAATTTTAAAAAATTTAAAAAAATAAATTAAAAAAAAAACATTTAAAAAAATAAATAAATAATAAAAAAAATAAAATGAATCCTTCTTCTTCCCTGTGGGAATGAAAATACAATCTCACTGTTCTTAGAGTTTAGACTTTGGTCTCATTCAGACCTGTCACTTAATAGCTGTGTGACCTTGGACAGGTTGTTTAACACCTCTGAGCCTGGAGCACCTTATATGTAAAGTAAGGACAATGACAATTATCTACTCCTCATAGGTTTGTAGTTAATCCATATGGAGCATTTAGCTCTGAGTCCGACACACAATACTACTCAATAATAATATAGTCCACAGCAGAGATTTCTGGAGCCAGACTGACTGGATTCCAGTTCTGGCTACACCATTGAGTGGCCTTGGACAAGTTACTTAACCTTTCTGTAGTTCAGTTTTCTTATCTGTAAAATCGGATTCTTATAGAACTTACCTCATAAATGGTTGTGAAGATTAAATGAGTTAATATGTATAGAATGCTTGGAAAAACACATTATCAGCACTCAGTAAGTTTTGCCTATTGTTATAGATAACTCTCACCATCTACTGTAAGATAAAGAACAGAAAACCCTTTACAAGATGCATTGAATATTATACAAATATCTGGCACCCTATAGGAAATAA
Organism: Leopardus geoffroyi; assembly: GCF_018350155.1. Classification (NCBI taxonomy): domain Eukaryota; kingdom Metazoa; phylum Chordata; class Mammalia; order Carnivora; family Felidae; genus Leopardus; species Leopardus geoffroyi. The sequence goes on from NC_059328.1 coordinate 40,177,551, forward strand.
TTAGAACAAGGGAAATTGGTGGAGAAAGGAAAGAAGAAAAGGGGTTCCACTGAGATCATCAGGGTTAAAGGGCCAGGCAGATATTGGAAGATTGAAAAGGAATTCATGGCAAAGTGCTGGCTAAGACAGAAGGAGCAATCTCTCTTCTCTCTCTCCCTCTCTCTCTCTCTCTCCCTCCTTCCCTCCCTCAATTGTTGTAAGAATAAAACAGAATGATGACACATGACAGAGACTTCCTAGCTCTTTACCAAACCCATGTCTTCTTCTCCTGGGCACATCACTAGACTAAACTTCCCAGTCTTCTGTCATTAGGAGAAACCACATGACTGAATTCCAGCAAATGGAACATGAGTAGAAGTGATGTGTGCCACTTCCTGACCTGGTACACAAAAACCTCCATCCTCTGTGCTCTTTCCTCCTTCTGCCAATGGGCGTAGATGAGATGAACCTGACAGACCCACAATATGTAAGGAGCCGGGGTCTCTGACTCACCAGCTGGAGGAGAGCTTCTTATCAATCAGGAACACCCATCCTGGACTTGACCTGAGAATGAAATAAATTTTCATAGTGTTTGAACCATATGCTTTCATGGGTTTTTTGTTACAGCAGCTAGTGCTAATGTTTGAGAAGAGTTTAATGCAGTACCTGGAACATGGCGAGCACTCAGTTTATGGTAGCCAAGAATGCAGGAGACCAGAAAGCCCAACAGTGTTGCAGAACATAAAATATCAAGGCTTATATGGGTTCCAGAAAGCAATTCTTTTGTTCTCTGTCTTTTCTAAATCCTCAAAGGCACAGAGGGGCACATTTCTGGATCCCTGTAAAATAAGATAGATAATCCCCATCTGCCATGGTGACCCTGAAGAATAAAGGAAATAATTATAACTACCATTTTGTCAAGATACTGTGCATCAGTCATTTAACTAATGGCTTTATTTACCTACATTATCTTATTTTTTTCTCTCAAGTATACTAAGAATTCTTATTTTACAGATGAAGAAACTGAGGCTAGGAAGTTAATAGCATGTCTGAGCCACACAGATAGTAAATAAGCAACCAAGCCAGGTCTGACTGACTGCAGAGAATCCTTAACCACTGGCCTTCCCTAAGTGAAGTGATGCCCTCCAAGGCTCATCTCAGGCCAATTGGCTCCACACAAGGAATTCAGCCAACAAGGGAGGACAGTTAGGTCTGGGGTCACAAGGGCTGATAAATTGAGTCTCAGTGTGGGATGTGTAGGATTTGGGGTCTTGCTGGCTCAATCCATCTCTCCAGGTCAGCCCCATCCTTAGCTCCTGAGACCTGGCCAGCTGATGCCAGACCAGCATTGGTGCAACATGTAAAATGCTGAAAAGAAAATGGAGGAAAATAGCTCAGCAGTAGGGAGGGGGGAACTTGTCACCCCATTTCCTTCCATCCCATGCTCAGGCTCCCAGGAGGCAGCTAGAGGTTGGACCCTGGCTCTCTCCCAAGGTCACCTTCACAACAGTTCCACCAGGGCTCTGGCTGGCAGCACCCGCCAACGCCAGGCCGTGATGGATTACTGCTCGCTCTGGCTACTGTTCACTGCACAATCCAATCTAGGAGACACACATATTTCTCAATTCAGGGACTTCTTTTATTTTATGAAAAATCAGCCAGCTGCTCAGGCATGAGTGGCCGGGCTTGGCAAGCGCTTGGATTTTGTTAGACTTCTCCAGCCCTATTGCCTTCCTAAATTCTCTTCCCTCTACCCTAGTCTACCCATTACCCACTCTTGGCCCTATGGAGGGTGGAAGAAAGAGCACAGATTTGGGAGTCAGTCCTGGGTTAATGCCCCACTTCTGCCACTCGTTCTTTGTGAACCTCAGCTTCCTTGTGCATAAGGTGATGACGATACAACCCACACTTCAGAGTTATTATGCAGAATAAATTAGTCATCAGTTTGGAGTTCCTGGCACAATAAATACCTCACCTGTACCTCCTATGCACAGGAACTTATTCAGTTTCCTCTTCTCCATCTCCATTCTTACTCACTTGCTTCTCATTCTCTCCGTCCTTTGCTGTCTGTCCCTCCTTCTCCCTTCTTCTCTCTTCTCTGTTCAGGTCAACCTTTATACTTTCAGAGGATGTCCCAGACTGCTGTTTTAAAAGGCAGAGCAATTACTACCACAGGCCTCACTGAACTATACTTGTTCTTTATTTTCCACCTTTACCTGGACAACCATGGTCTGTCTTGTGTTGTCATTAGGACATAATTCTTATGACTCAGACAACAGTGATTCTGAGTCCGACTTCTGAAGAGGCTGATTCCAATGCACGCTTAAGATCTCTTGTCATTATCCTGGGGTGACTGGGTGGTTCAGTCAGTTAAGTGTCTGACTCTTGGTTTCAGCTTAGGTCATGACCTTGCAGCTTTGTGAATTTGAGCCCTGCATTGGGCTCTGCTCTGGTAGTGTGGAGTCCGCTTGGGATTCTCTCTCTTTGCCCACTCACACTGTCTCTGTCTCTCTCAAAATAAATAAACTTAAAAAAATATCCTTTGTCATTATCCTTTTAAATTCTAGTGAATCATTATTCCCAGTTCTTTACCTCCTCTTTATACTTAACCTTTCTGATTTGAATAGGATACCCCCACTGGCTCAAAGAGGGGGGAAAGTGTTCTCTTGTTGGAAGTGACCAGAAGATTACATTCATGGAACTGGGTAAAAGCAAAATAGCAGCCCAATCTATGCCATGAGTTCAAGTTCCTCACCACTTCATGCATCATTTGAGTCATCTCAATGATGACCTTCTAAACGGGCAGAAAATCAAGAAGGGTTAAATTTAAAAATCAAAGCTGAATTGGTGCTCTAAGAGAAGATAAAAATTGAGCACATCCTTATAAGGGTCTCCTTGTGACGATGCCAGCTTAAAGGTTGGAAGACATTGGTCTTTCAACCTAAGGGAGACCAGAGACCCTGGTCCAGAGCAGTCACACTCCAAGCACTGGCACCAGCAGCTAGAATGGAGTCAGTGGATTTGGGTGCCTGACTCGTCTGTCATACATGTCAACACCAGAACACAGCATCTTCCCAAACATCCTTGACTTCTCTAGTGGACCTTCCTCACTCAGAAACCCAGCTATTCTTCAAGCACTACTGAATCCATGTTCCTTTCTTCATCCACAATGCTTCTGCCTTAATCCGGGGCATAATCTTTCACCTGAGTCCTGCACCAGCCTTCTTCCTGCACCTTCAGACACCTCCCAACCCCCATCCTTACTACACTGCAATGGTGATCTTTTCAAAATGCAAATCTGACCCATGTCCCTCTACTCCTTGAAACTCTCCAATGCCTGCCACTGTTCTCAGGCTGGTATTACTAGTTAGAACAGCAAACATTTTCTATAAAGGGCCAGGTAGTAAATATTTTAGGCTTTGTGGGGTATCTATACTCTGTTGCGACCACTCAGCTGGACCATTGTAGCAAAAGCAACCATTGACAATAAGTAAGCAAATGAGTGTGGAATGTTTCAATAAAATTCTGTTTATAAAAATAGGCAGGGAGCCAGATTTGGCCAGCAAGCCATAGGGTGCCAACCCCTGAGATTTAGACCAATACCTGAGTGACTTGGCCACTGCCTCAGAGAGGTTAGCCCCCATCACTCACCATGCAATTTTTGCTTTATAGTTCAGCCACACAGTACAATTCATTTTCTCCAAGCAGGCTGTGTTCTATCAAGCCGTCATGCCTCTACTCATGCTGCTCATTATGCTCAGGCCCTTACCTTACTAGTTCCTACTTATATTAGAAGGCTTAGCTCAGTCTTTGAAGGGAAATTTGGTCATGTGCATCAAACTTTGAAACACATGTTTCTGTTTGACTCACCAATTCAACTTCTGGGAATTTATCCCACAGACAACTAACTCACCAAAAGCTTTCAAAGATATACCTATAAAGGTGTTTGTGGCAGTACTGTTTAGTGTTAAGATAAATTGGAAACAACCTAAATGTTCATCAATGGGGGAGTAATTAAATTATGGTACACACATATAATATGAATAGTGTGCTAGTATTGAAAATCATGAAGTAGATCCCCAGATGTTCTGATATAAAGTTATTTTCAAGATATATTAAGAAAACAAGATGCAAAAGATTGTGTATAACATAATCCGATGTGTGTAAAGAAAGGATACACACTCACAAATGCTTGGTATGTGTAAAGCATCTAAAATGATACACAAGAAAGGTAACAGTGCTACCTCTGGGGAATGGAACTTCAGCTGAGGGATTGGAGCAGGACTGCCAGATATGGTTGTAAAGCCTATGCACTATACAAGCCCAGGTGGAGCCACGTGTCTAGACCACAGTGGCAATGGCCTGCCTGGAGTTGTGCAGTATAGCAGCAGCTCTGGTTTTGGAGAATATAAACCTTTTGTTAGCTACCCTTTTATACTATTTGAATTTTTATGACACCAAAGCCTGAAGCTTGAGAGTCAACCCTGGATTTGAAGACTGTGCTGTAGCTGTTTGCTTGCTTGCTAAGCTGTAAGTCTTTTGAGAGGAAAATGCCTGCCTTATTCACAGCACAGTGTGAATGATAACATCAAAGACAGGAGCTCAAGATACAGAGAGAGCACAGATTAACCTGATGTGGAGCTGGATCTTGCCAGAGAAAAAAGCAAGGAAGGGTACTTAAGCCAAGGGAAGAGCAAATGCAAAAGCATCGATGGGTGAAAAAAGTTGCTCATTCATGTGTTCAGAGTGATATAGAGAAATAGACTGCATGTGTACAGATGGGTATTAGATTTAACACAGTTCCTCAGACCTACTGTGTGCTAGAAAGTCAAGGCCAGCTGTCCAGAACTGGACATATCATGGTCTCCTGTGATTCCAGTGCTCTTGAACAGGAAAAGGAGAACAAGTTCAAATTCCCTTAATATAAGGTAAGATGTTGTTAGCATCCTGTAGGTCAGAGGCAAAAGACAACTGCTGATAGAGACTATAAGAAAAACTTCATGAAGAAGCTAGTATATGACATGAGGAGGATTTTAACAGGCAGAGATGGAACACAGTAGGGCAGAAGGGAGCAGCATTTTAAGCAAAGGAAAGGAAATAAGAGAGCCCAGGACATGCTCAGGTTGCTGGAGCATAGAGCCACATGAGAGAAGGTTATAGATGAAGCGAGTAGGATTGGTTGGCTAAATGGAGAGGGCTTTGAACATGAGGCCAAGGATGCTGGCCTGTTTCCACACTGTTGGTAGAGTCTGGATTTCCAGCTGACATTCTCAGAAGCCGAGGGTTATTATCCAGGACATTAAGTGGCTAATGGGCCCATCCCAGTGCCCTGCGCAGCCTGGAGCACAAATGTTTTCCAAATGCTGTTTTTATCTCTTGGCAACAGTGAGGCCAAGCCCTCTGAGCTAAAAGCCCTGTATTTGCTGTGGTCCATTCTCCTTTCTACTGCCCATGGCCTAAAGCCGTGAGAATTGTCTCTTCATCATCACCACCCCACCCCAGCCACAGCCCAGCCTAGCCCTTCCCCGGAAACAAAGCCAAGCCCACACCTGCTCTCTCTGACCTCATTTCTTCCCCACTAATTGATCAGAGCACAATAATAGCAGGCAGCAGGAGGACTAGTCCCTGATGGACGCAAAGCTCAGGAGAGAGCCTCAATTATTAATCCTGCACCAGCTGCTGGAGGCAACAGGCCTCCTGAGTGCCCAGAAGAGTAGCCTGGTCCCAGGTGGGGACGGGGTCAGAGGTGGGGAGGGTGGCTGAGTAATACCCGGCAGCTTCTAGGCCACATCTGGAGCCCCTGGGGCAACAGGATCCGATGCCTGGCCTGAATGGATAGATCTGCTAGCCATCTTGGCGACGCTTAGGGGTGGGCCATTTGGAAGGTCCTGAAGACAGGGTCACTTCCCTTCTGCTCATCTGTGGCTAATGCCCTTCCTGCTGCCTCCCCTTCCCAAAGAGTTCCTCTGGACAGAATCAGAGGGAGAACAGCAGCGAGTTTTTCCAGCCATCCTAGCCAGGTCCAAGCCTGGCTTGGACAAGTGTTGGAGAACAAGTGTTCTCTCCATGGTTCAAGTCTTCTTCCCATAGTTCAGATCATAGTCTTCCTAGGGAGCTGGGAGTGGAGACACAAATATAACTCCCCCACCTCTGCCTATCCCAACTGTACCCAACTTCTGTGTCTAACCTACCCAGCCTCACCTCCTCCAGGAAATCTTTCCTGACTGCTTCTGCCATTCCTGGCTCAGTTCTCCTCTGAATTCCTTTTATTCTGAGCCACCTCTTGGAGTCTACATGACTATAAGCTGTTTTTCAGTGTTCTTTTTTTTTAAGTTTATTTATTTATTTTGAGAGAGAGAGAGAAAGAGACAGAGAGAGAGAGAGAGAACGATTGGGGAAGGGGCAGAGAGGAGAGACAATTCCAAGCAGGGTCCTCGCTATCAGCCCAGAGCCCAATGTAGGGCTCAAACTCACGAACCATGAGATCATGACCTGAGCCGAGATCAAGAGTTGGACACCTAACTGACTACACCACCCAAGCACCCCTTCAGTGCTCTTTTAAGGCTATGAGCCATTTGCTGTATCCCTGTAAACTTTTCAAGGGTGGGACTCTGTCCTCTCTTTGCTTGTGGGAAAAAGGAAAAGACATGGCATTGAGAGCCAGAAGAACAGAGTTCAAGTTTGATCTCTACCCACTAACAAGTTGTGTGCCCTCAAGGAGGCTGCCCAACTCCTATAAACCTCAGGTTCTTAATCTGCAAAATGGAGAAGATAGTAATCCCAGCCTCCCAGGTAAATTGTGACAGGCCATTGGGGTTATTCTTTCCATATCTCAGTACAGAGCCTGCTTTGGATCTTCTGTCCCTCTCTCTCTCTCTCTCTCTCTCTCTCTCTCTCTCTGCCCCTCCCCCACTCATGCTCACTCGCTCTCACTAGGCTACAAGAAAGGACTGAGGGATTTGAGAATCAATGCAGCCATCCAGAAGTAGCCCAAGTCCTGGAGTCATCAGACATGGATTCAAACCCTACCTCTTATTTGAAAGCTGTCATTTCCTCTCTGAATTTAGCCTTCCCCATGTGGGGATAATTCTAACTTGAAGGAGTAGTAAAAAGAAGGGGTGCAATCTCTGTAAAATGCCTGGCAAATTGTGAAGACTCAATGAACAGTATCTATGGGGTTTGGTTTTTGAGAGGTTCCTTTGGTCAGCTTTCTTCAGGTATAATTTACACAGCATAAATGTCACCAATTTTACATGTATAATTCAATGATTTTTTGACAAATGTATCCACTCACATATCACCACCACAATCATGGCACAGAAAATTTCCATCACCCTTTCCATAATACTTTGCTCAAGCCCCCTTTCAATAAATACTCCCTCCCACTCATAGCCCCTAGCAACCACTGATCTGATTTCTGTCCTTATAGTTTTTCTTTTCTATAATTTCATATCAATAGCATAACATATTATGCCATCTTTTGCGTCTTTTTTCATTTAGCATAATACATTTGAGATTCATCTAATGTATTTGATAAATTTATCAAATATATCGATAGTTCAGTCCTTTTTATTAATGAGTAGTTTTCCATGATATGAGTATACCACAATTTGCTCATCCTTTCACTAGTTTGATGGATGTTTGGGTTGTCTCTATACTTTGGCTATTAAGGATAAAGATGGAGAGTGCCTGGGTGGTTCAGTCAGTTAAGCATCTGACTCTTGGATTCGGCTCAGGTCATGATCTCACAGTTTGTGAGTTCAAACCCCGCATCAGGCTCTGTGCTAACACCATGGAGCCTGCTTGGGATTCTCTCTCCCTCCTTCTCTCTCTGCCCCTCCCCTGCTTGCTCTCTCTTAAAATAAATAAATAAACTTTTTAAAAAAAGAATAAATATGCTATAAACATCAGCTACAAAAGCCATCATTATCATTTATTATGGAATCACAGAAAATCAGAGCTGGACAGGTCCTCAGAGGTCACCAAATCTAGCATCTTTATCCTGAAGATAAAGAAGATGAGGCGCAGAGGGGAAGTTTATAGTTTAGCTCCTTGCTGCTCCAAGTGTGGTCCATGAATCAACAGCATTACTGTCACCTGAGAGTTCATTCAAAATGCAGAATCCCAGGCCCCACCCCAGGCTTTCTTTTTTTTTTTTTTTAATGTTTATTTATTTTTGAGAGAGAGAAAGCATGCGCACAAGTAGGGGAGGGGCAGAGAGAGAGGGAAACAGAGAATCTGAAGCAAGCTCCAGGCTCTGAGCTCTCAGCACAGAGCCCAATGTGGGTCTCAAACCTATGAACCGTGAGATCATGACCTGAGCCAAAGTCGGACACTTAACTAACTGAGCCACCCAGGCACCCCACCCCCACCCCAGACTTTATGAGACAGAATCTGCTTATTAGCAACACCCCCAAGTGCTTCATAGGCACATTCAGGTTTGGGGAGCACTGTTCTAATAGGCAAGAGATGAGTATGGAACTACTACCAAGTCATCTGACTCCCAGGCCAGAGGGGCATTCTCCAAGTCACACGGATTGGCAGTGGAGGTGGTGGGCAATAAGGGTCCAAGGCTTCAGTCTCTGGAGAGCCCTTTGACACTGGGAT